>NC_046167.1:58381770-58981770 GCF_011064425.1 Rattus rattus | reverse complement strand
CTGCCATGGACAAGCTTTTCATAAAGGGGTCAACTTTGGGGGAATATGCCTTCAGCATAATGCTTGGAAGTACAAGATACATTCAAAATACAGGATACAAATGAAGTCAAGGACCTTGGTGATTATGATAAAGAGTCCAGGAATAAACCCAAAATGTGTATCTAGGAGTTCAGTCAGTCTTGTGTCTACAAAAACATCTTCAAGGACAACAACTTCCCTCCCACAGAAATATTAACCTGTGCTCCTTAGACAGAGTGCTTTTAAAAATACATTTCACCAAGGTAAATGCTGATTTTTAAAATTATTGTTCCTTGATTTATCTTTTCTGAGACATGGTCTCACTGTGTAGACCAAACTCTCCTCTAACTCCCATCATCTTTGTCCTGAGTGTTGGACTACAGGCCTGTGCCATAACACCCATCCTTATAAATGGTCTTAAAGGCCAAAGATGGGAGCTTAAGTTTGGCTGTGTGTGTGTGTGTGTGTGTGTGTGTGTGTGTGTGTGTGTGTGTGTGTGCATGTATATATGTGATTGTGTGCGTGTGATGCCCATAAATGGCAGAAAAGGGCATCAGATCCCCTGGAATATATTCGCTACTGTAAGCCAATATGTCATTATATGTGGGTACTTGAAACAGAACCTGGATTTTCTGCAAGAAAAATACTCTTAAGCATTGAGCTAATTCTCCAGCCCTCAAGACTGGTTTTATTTTTGATGTATACAGTTTTGGTTTCAGAAGATTAGAAAATTCACTCTCTCTATATATCCTACCTGTTTCTTTGTATTCTTTGGAGGGCCATTATCAAATTGTTGCAAAGGTTAGAGATGGACTGGCCTATTGAATCCAATCCATGAAATTCTTCTTAGGACAACAGTGTCTATTTAGAGTTTTCCAAGCCTCAGCTTCCTTTCCTCCAGGGGATAACGGAAGAAGTAGACAGTGCTCTTTGCCACTTCACTCAAGTATTTGTCATCTTATCAACACTCTTCAGGTGTTTGGTGACATCAGTGCCTTGAGGTTTGTCCCCAATGAAGTGATCAGCGCTGTTGAGGAGCATATACGAGAAATAGACACTGTGCAGAGAGAAATCTTTGCTTCTGCCCAAGAGGAAGGAGAAGTCTCTGTGAAGATAAAAGGTATTTGTCTCTATTGATTGAGCACTGGGTCGTCACTATCGGTTATTATTCTCACCCAGAAGGAATCCCGAGTCAGGTTCTTCTTATTTCAATAGTTTCTCTGTGAGAGGGTGAACTTTCTCTCCCATCCCAGTGCCTTATGGTACTCACTTTACAAGAGTGGATCATGAATGGTGGTTGCTGACACAGAAGGAGGCGCTGGGCTTTGAGCTTTGAGGGGAGATAGGATGACATTGATAGCATATTTGGACATGACTTTTGTTTTGCTTGGTATTTCCACTTGCTTGTTTTTCATGTGGATGGAATAAGGGAGACTTTTACAGGATGTCGATTAAACATGCCTAAAAATTCCCTTCTTCTTGAATTTTTTCACTGAAAAAAATTCAGCTGAAAATTTTCACACTTGTTTTTCATGAAAGGAACTTTATGGGGGGAATTAAATATCAACAATAAACATTCCAAGTCACATAAGTGAGTTGAGCTTATATTTTGTATTCTAGGATAACAGCAACCAAGCCCCATTTGGGTGACTTGGGTGGGGCTTTTGAAATTTACTTCAACTCTTAAAATCAATCAAACAGCATCCTTCCTTTTTACTGCCTGGACAATCTCTTTTCTTCTTCCTGTATTCTTTTCTCACTTTCTGTTTCAACTGAAGGTTTGGACTGGAGTTTGTTATCACATGGATAAGTGATCTGCCCAAAGGTTTATAGATCATAATAAACTTGTACCATTAAAAATCCCTGACCTCATCACACAGTAATGAGTGCAGTGGGCAGTTAGCCCTGTGCCCTTCCTTGGCATCTCTAAGAAAGGCTGATAAATTAAAAGCACATCTTCCAAATGGAAGACAATGTGATTTATAAAGGGCATGACTGATACTTACAATGAGAAAACACGATATGTATCTGATTCTACTGGCTTTGTTTTTCAGTCTCTGTGCCAGTTATTGTCTAACTAGCATGTCAGCACTCCCTCTGTTCATAGGCCCACATGCACTGTAATTCTTCGCCTTGATGGTTATTAGGCCAGCTTACATACATTCATACCTCTGTCAATATATCTCAACTAGGTAGAAACCGGGAGATATTCCTAGTGCTGCACAGAAACTAATAAATACTCACTTAAATGTAGTTTAAACCATTGTATCTGCTCCTTGTAGGCAAGTGGATTCTTCTTGCAGATCCTTACATATCCCTCCCTGTCATTGACCTCCTCACTGTCTTCTGCTACTCCCACTGGCCCTACTGATATCCCTGACTATCCAGATGTCTATGCCCACAGTGTCATGACAGTTGGGTATACAGACCACAAACTTTTATTCTTCCTATTAACACACGCACATGCGCTACCTCAAACAGCACTCTTTCAAATGTATTCTTCTATTAACGGAAATTAGAACAGAGTTGGCAGAGGCTCAATAGAGATTTTCTGCTTGAAAGAGATGCGAGGAACCTAGTTGGCAGGGTGAAGTTGGACCCAGGTCTTTATTGTGCATCGCAGAAGGTGAGAGCAACCCCTGAATGATCTAGAAATATTAAAAATAAATTGTGTGATAAACATATATCTGAACAAATATATATCTGAGCAGAAGACATTTATATGCATGTGGATGTTTGCATCTGCAGCTGTATTTCATTTAATTTTTAGGTCAAGGTTATGAGTCAAATTCAGTTGAAAAGATAGCACGGCATCTTTCACTGAGCATCCACTGGCTTAACTGAATTACAATATCCTTGGACTGACACTTGTGATTGACAAGGTTTTACTATAATTTAAACTCAGTGCAGGCAAGAACAATTCTCTGCTTTATTTGTTCTTACACTCAGTTAATAACAGCGCGTCTTATCGGATGAAAGAAACAAATGGATGTGGGAAACTTCACTTAAATGTTTTCTTCATGAGCTTTAAGACAGTCACCTAAATGAGTAGAATATATCAGCAATCAATCAAGTGTTATTTCTTTTTTTCTTTTCTGTTTCTTTTAGGAGATTATTAGCCCAGCTGGAAACATGAGCACAATTAAGGACCACAGTTTCTGTACTGGGTACAGAACATACTCTTCCTTAATCTTCTAACGCATTGTTGAAAAGTGTGGTTCTTTTGTGATTTTTCAAATGGCAGTTTGTAGGATATTTTGCTTCTGTTGTTTTTTTATCATTTTGCTTTCCTTACCTTTGCACGAATGTCACCGAACATTTGGGAGTAGGTAACATGTTTCGCATTTGCCTTTGTCGAAAGCTTGGCTGATGCCGTATTTATGTAGGGATGTGGTAAAGATTCACGGAAATGATTCTCTGAGTTCTCGCTCCTTATTAAAAAGAACCTTTCTGATGCTCACGTACACTGTGTCATGCAGCTCATTAATGGAATAAGAATCTTGATACCATCAACGTCAGAGCTACTCCGCACATTTGCACGAGGATCAAAAGAGTCTGCTTAATTTTTTTTCTTGCAGAGGATGTTGGTGTTCTGTCAGGTTCTCAAGGAAAAGAGAGGAAGAAGAAGAATGGGAGCCTCCATCCAGACGCCTCTATCTTTGGTGGTCCTTTGTGAACTATAGTAATGATCCGGTGACTATAGAGAGACGAGACTTGTATTTGCAAACAGATGCTCTGCAGAGCGGAGCTCTAATGCGGCAGACACAGTGCCCTTAGGAAAGAGTGCATATTTATATACAGTTCAAAGGACTATTTCAAAATTAAAGATAGGTTTCTAGGGGACTATATATCTGTAAATTGAGTCGTCAGGGTCTTTTTTTTTCCTCCTTTAGCCTACTGAGGATAATTTATGATGCTAATAATTAATTTTTCAAGACTGTATTAGCAAAATAGTATCTATAAGTTATGCATATATTTTCTGTGATTTCACTAGAATCTCTCTTTTGTAGAGACACGTACTAATTGTTCTTTAATTTGATCTTTTTTTATCACACTACAGATTGAATTATAATTAGAAACTATAAATAAAAAAATCTTTTATTCACTCACTTTTGCTATCACCAATGTGCACTTATTGCTTGAGCAGATTATCTGGAACTTAGTTCTGAGAAGGAATAAAAATATGAATAAAAGTGACAACATTATATGCTCTTTGTATGAAGTCTGGTAACAATAGATAGATCATGCAACATGTCAGTTAAGGAAGATGATGAAAAATGAGCGATTTCCTTCCTTTATTTAAACACGGTGCGAAGTGTTATGCACAGCATTAAAATCAAATTACTTCCCACTTCAATGATCACAGCATGGACACTTGGTGAACGGAAAGCCGAGTCTTCCTTGGTCCTCAGTTTTCTTAGATAAATCAGCTAATAGAGCTTGGATAAATAGAAGGAATGGCTTTGATGCCTTTGCAGCATCTCTGTTTTCTGAATGTCTGCTCAAGGTATCTTCTAAATAGCATTTCCTAAATGCTTCAATCATTCTCTGTCATATACACTTAGGTGAAGCATGGCCCATTCTGTGACATCCTTCCCAGATGGTCAACTTGCTTAACTTTAAATTCTTTGGGGGGGGGAGTGGCTATTTCCAAAGGTAACTTTTACAAAATTCTTCCAATGGTTTAGAATGACATTGATTGGGTTTCGGGATTTTGCAAGAGCTGCTGACAACACGGGCAAGGCCCATGTCGGTGGGAGACGCAGCCTCAGGACTCAGGAGCCACTAAGTAACAGGAAGCAGGAAGCTTTTTTTTCTTTAATCTAAAATATTTGCTTTTCATTCTTCACAATTCACATAGATTTTCCTTCCTGTGACAGACATGGAGTTGACATGAGTGAGAATAGGTATATGTATGGTTGAAGAAAGTGACACTAACTGCTGGCATACAGTGAACAAAATACTTTCTTATGAAAAAAATAAAAATTATCTTGCTACAAATGCTTTTGATCTTATATAATAGCAAAAATTCACTGTTCACCTATCTATCTTTTTGTTTCATAATAATAGCTATTATTGACTTCAGTAAAAACATTGGCAGTACTCCATGATGCTAAATTATACCAAGATTATTAATTGTTTAATTGTTTATGGTTGTAGAGTTTTTCTGTTATCTTAGTATGATGTCTTAAATTACTATTCATTTCCCTGCTATTTTCATATGCCACTTCTGTTATATAAGAAGCACATTTAGTCATCTTTCCCACCCAGAAAATGGTGTGTGTGTGTGTGTGTGTGTCTGTGTCTGTGTCTGTGTTTTATGTTAGCTTTGGGTCTCCCCATACTTGAATCAATTCCTTCAGTGCACATAGTTCACTGATAAATCAGGGCTATCTGGTCCTTAAAAGAATGCCACTCAGGACGACTTGCTGGCAACATGGGGAGAGGGTACCAATGAAAAGAGCACACCAGGGAGAGGAATACTGGACCTAGTTACAGATGTCTGAAAGATCATCACACACTGTCTTTCTACTTTTGAGTCACAATATGAGTGTTCACGGCAATAAACTGAGCAGTTGGTGCAAAAGACATAAGCAAAAAAAATGTAATATTAGGTAGCCATTAAAGTCATATATTCAGTTAATAAATAGTAATGTGAGGAAATATTTAGTATATAGTATGCAAAAACACCATGTGGGACAGATATACTTTGATTCCTCTTATAAAAAAAATATGTTTTCTGTAGAAAGGATTGAAAGGACACACAGATATATTAAGATTAGCTACTTGGTATTGACATGGTATGATTGATGATTTTATTTTCTTTCTAATACTAGCTCATATTTTCTATATGCTTCAGGTTAGGTCATGATGCTTTTATAATCCTCGCTGAGACAAATGTTTCAAGTGTGAAAATCACCAAAGAGAGAAGAAAAATCCCATGCTACCACCTGTAAAATTAAAAGTTGAATTGTACTTTTGAACGCCACCTGCCCCAGAAGGATGCTTAGAATGGTATTCTAGGACATTTTGAAGAAAACTCTCCTATGAGCTTGAAGTAGCAATCTAAAAACAACAGATAAGGTCTGTGAGCAAACAGCAGGATGATGAACCAAAAAGGAAATCAGAGGGAGGAATGATTCTCAAAAGTGGAGAACTTGTCATAGAGCCAAGTGTAGCATGTTTCAGAGGACAGAACTGATGCTGCAAATAGATAGATAGATAGGTAAGTAGGTAGACAAATAGATCAATCAATTGATAGATCAATAGATAGATGATAGATAGGTAGATAGGTAGGTAGATAGATAGATCTATAGGTCTATAGATAGATGACAGATAGGTAGATAGTTGATGATAGATAGATAGATAGAATTTGATAGATATGGAAATGGAGAGATTGATTGATCAATAGATATGATAGATGATAGATAAATAGATGATAGATATAGATGACAGATAGATAGATAGATAGATAGATAGATAGATAGATAGATAGATAGAATTTGATAGATATGGAAATGGAGAGATTATTGATTGATCAATAGATATGATAGATGATAGATAAATAGATGATAGATAGATAGATAGATAGATAGATAGATAGATAGATAGATAGACAGAAAGACAGACAGACATAGATGGTAGGTAAATAGATGATAGAAGACACATATAGATGGTAGATAGATGATAGACAGACAGACAGAATTCCATTGTTTGAAAGCATTTTCCCTACTGTCTTCCTTGTCTCATCTCCGCAGCCCATGTCTTCTCCCCTCACAGGCTGTTTCCCTTTCCCCCTCTTAGCCATCTTGTGTCCTCCCTCTCACTCAGCTTCATTCCTGTGCTGGCCCACTGCCTTCCCTCCATGCTTCCTCGGCTCCCGTTTCTCTCACCATTCATTTCCTCTTATCACTTGAAGAAACCACAGCCCTGGTTGAGCCACCTGGGCCTAATTTGTGCCTACTCCCAGGCAATTAAATGCAGCTGTAGAAAAATGGACATTGGCATGAATTTGACTTTAAAATTCTGACTGGAGCTCTCAAGGGACCTTTGGGGCTTTCAGGTAAGTCACATCCTGTCTTCTTATTTCATTGAGCCTGCAAGGATACTGTGATTGTGTCGTATTTTACCATCTCTTCTCAAGCCTGCAATACTTTTCCACAGCTCCATCTACCAGTAATGAATGGGCAGTGTACTTCCCTGGGAAAGTTGGGGCAATTACCATGACTAATGCCTGTTGAACACAGTATTTCCTACACCTGGCATGCTGCTGTGTAGAGAAAGGCTGGTTTCATTGTTCATGCATCTGTGTGAGGCAGGGGCGGGGTTACAGCAAGTGATCTTTGGGCCTTATTGGTTAGGATGAAGCAAGATACTCACCAGCTGCCAGTGACTAATAGAGACTCCAGAACTGTGGGAAATTCATTTCTATTCTTTACAAATTATCCAGTCTAGGGTGATCTGTGATCATAGCAAAAGGCACGAGTAAAACATAATTACTTACATTTATGTTTCTAGCACTGATACTGATTGAAAAACTTCAGATAGAAATCTCAAGTGTCTAACAGACATCTCCACTTGGAATAAATATTTCAGTGAAAACAAAGTCCACTCAACAAACCATTTTCCTCTCTAAACTTCTTTCTACACATTCTCATGCAACTCAGTTGATGGGCGATTAAGTTTCCATTCGTTCAAGTCAGAGTTTTGGTATTATACTGTGTCGACGTGGACAGGCTAGATGACAGGGTCGTGACAACCACCACCCAAACTGCAGTGCCTTGCAGTAGCAAAGGTTCTGCCATACTGCCTCCACATCAAGGAGGGAGCTTTGCTCTGTTTCACAGACACCCTCCTGGACCTAGGCTGAAGAACACATCATATGGAGAATTAATTTGACTTTAAACTTCCACTTGCGTATTACACGCACTAGTATATGATAATTATATATTGCAATGTGTTTCATCTTAACATTTTCTTACATGCATATAATATATTTCACTCACATTCATCTTGTTACCCTCTCTGTCCCAGTTTAATCCAGCTAATATTCATCCAAGCAGGTTGCCTGACTCCAGCCGAGTAGGTAAGTGTGAACAGGCCATCCTCTTACCAGAAAACTAGACTCTGTGAACTACTAATGACTCTAAGGGTTGGCCACCATATTCGCCAGCTTTCTGTTACTATAACAAATATCTAAACTAGTCAACTTAAAAAAAGAAAAAGTCTATTTTGTTTCTGCTCATAGTCTGTGGGCCTTCTTGATGTTGGATCCATGACAAAGCAACACATCATGGTGCATAATTCCCAGAAGAGCACACTTCTCAGTTGTTCACCTAATGGCCAGACAAAAAAAGAACAGGGTTAGTGTTCCATTATGTTTTTGGAACCCATCCTTAATAACAGGAAGATCTTCCACTATGTGAGATTCTTTTGTATTGCTTATTTTTAAAAATTAGTCAACATACACTGCATTTAAATTTACTATAAAACAACATTTATTTTGTTGATTCTCTGCCATCTCCTCTTCCATTCCTCTGAAAAATCTTCTATCAGCCCACCCCAGCCTCCTTCATACTTTAATGTCACATACCTTTACCCCTCTTTCTTCAATACCTCCTTATCTCCTCTAGTAGTTTCCATATTTGTTTCATATCCTATATATACAATCATTTCTGCCTATATATATATATATACACATACACACACACACACACACACACACACACACACACACACCATACATAATATGCTCACACACATATAAGTTAGTGTGCACACATTAGGAGAGAAGAGGTTAACTTTTTTTCTTTCTGAGTCTGAGTTGCTGCATCATTTTCAATAATACTTGGTGGATCCATCAGTCTTTCTCAAAATTTCATTCTTTACAGGTGGATAAAATTCCATTATTTATTTATATCCCATTTTTATTTTTCTTTCTCTTGTTGATGGACAGCTTGGGTGGTCATGTCATTGTGAATGGTTCAACAGTAAACACAGATGAGCAAATATGTCTGTGTTAGGATATAGAGAATTCTGGGTATTTAGCCCTGAGTTCGATCATATGAAAGTCGTAGTAAAACTTCTACCATCACATCCCAATAGTGCCAAGCTAAAGACAAAATCTTTAATACATGACCCTTTGGGTGTATTATGTGACACTGTTCTTGGAGAGATGTCAACAAACTCACTACAGATCAAGAATTAAAGACCAAAATAAGGATGTCCCCAAATTCCAACCTGGTGAATCAACAAGTTTTATTAGGATTGTTTAGGGAATTTGGCTGAAGAGTTGCTTACAGTAGCAGAAATGACACAAAGATAGCTGCATCACTAAAGTCCACCCCAGCGTGGGTGACAGTTGAGGAAAGCTGGAATCCTAGAAAGCATTACAGGACTTGCAGGCAGTTCTACAGATTGGGGAAGGGGAATGGTATCATCTATTCCTGAAGGCTCAGGTGGTCTGAGTATTCTCTAAGCAGCTCTGTCTGTGAGTCTTCTAGGCAGAAAAGCTGTTTTCCATCACTTTCACATAGTCTGGCTGGTTCAAGAATGTCTGTCAGCAGTTCTTACTGCTTAGGGGCCTACTATGTCTGGTCATCTTCAGGAACTTCCTGAAATCTCTGAGTTGTTTACTTCCTATACTTAAGGAGAAGAGCTTCCCTACAGGATGGAATGTTTCACCTCGGGTGTCTTGTGTCTTAAAAAACATCCCTCTAAGATGCAGATTTACAAAAGCAGAAATTGCTACCCAACAGGGTGATATTTAAGATGCAAATGAGGTTTATATATCTTTCTTTTATCAAAATACCCTCACTTCCTCTTAGAGACTTGAAACCGAATATCTGAGAGTTTTAGTTGCTGCAATATGTACTAAAATCAGGTCATATGATTCTAAATCACCTCCATAGTATGAGTGCAACTACTCTATCCATTCAGAACCTTAAACATACAAAAGAAATGTTAGTTACCACTCCTTGTGTCCACTGTATGGTAGAAAGATGTGATCATAGGAAGTACCTGGAACTCAGGGACAGTACATGTGCTTTGCAAGTGGGAAGCACATTGTTTATCTTTTTACTGATAAAACAGAAGAGGTTTTAGAAGGGTTAAGGCAGTCACTGCTCAGCCATCTGAACCCACAGGACATGACAAAGGCCAATACCAGTCCTCTATGAAACGTAGTTGGTGATTGGGCCTCAGTTAACATCAAAGGAGAAGTCACCCAGTTTATCTCTCCTATGAGTCCTGGCTCCATGTTCTGGGAATTCTTACCCTTGCTACTTCCTGCTTAATTATTCCTGAAGTAAGTGTTTTAGAGCATATTCTCTATGCTGCTTAGCTTTTGTCACCTTGACACACAAACAAGAATTGCCTGGGGAAAGCATCCCTCCATTGAAGACCAGCCTCCATCAGATTGTCCTACTGGCCTTCCTGTGAACCTTTTCTTAATTAAAAATGTATGTGGGAGGTCCCAGACCGCTGTAGGTATTGCTACTTCTGGGCAGGTGGTCATGGGCTATGTGAGAGAAAGGTAACCGAGAAAGTCATGGACAGCCAGTCACAGTCTCTGCTTCAGTTACTACCTCTAGGTTCCTGGTTTGAGCTCTTGCCTAGGCTTGCCTAGCTCATGGGCCATATCCTATAAGCTAGCGTAAGCCCTTTCCTGCCCAAGGTACTTTTGATCAGTGTATTTTCATAGCAATAACAAGCAAATTAGAACTGCTTCCTTGGAGCCTATGAAGGCCCATCAACCTGTTTCTCCATCTACTGTGACTCTCCTCAATTGGTCTCTGTCCTAGCTCTATGAATTTAGGTTCAGAGCTCTCTTTGGCAGTGAAATTGTAATAATCTGAATATTCTTCTCCACCTCCTCTGCTTTTCCTCAGTCTTCCTCCTTTTCTTTAACATCTTCCTCCTTTTTGTTTACCAGGCTAGTCTGGAACTCACTAAACAGCCCTGGCTGACCTCAAACTAATAATTCTGCCTCTGGCTTCAAATGTTTGAACTGCAAGTGGTGCATTCTACTCCCTGACAAACCCATTTTAAAAATTCATGTTTTTAATATAGATGATCTCCCAATACCGAATGGCTGAGAAACACCTAAACAAATGTTCAACATCCTTAGTCATCAGGGAAATGCAAATCAAAACAACCCTGAGATTCCACCTCACACCAGTCAGAATGGCTAAGATCAAAAACTCAGGTGACAGCAGATGCTGGCAAGGATGTGGAGAAAGAACACTCCTCCATTGTTGGTGGGATTGCAAACTCTGGAAATCAGTACAACCACTCTAGAAATCAGTCTGGAGGTTCCTCAGAAAATTGGACATTGCACTACCTGAGAACCCAGCCATACCTCTCCTGGGCATATACCCAAAAGATGCTACAACATACAACAACAAAGATATATGCTTTACTATGTTCATAGCAGCCTTATTTATAATAGCCAGAGCTGGAAAGGACCCAGATGCCCTTCAACAGGGGAATGGATACAAAAAATGTGGTACATCTACACAATGGCGTCCTACTCAACTATCAAAAACAATGACTTCATGAAATTCTTAGGCAAATGGATGAAACTAGAAAATATCATCCTGAGTGAGGTAACCCAATCCAAAAAAACACACATGGTATACACTCATTGATAAGTGAATATTAGCCCAAATGCTTGAATTGCCAAAGATATGATCTACAGACCACATGAAGCTCAAGAAGAAGGATGACCAAAGTGCAGATGCTTCAGTCCTTCTTAAAAGGGGGAACAAAAATATTCATAGGAGGAAATATGGAAGCAAAATTTGGAGCAGAGACTGAAAGAATGGCCATTCATAGCCTGCCCCACCTGGGGATACAGCATATATATACTAAAACTAGATAATATCTATGAAGCCAAGAAGTACATAATGGCAGAAGCCTGATATAGCTGTCTCCTGAGAGCCTCAGCCAGAATATGACAAATATAGAGGCGAATGCTAGCAGCAAATCATTGAACTGAGAACTGGGTTCCAGTTGGAGGAATTAGAGAAAGGAAGCTAAAGGGAATGAACTAAAGGGGTTTGCAACCCCAGAAGAACAATCATAACAACCCAGAACTCCCAGGGACTAAACCACTACCCAAAGGCTACACATGGACACACCCATGGCTCTAGCTGCATATGTAGCAGAGGATAGCCTTGTTGGGCACCACTGGGAAGAGAAGCCCTTTGTCCTGCCAAGGCTGGACCCCCCAAGTACAGGGAAATGTTGGGGTGTGAGGGAGGCAGGAATGGGGATAGCTGGGAAGGGGTAACACCCTTATAGAAGAAGGGGAGGGGGATGCGATAGGAGGCTTATAGCCAGGAAACCAGGAAAGGGAATAACATTTGGATTGTAAATAAACAATGTCCAATAAAAAAAGAAGTAAAAATTAATGTAGGTGAAACTCAGACAGTAGGGTATGAAATATGCTAGTAATAATATTTCATCTCTACCATGTTATAGGTAGAAGAATATGATTTTATTAGATATATCATATACCTCCCATGTTATGGCTAATAGCAATTGCTAGCTTAAAATGTGTTTTTTTCAATGCTCAATATGGCCATCCTCCATGCCTCCTGGAATTCTGAATAGTATAGCTGTTATTTATCCCTGAGGCCCACATTTAGTAAGTATTTTGTTTAATTTCATCATACTCGTTTTAACACAGGCTTCCATACAGAAGTAAATACGCCATCTGATGACCAGAACTTAAGTCACATGTACACAAAAGGTAGGTGTTTAGGGAAGAGGGGCTGGTGCAGACATCAGCGACTGTGCTGACGCAACAGCTCCTCTCTGCTCTGTCGCCTCAGTTAACAGTCCAGAAAGCAAACAGGTGTGCAGCAAAACTGCAAAATCTTACCGAGAGCCAACTGATTCTCTAAGCCCCAGTCTGAGCGGCTTGTTCCTCTTGGGCTTCTGTAGCGCGCTCCCTTCCTGTTTAATTTGCCCTCTCTCAGCACATCGACTAATATCCTCCACTTAATGTAAGGTAAGCTGTGGGACTCTTGGTCCAGCTCCCACTTTAGAGACGAACGCCATGCGAAGTCCTCAGAGGAAAGTCAGTCACAGCCTGCCCAGCGTCGCCTCTTCTGCTGGCTGTCCCAGTTTCTTAGGCTCGCTCATTCCTGCTTCATTCTGGTTCTCAAATGCCCTTGTTCTTTTTGCTTAAAAGTCTGTACTGGGCTTTTGGTTACAGCTAACACCTGCGTAGCTATATTTCCCCCACAGGTCCACTTGGCTAACATGTTCATCTCATATGCATTTGTTCAAATGGACCCTTCTCTCGGGATGCTAGCACTCACTCCTGTATTTAAAAATTGCATCTCGCTCCACCTGCCCTGTCCATAGAGAACCCACTAAATCTGATTAAGGTTTTCTTTTTAAAGTCCATGGCTCCTAAAACTTTATCACATCAAACCCATAGGCACATGGGTTTAACTCCTTTTACTTAGGACTCCTTTTACTTAGTCTGTGCAGTCACTGCAGACACAAGAAGAGAATCCCTCAACTAACTTTATGCGTCAGACAAACAAGCAAACAAACTGTATCGAGAAAGGTTGCCAGTCTCTTTGTAAGAGGTACGGGGAAGCTGTGAGTAAACGTTTATTTAGCTTGAGTCAAGAAAGCACAGACAGCTCGGGAGATCTGTTCGAAAGCATCAGATGGAATTTTGACCAACTTCTAGACATACACTGATGGATAGCAACATTATATGCTAAACCAGAACATGCTAAACCAGAGGAATTTGCACAGAGGAGGCTAATGTTTTACAGAATCAACAACGATGATGATGACGACGACAACAACGACAGCAAGAGTCTTATTTTCTGATGTTACTTCTGCATTTACAAGACGCTCCCATGCACGGAGGCTCCTGCTCAGGTCAGAAGACTGAACTGGTAAAGCGGAACGCTCAGCCCAAGTTATTCAGCAGGCGTTCAGATAGTGATGGGTATGAATAAGAAAGAAATGACACACATTCATATAAGAAAAACAAATAGAAAGAAGTTTTCGATTACTTGTGGGCCAAAGAAGAAAGGAAGATTTGCAGTGAATTGCTATCACGCCATTAATAAGTTGCTGATAATGGAGTAATTATGGCAGTGTTTATGAAGCCTTATGAGATATGAAAATTGCATTGAGATGACTGTGCTATTAGTTTTTTAAGGCATCAGAAAACTGGGAAAATGTACAAAGAACAAAATCTGAAAGCCATTCATAAAATATTAGAATATAAGTTTCTTAAATGTGTTGTAGCTCAGCATGTTTCTCATTCGAGTAAGTTTGACAAAAGGAAAAAATAAAGACATATTAGGGACTGGAAGGTGTGATTACACATAGTGGAGTTATAACATAAAATGCAATATAACACGGTGTTTGGTGAATGATACAAATGTATGAACAACCCAGATAATTTTCAAAAGAAGGAAAAAAATGTATGGAAGCTATTTAAATCTCTGAATAAATAATTCTTGAATATCTTCTTAAAGGGAAATAGAAAGGATCCTTTAAATAACATGAGACAATAGACTTATGGTTGATTTAGGTAAAACCACCCAAGACAGATAAATCCTATACCATTTAAATAATTCAAATCACAAAATATTAACAAGACATTCTAAAAAACCATCCTGCTCACAAGACAAGCAATTTTAACAAGACATTCTAAAAAACCATCCTGCTCACAGGATTTGCACAGTCACTGAACACCATGGCCAACTCTATTAGTGAAGCATATAACATGAGTTAGGGAAAGAGAAATGAGCTGGGAGAATTTATCCCTCATTCAAATTTTTCAGTAAGGAAAAAATGATTCAATAAATATCAATGAGACATTTGGCCAGTCATCTATTTTAAGGAAAAGCTTAATATCCCAAACCAATTTTTACCTGAGAAGAAGAAATTTAAGCCTCACAGTCAAACATTTCAGGCTTTGAATATATATACATATAGTATATGTACACATAATTTTGGTGTGTATAATGTACATATACATATAATGTGTATATATATCATACATATATTTTCGCATTGTGCTATTAACTGTTATATATTATAAACAAAATATATACTAGTCATCACCAGAAGATTGGTGACATAAAGTCTTTCTCTTTCTTGCAATGGGATTCTTTACAGTCTTGAAGGAAGCAGATGAATCCTAGTTGTCAACACATAACGGAAAGCAATGTATCTCACTTGTTCGGAGCACTTTCCCACATCTTTATGTTATCAGACATCACCAAACAGTGAGGCCAGAGCTACTCAACTGATGTTCCCAGGCCAATGTATGGAAGTAGCCATATCTGCTTTATCCAGGTTTCCTTGGCCAGCATTACATGTTCTCAAAAATTCTGAAGGCAGGAGCAATCTGTCTCTAGGAAATGCTTTCGTATAGTGACTGTGGGTGCTTCTGTGACAGAACCTTGTATTTCACAAACTACATCATTCTTTTACCCTCTCAGCATCCTTGTTAAAACACAAAACCATCCAGGAATAAAATGCCAAAGAGTTGGAAGTTCCTGTGCTCTGGTGAGAGGTGCTGAGCCTGCATTTGCTGACCTCTTCTGGAGCATCACATAGACTCTTAGCACAATGTAGGAACTGACTTCGAAATATAGCTGTTATAGCTTAATAAAGTAGATAAATTATTGCTTAAATTCAAAGAGTATTTTATCTACCTATTTCTTTATATATGCAAATAATTTGTAATTTTTTTGCATGGTAATAATGGAAATACATATACTACACTGTTAATTCTGGTAATCTGCTGGTATTTTCAGTGAATTGTACAATTTCTAATGTTCCCACAATAACCATGTGATACTTAACCAAAGACAGAGAGAGAGAGAGAGAGAGAGAGAGAGAGAGAGAGAGAGAGAGAGAGAGAGAGAATTTAAAATGTATAGAAACCTTGAATTACCACAGTAGTTTGTGATCACAAACATGAGTAAACAAATTAGTTGAATGAAATAGGGAGCCTAAAAGTCTGTTCAGGACAAGTCGAAGAACTTCCTATTCACAAAAAAAGTTTTGTTGGGATGAATGTGTTTGTGAGTTCGTTACTGTAACAAAATACCTGGGTCAAGTCATTTGTAAAGCTGAAAGGTTTATTTTAGGCATGGTCCTGAATGGTTTAATATCATTGCTCTTCCATAGAGGGACCAGAAGATGGGGGCAAATGATGGGCTAGAGCACTTGTATCATTAGTTACTGCACACATACACACATAGAGACAGATACACAGAGAGAGGCACAAAGAGGGGAGATAAACAAAATCAATAGATTTTTGAGATACACTGTCCCAACTGTGAGTACGTACAGTAATGCAGATATTATGAATATATGTGGTGTTTCATATATGAAAATTCCCAACACATAATTATTGTATATTCAGTGAGTAAATTAAGATATTGATTATATATTGATCAATTCAAATGTTTTTGCTATGCTCTATATCATGTAAAAATTTGAAGGTAAGCTGTTTATGTTTTGTTTGGAGTCTTTTTCTTATCTACCAAGTGAAGTATATCAGATTTCTTATATTTTCATCTTCCCTTTATTGAAAATTCTCAGTCATGGAATTACACTCCTTCCTCACTTTCCTATCCATTTGTGTTTTACAATTAATACTTTTAACTCCTGGGGAATTTACCTTATGGAAGAAAGACTCAGACTTGGGGTTTTTTTTCCCCAGACCATTAATTACTTAATACATCCTTTACCAAGTAAAGTGCAAGGACAGGAAATTTAGTCTTGCCCCCAACTACCAGACCCACTGCCGAGCTGCCCTCCATGGGTTTATGTCAATAACAACTCTAACCCCTCAGGTCAGACACTCAGATGTATGATAATTAAACATATGAGTAATGACTGTGTTATGCAAATAACTCAGAAGAGTCGTTTCATTAGAGAAACACCACGGGGTCATTAGGTTTTGATCTCTGTCCTTATCTTTTGAGGAAAAAGGCCTTCCATAAAATGTTCTTCTGAACTGGCAATAAAGCACCAGCTACAGGTTCCCAGTCAGCTAGGCAATGCAGAGTGCTTGATTTGTATTGAATATGTGTCTCTTGGTTGAGACCTCGCTGTAATGAGCTAACCCACAAATCACAGCTTAATAGGACTCTACTTTTACATATTGCTTAATTAAAAGTTGTGAGCTTATTAACATGTGTCTTTGGCACTGAGATTTGAGCATGTAATCTCTGTGAAAATAAGACTAGATTGTAAAAGTTTTACAGATTTTTGACTATGATATCACAGACCATACCAGAATAACCCATCATTTCCTCCCAAAGATTTTTTTTTACATTTTTCCTTCTTGTCAAGCCAGAGCAAGCTGTCTTTGTTTTTTCCTTTTCAACAATATAATGCTTACTGCATCAAACAGAAAAAGAGTGTTGCGTCTTAAATATTTTATCTGTACATGCTTTTATCATTTAATGTTATTAGCAAAGCTATCTGAAGGCAAGGCACAGGGCCCTTTTCATTAGATGGGCTCTAGGTAGTGTGGATCTATTAGGTATGGGTTCCTAGAATTTCCATTATAAATCTCCATTTTCAGGGATTTATAATTCAGCTATAAAAATTTTGCCCCAGGCTCCAACTTGGAATGCAAGGTCTTAGCCTCAGCGAGGACATGGTTACCAGGTGATGAAGGGAAAAAAAATGTTGTTGTTTTCATCTTACCAGAGCAAAAAGTGATGTCCAGTAAATGCCTTCAGATGCTTCCGTATGCCACAGTGAGAAGGTGGGTGGAAGAATGTTTGTTTTGGATGCTTTACAGTGGCTTGTTGGTACTTTTGACACAGGCATTTGATGGTTTCCTTGTTTTTGTTTTTAAATAGGAAAGATGCCTTGTCCTGTGCTTGTTGGACTTAATGGTGTTCATCTTCTTGAGGGGAACTTTTGATGTAAAGCATTTCTGAATCCTTTGCACATGGATCTGCTTGACCACACCCATTGGTAGTGTCAGGAGAATGCAATCAGTTGCCCAGAAGAACTGAAGCACAGCGTTACTACTTTGAGGAGTCAGTATACCTGTTTTGATTGGAAATTGAGATGTCTATCCTAGGATATGAAATATCAGAAAGCACTGACCAAAGAAAACAGCTATGAGAGAGGATCCCAGCCCCAACTCTGTTATTAAGTGGCTATATGACTTGGTGAGATTTATTTGAATAACTTGAATCTCTTTCAATATAGCCATTAATTTTTTTTGAAGACCAAAACATTTGCAGTTTTCTTTTAGGACTTGAAACTGACATCTTTCTGCTGTCTTCTTTTTTTTCCTCTTTCTTGTTTGTGAGGAAAAGGAAGACTCATGCACACATGCACGTACCTACCAGAGGTTGACCTAAGACTTCCTCCTCTATCCCTTCTCCACTTTACTGTTGAGTCAGGGTTTCTTACTGAACCTGTCACTCGCTGTCTCCACTAAAATGGCTGCCAAGCAAACCCTCAGGATAGCCTTGTCTCTCCCAGCATTGAGGTTAAAGATGCGTGCCATTACAACCAGCTTTGTATGGATGGTGGGAGTTCTCTTGCTTCTATAGCAAATCCTTCGCCCACTGACTCATCTCCCCAGTCCTTTTGTTTTTGATGATTGATAATTACATATAGCTTGCAAATTCACCACTGATTTTCTGCTACCAAATTTAATGGACGTGTTTTTCATCTTAAACTTAATTACTCGGAGCATTCAAAACAGAACTGCATACACAATGCATTGACATTTCTACATACCTTGATCTGTGAATGTCTGTGGATCTTGTCTCCCCTGTACCTCCTGCTGATTGGTTTCACTTCTCAATCAGGCATTAAATATTGAACTTCATAAAAACTCCCTTTGATGGTGTCTTTCAGCTAATCATTTAAAATCCTTGGCTTCATCCCAGTTATCATCTGTTTTTCTCTGAACCACCAAGGATGAGTCAAATTTTCAAATGTCTAAATGCTTGTTTAATCCCTCATATGACTTCCTTAGTTCAATTGAGTAATATCTTTTTTTGATAGCTGCCAAAACCAGGCTTTTCTTTCTGCTTCTGTCTTCTCCATTGTCCTATGGACTGCAATTTCCCATGCGCTTCCAGGATGATGACACATTAAAATAATGAATACCATCGTTTTCTTCTCACCAGATCTTTGAGTGACCACCATTCAATGGTGCATTCATTTACACTATGAGCTTATTTCTTCCTACAAAGTGTCAGGGCATCCACAATCCTGCTCTCTAGCTTCATCCCAAACACATCAGTTATTTTTTCCATTCTTGATCCCCTGAGTTCCTTTTGTTTCCTTGGACAGCCATGTCTTTCCTCCTTGGGCTCTTGTATACCATGACATTCACCCAGAGTGCCCCTATGTCTCTAGCTGGTTTTTTTTCTCTCACATTCTAGTTCATGAAGCAGAAGGAAATTAGTCCATGGCTGTGCCTTGTGGGATGCTTTTCTCTAGGCTCTTCACTTGAATACTTCAGTGTTTTTCCATCTTTCAAAATTCCCCTACATGCCCAGCACATAGTTGTGCAGAATGAAAATAGTCTCTCTGATCCAATTTAAGGACTGAAGTCTAACGAAAGACAGAAGCTACGTGTAGCTTCTATGGTACTGAGAGTTGCACATTCCACTTCCTAACATCCTTCAACATGTTGAAGAAGGTTAAGAACAGTTAGATGAGTAAGAGAGCTGCTGACATCATGATCCTTGATTTATGATGACCAATAGACAAGATTAGGATCAGCTCAAGAATATCATGGAGACAGACTAGCCCTGAGACACAGAGAATCCTTTTTCTGCCATTAATCTTCACATGAACCCTTTGGCTGTGTCTAGGAACCTAATTCATACAAAAGTATTTTGAAGAAGCATAACTCTATGAAGTTGCCACACATGGGAATCTACACTCTGTAGCCCAGGCTTGTCTCAAAAGTCACAGCCATCTTCTATCCGCAGCCGCTCAAAAATTAGATTCAGGTATGAGCCACCATGTGTGGCTTAGAAAATACATTCTAGTGTGGATCTTTCTTAGAAGGGGGAACAAATACTCACAGGAGGGAATATGGAGACTGAAGGAAAGGCCATCCAGAGACTGGTCCACCTGGGGATCCATCTTAATGACAGACACCAAACCCAGTCACTATTGCTGATGTCAAGAAGTGCTTGCTGACAGAAGCCTGATATGGTTGTCTCCTGAGAGCCTTACTGATACAGATGAGGATGCTTGCAACTAACCTTCAGACTCAGCATGGGAACCCCAGTGCAGGAGTTAGAGAAAGGACTAAAGGAACTAAAGGGGTTTGCAACCCCATAGGAAAAACAACAATATCAACCAACCACACCCCAGAGCTCCCAACCAAACCAAAGAGTACACATAGAGGGACCCATGGTTCCAGCTGTATATGTAGCAGAGGATGGCATTATTTAGCATCAATAGGAGGAGAATCCCTTGGTCCTGGGAAGGCTCATTTCCCCAATGTAGGGGAATGCCAGGGTGTTGAGGTGGGAGTGGGTGGGTGGGACTGGGAGCATCCTCATAGAAGCAAAGGAGGGGCATGGGAGAGGGGGAAACCAGGAAAGGGGATAACTTTGAAAGGTAAATGCATAAAATATCCAATAAAAAAGAACCACCATTAAAAATAAGGTTTAAAAAATTAAAATTACAATTATTCTACTATCTGAATATACTATACATTATTTATACTCTGACTGAATGAAGTCTCAGTTAATTTAAGATGCTGGTAATTTTGAATAAAACTGCCATACAGTTCATGAACAAGTTTCTGTGAAGATGTAAGTTTTCATTTTTAAAAAATAAATAAATGCCAAAGAGCCTGACTCTAAAAGAAAAAAAAGAAAGAAAGAAAGAAAGAAAAGAAGAAAGAAAAAGAAAAGAAGAATTTTATTCAGCAACTGACCAAGACAGATGCAGATACTTATACCCAACTATTAAACTGAAGACAGGGAACCCTATGGTTGAATTAAGGGGAAGGATTGAAGGAACTAAAGAGGAAGGTGACCCCATAACAAGATCAGCAGTCTCAACTAACCCGGTCCCAGGGAGCTCTGAGAGACTGAGCCACCAACCAGGCAGCATACGCAGGCTGATCCAAGGTCCCCAGCACATATACAACAGAGGACTGCCTGGTCTGGCCCCAGTGGGAGATGTGCCTAGTCCGTGAGAGACTTGAGGCCCCAGGGAAGAGGGAGGTCTGGTGAGGGGAATACCCTCTTGTAGGCAAGGGAGAGGAGGAATGAGATGAGGAACTGTGGGAGTGAGGACTGGGAGGGGGCAACAGCTGAAATGTAAATAAATAAAATAATGTAAAAAATGAAAAAGAAAACATTCTATTTTAATAAAAGTTTTAAGAAAAAAATGTCACCCAATTCTTTCACCAACCCTTGTCAACTGTTAGTGTGTTGTATGCAATCTATATATATTAGAAGAAAATTGTTCTTGAATTGAGGACTTCTTTCAAACTTACTAGGGATGTTGAATAATTTAATTTGCATTATACAAATTTCACTTGACATTTCTGGTCTAAGTCTGTTAGGAATTTCTAAAGACTCACGATCAGCCTGATTTTGGTTATTTTCGTCAACCATTTAAACTCAAAAGGCCCAACCACTGTGTTGTAGTATGACAAACATTTGTGTAAGATAAAACTAGGATAATGGAAATTCCCAGGAATCTGTGAGGGTGACCTTAGCAAAAACTTTTAGCAATGGAGGATATGAAGCCTGAATGGGCCATCTCCTATAACCAGACAAGACGTCCAATAAAGAGATTGGGACACCAATCCAGCCCAAAACCTTATATCCATAATGTGTCCTGCCTACAAGATGCACAGGGATAAAGCTGGAGTAGAATTTGACGGAAGCCCAGTGAATGACTGGCACAACTTGAGACCCATGCCATAGAGGGATTCCCACCCCGGACATGATTATTGATATTCCACTGTACTTGCAGACAGAAGCCTAGTAGATAACTATCCTCAAAGAGGCTTCACCCAGCCACTGATGGAGACAGATGCAGAGACCCCCAGTCAAACATTGCACAGGGTTGGGAGAATCCTGTGGAAGATGGTGAGGAGGAATTAAAGAAGCTAGATGGGTCAAGGACACAACGAGGAAACCTACATAAATGACTATACTGGGCTCATAGGGGCTCAGCGACTGAACTGCCAACCAGAGAGCATGTATGCAATGGAACTAGACCCTCTACACATATCTAACAGCTGTGCAGCTGGATCTTCGTGGGACTCCTAAATCGGGAGCAGAGGCTATCTCTGACTCTATTGCCTGCTTTTGAATCTCTTTCCCCTAACTGGGCTGTCTAGCCTCAGTAGAAGATGTGCCTAACCTTACTGCAACTTGTTATGCCAAAGCTGGTTAATATATATGAGAGGCCCCTCTTCAGAGAAGAGAAGGAGGGGTAAAAGGCAGGGAGCGGAGAGAAAAGGACTGGGAAGAGAGGAGGAAGCAGAAGTTGTGATAGGGATGTAAAGTAAATAACTTAATTAATAAAAAAATAAATGTAAGATATTTCTTTTATATGCATAGTGATTAGGCAACTAAAGGGGGAAGAGGCTGCTTTAGATATTTAGTGTATTTAGCTTTTGTGATAAAATATCCTGACAGAAACAATTAAAAACGCCATTTCTTTCGTCTCACCGTTGAAAGGCACACTGTATCATGACCCGGTAGTCCTGGGAGCAAGCGCATAAAGCAGTTGGCCACACTGCATCCACATCAGGAAAAAGAGAACAATGAATGCCTGTCCTCATCACACTTTCTCGTTTTCACACGGTCCAGGATCTCAGCCAGGGAATGATCCCACCAACATTTGCCACAGGCTTCCCCAGGACATGATCTCTAAGGTGACTGCAGAGCTCTTTGAGTCCACTGAAATTATGCACCACTATGCCAATTAGAGAAGAGGATGCTGGAGGAAGGTATCCTGTAAGGAGAATTGAAGATAAGTGATGTGAAACCCAAGGGAAGAGTGCTGAGGCTAGCCATTCAAGGGTGAGTGCCGAGGCTAGCCACCCAAGGGTAAATGCTGAGACTCTCCATTCACAAACTGAGTAGGAGCCAGAAGATTGGGCAGGAATGAGTGGAAATGCAAATTGACAAAATGCCTTAATAAAACCTGCTACATTGTGTGCTAATAAAAATTACCCAGCTTCATTTAAAAACATTTCTACTTTGAAGTAATTATAATTGCTCTAAAGAGCCATTTGTTTGAAAAATAAAATATACACATATAACAAATAGAATTCATAAATTGTAAAAGCTGATTTCCAGTGGTTATCATTTGATTGGTAAAACACACATGTAAATATTTTATTTGGGCTGATATCATAAGTATCACCAACAAGAATCAATGTGGTATAATTACCCAGCATGTTTAATATTCATGAAAATATCAAGATCTACCGAATAGTGCTAACCACTCTTCTTTTTCTGCTTTTCCTCCAACGATCACACCGTGACCAAGCTCGGGCCAGTTTTAAGTAGACTCACATTTCCTCAATAATTTATCCAGTGTTGGCTACTGGCTAGCCATGGCTTCGACTGGGTGGATTCCTACTGCATTGTGAGGAGTTAGATTGTTTACTTTAAGGAGCAGAGGAATCCAGCAGTGTGGAGAACAGGCAGAGAGCACTGTGTTGGGCAGAGGACCCCTGCAGAGCCATGAGCCCTGTCCCTAAGATACTTGGTTGTAGTGGGGATGAGCCATCGATTAAATTACACAGATCCAGCTGTTCGCCTCTCACTACCATATGAGGAATTCTGTGAATGTATACTATAAATTAGTTCTGAAATCCATCTGAAAACCTTCCTTAAGCTCTCTCCAGCAATGAATGCTACTGGTAAGCCACGCATACCATAATGTATCCAGAGTATTCATTAAGCAAAGATTTTTGTAGCCCATCAATATTTACACTGGGAAGCATGCACTCTGGTCACTGTGAATTTGGACTCCCTTTTTGTGTCCTTTCCTTTTACTTTCAGACATTGTATGCATTGCTAAAAATGCTTTTTTAAAACATTAGGAAGTGCTTTCCATTTAAACTTAGGGACTAGAGTTCAAGTCCCTGACCTTCAGGGACCTGGGAGGGTGTAGCAGCCTAGCTGTGCCTAGGAAGCAGACACAGATCTGCAGGGACGGCTGGTTCACTAGAAGTAGCTGTGGGTTCAGTGAGAGATGCTGCTTTAGTAAATAAAGTGGATAATGATAAAGAAAGTCACATCTACCTACACATCTGTGGTGTGTCAGTGTCTGCGTGTGTGTGCGCACACACATGCACACACATAGCAAAAATATATTATGAAATATATCAGCTTCTCATTCACTTTAGAATGTACATGTCCATCTATAGAGGAGTATAGTGAGGGGTATAACTGAGACCGCTGGAAGGGCATAAACTCACAGGATAGACTTGTAGACCTTAGGTTTGCCCACGGGATTGCTATGTGATGTGTAACATTGATGTGAATTCATCTCATTTTTTAAATACACACATTGGTATAAGCTTTTAAATCTAGTTGGAGATCTCATACGGATACAATTTTTGATTAATTGATATTCATGCAAATTTCTCCTATTTTAATGGAGTCTATAGTTGTTCTTCAGGGAGAAATCAGCATTTTGTGTGAAATTAGGTATATATTGCTTAATCAAGCCTTTTTCAATTTAATTTACTCACAAGAAGTATTCATGGGGGTTCACTTTCCAGAGAGCCTTTGTTTCATTCTGGGTAATAATTTTTGATGCAGTTATAGCTAATTATCAAAGAAAAGCTAATGAGGCTTTTCATGGGGGCTAGACTGACTTCTGTTATTTTAAATAGTCTTCTTGCTATATTTTTCACAACATATCATAAATATTCAATATATTTTAATATGTAAAAAGTATCTACATGTTTGATCTCGTTTTTTGATATGAGTATTATCTCTGTGTAGCATATTCTTCTGTAAAATATGCAATGGGAAAACTAGAACTATTAGTTTTGATGCTTTTACTTTAAGCAGTAATGAGTCTTCCATGTAGATCGTAAGTGACACTTTACCGGAGTCCCCTAGACTAATATTTGAGTATGTCATGACTTCTCCAGAATGCTTTTTAAACAGATGATAAGCACTAGCAATCACGTTTACTTTTTATTTTGCACTTTACCCCTCAGTGACTATGCCACTTGCTGAAAGGCCTTTGTTTGGTTCATGATGGGAATCTCCTGGGGGAACTACAGAGATTGTGTGTATATTAAGAGCAGACATACATTTTCTTTTCACTTTCTCAATTTCTATTAGATAGGCTCTCACTATCTATCCTGAGCTTGAACTTTCTGTGTGACCCAGGTGGACCTTATATTCATAAACCTTCTGCTCCAGTCCCTGCTGGGATCAGCGCCACAATCCGCTATACCCACAGAAATGTAATATTTAATTCTAGCCTTGTTTTAGATGATATCTTGACATATAAAACATTTTGGAACTTCATGTTAAACTTTTTTTTTTGTCTTTCTATCTAAAATTATACTCCAGGTGAGACCATAATGGATACTTTCCCTGAACACATAGATAAGATCAGTTGAAGACAAAACACACTGCTTCATAGTTAAGTCAATATCTGTCATTTAGAGAGAATATTGTGAGTCAGATACATTTTCATCACCGTGTGTCACAGTTCCCAAGAGAAACCACTTAGAGGAAAGGTACGTATTGACAAACACTTTCAGAAGGTTTTCTAATCCATCCTGGCAGAGGAAACATGTTGGATTAGAGTTCCGATGAGAGAAAGGATGCAATGGGAGACAGAGGCTCCCAGCCTAGTGTTATACTTCTGACAGATCTACCCGTTTCCTAAAGAGTTCACAGCTTCCCAAAGGATCACTGCCAGTTTGGAAACGGACATCCAAAGCATGAGCCTTTGGGAGACATTGAAGGTTCAAACCTCAGTACATAAGTGACTTCCTTCCATCTCCCAATTTCTGTTATTTGTAAAAAGCAATGTTAACTCATTGTGCCCCAAGTGGGAGAAAATTATATCATAACGAAACACAAGGCACATTATAAATTTCCACATATATATCAAACTTTTAAAAATTCCAATAGTCTGTTAGAAATGTTAATGGTGGGGACTTGGGTCATAATTTTCCATGCTCTGACTTTAGTAAGGAAGTTTTTGAAACCGGGTTCCAGGTGGTGGTGACGCTCAGTTCTGTCAGATTTATAGCAGCAGCCTCGCCAGTCATCCAACCATGACAGAGAGCAATGTTTGACTGGCAGTAGGGATCTTAGTTATCCCTCCTCAAATAAGTCACCTGATTAAACATTTCAAATGTTTTGCCATCAGATCCATTTGGAGCCTGCTGTGAATCTTGCCACATGTTGGTCTCGAGCAATTGTTCAGCAGAATTCCTCCGGCGTGAACCAACAACAGAACACTCCACTCGCAACCGTGTAAGAATTTCTTCAACATCTTAGTGAATAATTTGATGAGATGACTGTTAGAAGTGTATGCATGTTAATAACCTTGCAATTAACATAATTTGCATTATTTTAGACTGTATTACTAATATTATATTCTACTACATTTTACTAATAACTAAAATTCCCTAAATGTCCTTATAAAGAACCTTCCCAAACCAAGTGCAGACTTTGATATTTTCATAGTCATGCCATTGCCATTTGGTTCCATGGACAGAAACCTGCACCCCTTTATGTCATGTAGGCTCAGTAGAGATGTGTACCCCATTTACAATCAGTTATGTTTTGGGTTTTTCTGGGGTCCTCTCCAAGGTGAACGGGAAACAATTTTCTGAAAGAGTAAAAAACTTTAAAATTTTCCTTAAACTTTAAAGCAAAGCAAAATCCAATGGTATCAACTAGTTTTAAATCCTGTATTTTTCTCTCTTCACCTGTCTGCTAGCTACTTAATTCTGCTTTAGGTAAATCATTTGTGATATAACAGTAATTAAGATGTTAAAGGATGGGATATGGGAGCACAGACACTTACATAGGTAACAGGAGAGACATTCTACATAATAGAGTGAAGGAGAGGGCAGGCACTTCCTACCCAAACCTGGCTTAGGCCCATGTTGGATTTTTCTTAAAATTGAACCTCTTAAGAGTGTTCAATGCCATAGCAAAATAAAACTGCAATTTCTCATTAACACTCTGCAGTGCAAGCCATCAATGAACATGAAGGCATTACTGCTGCCCCATGGAACACGGTCAAGTGAATCAGCACACAAAGAACATTGATCCTACTCTTCATGACTCTGAATGTCACACTATATGTGTCAAGAAACAAGTGACCCTTGATGTTTCTGTCGTGTGCTATGATTTGTAGCCAGGACATCAACTCTACAGCAATGTTGATTTAGTATAGTTTATGTTTCCACTCAAAGAACAGAGTAGAGACCCACTATTCTTTTGTGAGAGCTTTTTGGTTTCTCGTGACCATGTCAGAGGTAACACAGAGCTTCCTATGTATGGCTGTGACTTTGGTAACTAGCCCCATGCATGTGGAAAGATATCCCATTCCTCATGAAGGAGACTTTATTTGAGGAATGAGATGAAATGATTTTTGAGAAATGAGGTACTTCTAGGAAAAGATTTAAAAAGTAATAACAAAATAGAATTTTCGTTTATATTTAAAGTAAGCAGGTCACATGTGTTGGCGCACATCTATAACAGCAGCACGCTGGAGGCTGAGGCAGGAGGGTTGAACATTTAAGTATGTAGACAGCATAGTGAGTTCAAGAACAGCCTGGAATGTATCAGTAAAATTCTGTCTCAAAACAAAACAATGATTTTTAAGAAGTTCCAGATAATCATAAAATTAGACAACTTTAAAGTGTAAACATCAAATCCCATTCAAAGAGTTTTATGAGTTGACTGGACTTAATGGATAGACAGGGTTCATCTTAGTGAGCAGGATAGATTGAATCTAACAGGACTCATGGACTATTTCAACATGTTCTCAGTCTTAGCTGTTATTCAAGCCACAAAAGGGATGGCAAGTTCTAGAAAGGGATCACCTGCTATGTGGAGGACCAAAAGCCAGAATCTCATCAGCTAAGCCTACTGTGTTTTTTACTCTGTTCTTACATGCACATGCGTGTGTGCATGTGTGTGCACATGTGGGCGTGCATGTGTGTGTGTGTGTGTGTGTGTGTGTGTGTGTGTGTGTGTGTGTGTGTCTGTGGCAATCTCTGAGGCTAGTTTTTTTATACATGTGTAACCTATGGTCATAAAGAGGTGGTTTTTTTTCCCCATGTAAGTACTAACCTGGTCCAGTCCTGCCTAACTTCTAAAATCAAATGAGAGTAGGCAAGTTCAGAGTGGTATCATCATAGATAAAAGTTGTTTTCTGAAAACTGCACTTGAACTCAGCAGATGAGAGAATCAATATGTGGGGAGTCCTGAGTTCAATACCTGATACCCATTCCCCCAAATAAAAAGCCCTTTATGCTGGGGCTGTAGTTAAATAAGTGGGTACATACCTAGTATGCATAAGGGCTTGGGTCTGACACCAAACATTACCCATAATCCTAGCATTTAGGACGTGGAGATACAAGATTACCTAGACCAGTCAGGGCTAAACAACAAGAACACAGGGATAAACAAACCAAATATAATAGTAAGTTTAGTCTGGCATACTTCTTAATATTGGCAAAGAACATTTTTAACCTCTCAAACTAAAAACTAATATGACCCTAACTTCTAAGAATCCGGAAGCATTAAATTAAAGCATGCATGTCGATAGACCATCATATTCTTGTGATTCAAAACATTGAAAGGAAACACCAACACTTTTCTCTGTACATGCCAAGAGTTTCATGGCAAGTTCAGATGGTATAAGACATTTAAATATAAAACACATACCCAACACACCAAAAAAGGATGTTATGCAAACATCTAAGAATTAAGACCACACTGTTAATGCCTAGAGCAAGTAGCACTATTAAGTGTTAAAAACAGGAAAATTTTACTTAAAATTATTTTGGAGCAATAATAATAATGAGAAAGAAAATGGCAAGGCCTGTGTCTGGAAAATATCAATACAAAAAACCAGAAGATTCAACGTCAGAAATGGAGTAGGAAGTCATCCCATCACTAAAGTCATCTAAATTCGCTCGGTGTTGGCAGGAGCCTGATTGTGATCTCAAGGACTGTAAGAAGAAGGCTGGAGGATTGCAAATGTGAGGTCAGAAATGGGTACATAAGGAGAACTTGTAGCTAGACAGCTAACCTGAGAGGGAAGAAAGACTTAGCAAAACTCCTTTACCTAACCTTTGTTTTTCCTCAAGTGTTGTTAGCATCTTCTGGGGAATTAAGACATATGTTGCTGGGCATGGCAGGACCTCTGTACCCGTGGGCTCACAGGAGCTGTGGTGGCCTACACAAACTTGCACAAGATCAAGACACTGAACACTCCAGATGGAGTGGAACGGAGCATCTAAGCCCCACCTCTTAGCTGAATAACTGTTGACATTTGGGAGCTTATCGGAAAGGAAGAGTCAGTCTTCTCCAAGGCTATGACCCCTAATAGGGTGCGGATGGCCCTACATCCTACACAAAATTGGAGGAGATGGTGCAGGGCATGGATCTGGGAGAAATTAAAATGAAGCATGGGAGGAGGCAAATATTATAAGAATGCATCGTATGACATTTTCAAAGAGTGAATTAAAAACATGCTAAAATATCTGATTGCGTTCGTGAAATGTAAGACGTCGAAAATTCCAATTCATTTATGAGTCAAAATATTATCCACTTTCAAAGATGTCTGAATTGTGGGGACAGCAGTATTTTATTTAACTCTTAGAATCAGGCAGAATCGATAGAGTTAATGAGAGCAGGTTAACCTTGGGATATTGGTAGCATGTGTGCAGGCATATAGCAAATGCACATGTATATACTAATATGAGTTCCTAGTCCCTAAGTCATAAGTGAGTATGGTTTCGATGTAGGAGGCGGCGAGAGGCAATTTACTGGGGGCAGACAGAGAGAGAGCCTTGGGATTTCCAAGCCCAGACGAAGGGGTGTGGGAAAAGGTGTCAGGCTTCCCTGAACCATCCAGGAAGTCTTTGTGAGGCAGACAACTTAAGGGATATTAAAATGTCTACAGATGTGTAAACCTACTCATTTCAGGCATATATTTATCCCCGAAATTGAACCCATGTGTGTCGAGTCACTGACTATTTGTTTCAAAGGCCTGAACAATTCCGCTCCAACCAGGTCTCTTTGTAACAGCCGCTGCTCTGCCTTAAAGATAAGGACTTCTTTACCCGGGCAGATGCAGCAGTCATCAGAAGCTAATTTGCTGGGATATTCACATATGCAAATCATGTCACAATGCTGAACCGCAACCACGTAATGACTGGAAAATGTTACACTCATAAATCATAGCACGGCGATCATCAAAATTTCCACTCAGTCAGGACAAATTCAACAGCATTTATGTCTTTCCAGCTTTTAGCCCATAAAAACTCGGTGTTTTTTTGGAGAGTGTGTTACACTGGTGATCTTGAAACTCCCAAGTCTGGTATAATGAGTCCTCAAGTGCGTTATAACTTACCAGTAATTACATTTCAACGTATCGGCTTTCAGCAGTTAGTGTTTTATTCATAAACATTTAAACATCGAATTAGGCATAAAATAAGAATGTTGGCAACAACCCGCCTTAATTTCATTAACTATTAGGTAAACTTAGTATTTCTTCTTCAAATAATTCTTGGTTTTGAATGCTAAAGATGTAATGAACTTCATGGTTCATAGCATCTGACATTGCTTAATTAATGGGTGCATTTATAGTACATAGGCCTTGGTAATTGATTTATATGCATGATTTGCACATACAGCTGTTAGTTCCTGTAGGAAAGTCATAATTCAAATGTGTGCACACTTTGCAGATATGGTAGGAAGAAAAAAAATTTGAACTTGACAACTTCCCCCAAAACATGATAGCAAATTAATAGCTTAGAAACAGACCTTTGGGGTGAAGCACTAAAGTTATATAGTTTAGAATTTTAACAACACGTACATTTCAAGAAATATCGAGAAAGGGCTTTGGTTTCTCTAAGAATCTTTACCTGCATAGGAAATAATCTGTTTGTATAATCTTCCTTCTAGCCTGTATGCTGGGAGAAAAGGGTGGCTATATTATCTCTTGACAGAGTTGATTTCAGTGACACACAGCAAAATCACAACAAAATTACCTTACCCAAATCACTCTTCCTTTCCTGTAGGTTTGATGATTCTAGAAGGTTATATATACTATTGCTAGATGTACTTCTGTTGTGGGTTATATGTACTCTTTCCTTCATCTGAAAGTCCTATTCATTCATAACATTTCAGATATAAAAAGCACCCCTCTGTAGAAGAAATGATAGATTGTCATTTGTATTTTTTAGCTAATTTCCCAAGTGATCAATACTGCTAACTTAGGAGTAAGATGCCCCTAAATGAGGGTGCTGCTTAAAAGGCTAACCATGGAGAAGCTCATGGAGCCTTGAGTGGAAGTGACAGTCCTTCTGCAGGAATGCATATGGCGATACCAATGAACACAGTCTTTGTTTCTTCCCTGGTTCCCAGGAAGCAGCCCTGTTTCTGTGTTTAGGGTCTTGGCATAAGTATTCTACATGGAGGACACATCTTTGATAGGCAGATAGGAGAATTCTGCTTTTCTATCTTGAACAGTGGATTAATTTTGAAATCTACCAATGGAAAGGACAGAATAGAAATGGAAGAGAAACAGCTTAAGGAGCAGTTAACAGTAGGGCAAAGAAAGTCAGAAATTTTAGGTGTGTTCTGGGTTGTGGCCCTACATTGCACATTTTCTCCCACTTACCGTGCTGTTAGCCAGAGTGATTTAGCGCCTTTCCAATGTCATTGATGACCCCTCTCCCTGTCTGTTAGCTGATAGAGGTATTTAGTGGAGCTTTCTGGGAAAACACGGGCAAACAGGCAAGGCAGCTATCAAAGTGCTTGCTTGATATGGAGCCAATCACAAGCCTGGCACCTTGATGCCCTCCACCCTGCCTGTTGTGTTCCCTGGTGCTCTCAGGCAGACCCTAACTTTTCACTTGCAAGGTCAATGGTTCTCCATCTGCTCTTCTATACATCCATTCATAAGAAGATGGGCAGGTGATTTTTCCAGTGCCTGATCATCACATGCTCCCGAGTATGTGTGTCTGAGTCTAGGAACATGTGTGTGTGGGGGCGAGCACACTTGAAAGGCATTCACAACCATGTCTGTATTGAACAAGAAAGGTGGGCTGAAAAATGCAAATCTATCTGATTTGAATATTTGTTGATGTTACCTTGAAGATTACATGGTAATTTACTCTTTGAAGACCACAGTTTGGTGGATTCATTGCTTTAATACAATAAGATGTCTCCATTTGAGAGGTGCATGCTCTAGCCTCAGGGTTGTAACAATCCATGCTTGTGTGTGTGTGTGTGTGTGTGTGTGTGTGTGTGTGTGTGTGTGTGTGTTCTATTTTCTTCCAACGTTGCTCTTCATTTTAATTTTTACAACAGGTATCTTGCTTCCCCTGTAGCTCATCAACAGGCCAGTGAACCCCCAGCATCTGCTCGTGCCTGCCAAAACCCAACATTGGAGTTACAAGCATGTGCTGCCATGTCTGGCTTGTATGAGGATGTTTGAGATTCAAACATGGGTCCTTGTGTTTGGGCAGCAAGCAGTTAAGCCACTGAGCCCTCTCACGGACCCACCACACACTACTCAATAGTCATGTTCCATTGTGCAATATGATGACAATGAAGAAAGACATGGTGGCTTCACCTGACTGTCTTCAGAACGCTGCTGTCCACAGATCTTCTGTATCCATGAGACAATCCACTCTTCCCCATTGACTTCAGCGTCTCCAATCCTGTACCATCAGAACTGTAGATAACCAGTGGTAATGAAATCTGCCTATGTTTTCTTTGGAGGGCACAGTCATCAAACCCAAGAATTTGGTTTCAGTTTAAGTATTACACTGAACTGTAAACACTTCTGTCTTTCATCCTTAGTAATAATGTGTATGAGGTGCTTAGTAATAATAGTATGTACTATCATCATAACAGTACCTTAGAGGTAAGGTTATGATGGACTTAAAAGACCTGAAATGTGAGATGTTTAAGTCCTGTTAGAGAACAATACAAAAATTTAACACCAGTTCAATGGCCCAGGATCCATTGGCTGACAATTATTCATGCAGACCCGCCACAGACAAGGTTAATCTTTGCATGTAGCTCAGGGTTACTATTGGGTGTGTTGGGAAAACATGAATAACAACTGTTTCTCTTCATCTGTAAGGCAAGTCCCACTTTAATCTCATTTGAGTCTCAAAGAAAAGTTCTTTTCACCCGTGGTAAACATATTGGTGTTTCCCCTTTTCTGTCGGTGACAATTAAAGTAAAAGGGATGGAAACCATAGGGTGGATTCAGCCATAGATTCATTATCCCTTTTTTTCTTTTTACACATGTTAATTGAATACTTGGACTGTAGAATCCAGAATCTGACACTTAGAAGAGAGAATAACACAGATATCTCGAGGAAGCTCTACTGAAAGCTCTCACGGTAGTAAGTAACAGAGGGTTCAGCAGAGAGCAGACTTGAGAGTCAGGGAGGGGCCGTATTCTTCAGTTGTCACTCATTCTACAACTCCATCATGCTATTAAGCTGATTTTCTCTAAGTTGGGCATTAATAACTAATAATATCAGGAGTGTGTCTTAATATGTGTTGACTTAAGTGTTCAACGAACCACTTGTAGAAGTTTGGGAGCTAAAAGCAAGCATGCCATGAAGACACCATGGGGTAAAGATTTTCTAAGGAAAAGAATTATATTGTGGGTTTCCTTTTTACTTTTTAAATTTTCAAACACCTCAAATGAATCAGCTTTTGTAATTAGGTGAGGTTTAAGCCATCACAACATATAAAGATGACAAAAAAAAAGAGCTAACATTTTTTGAGTCCTCCATATGTTCTCACACCTGCAGTGGCTACTCCACATGTGAAAGTCCTTCAGTGCCACAGTGGCCCGAGTTTTCCTACTCAAAGCCTCACAGTACTGGCTGTGACAACGGACTGGCTTACAAGCATGATTACCAGAAACTGTTCCATATATGTGTGTGCTCTGTCTTCTCTCTCTCCACTTAGCTTCTACCTGACGGTTTTGGGTTCCTCTGTTCCCATGAACATGCAGACTCCTCTCTCCTCTTTACTCATCCTTTTCTTTCTCCATCCTTCCTTCACTTATTACTTCCCATCCTTCCTTCTTTCAACAAATATTTAGCATGGCCACTGTGTAGAAGATTCTGTTTGTTTCCTGGATACATCCTGCAGCAGTGGTCCTCAGTCTTCCCGATGCTGCAAACCTTCAGTAATAGTTTCTCCTGGTGGTCACCCCAACCATAAAATTATTTTGTTGCTACTTTATAACTCTAATTTTGCTATTGTTATGAATCGTAATGTAAACATAGTAGACACAGGATATTTGATATGCTACCCCCAAAGGGGGTCATGACCTACAGGTTGAGAACCATTGTCCTAGAACGAAATAATCTTTCATGTATCATATTTTCATTTGAGTTATATTTGAATTGAACTAATAGAAACATGGAGGCTGCTGTGGGTGCTCTGATAAAAATCAACCAGAATAAGTACATGGAGTATGACTGCTTCTGTTCAGCTCACGTGTCTCCTATCTACCTAGCAATGAGAACTGCCTCTCCTTTGTTTACTGGAACTCTAACCCTGCCTCCCGACTCCACACCAACGTCCTCGACATCTGGGGGCCACATGCTCGTCTTTTTATTTTTCTGAACTCATCTTTAGCACCTATTGTTAGCACCTGCGCATTTAGAACAACTTTAATTCTCCACTTAGTTTTGTTAAATTGTAGCCTAGTAGCCTAGTAGATTCTGCTTGATTCAAGAACCTTTTGAGAACAGAAAGCATTTGTAGATCTGAGTTCCTGGCTCAGAATCAAAAGCAGATTGCATGATCATCAAGTACTCGTAAAAGGGTACATGAATGGACTTTATAGAAACATGAGTATATGTATGGAAAAATATAGGTAACATAACCAGTTTTAATGACACCCCAATATAATCAAAGTTATGTGGGATTGAGAGTGATTTTTTTCCACTGTAAGACTAGAGTACCTCACGGATGTAAATTTCTATATAAACTGGAAGAAGCTCGTTGACTGATTTCAAGTCATGGATTTTGATAACAATCTGGTGAAACCCAAGGATCTACCTTCAGAATAACTTTTATTTAAGATACAAAATAAGATACAGAGAAGTACTGAAGATATTGGTTGTGTTGAAGTTATGAAAACACAAGTATTTGTCAATTTATTAAAGAGCAATACCAAGTTGCTGATATCACAGATATTTTCATGTTGTCTGGGGCTAATGACTCAAGCATGTGAACTTAGCTACTTGGGAGGCTGAGGCAGGCAGATCGCAAGTTCAAGGCCTACCTAGGCTATCCAGATTCCAGACCAGCTTGGGCAACTTCATGTAACTTACCCTCAGGAATAAATGTTAAAAAGGCCTAGCAATATAGTTCTGTCAAAGAGTGTTTGCCTAGGCAACTAGGCATTTAGTTCAACCCTCAACACCCCCAAAATGATCAAATGAATAAATATGGCAGCATTTGTCGAAGTGATGAACAGAAAGCAATTTCCAGGAAACCTTAAATGCTATCATATGACAAATATGACTACGATTACTACTGTTCACAAACTTGTAAGGATTTTATCATAGCCTTTTTAATGTATTTCAAAGGAAACACTAAAATTGTCCACTAAAATAAAAATAAAAATACCCAAGCAATATTTTCCAGTCAGTTTCTCTTTTTCTTTTAATCATCTTGAGGACATCTAAATGTGTGTCTGTGTTGGACTGTGAGTCTCAGGTAAAGAGTCCCGCTGTTAGTTGGAAGGTCTTCAGAATTCAAATTGAGTAACAGTGAGTTGTGAGTGAGGGATCTCAAGTTTCCTTTAACCCACAGCACAATATGCAAAGCATAAATGACTTAGAACAGTTTGATGTACGGGAGAAAAGCAGAATTAATCATAGAAATGTATACCAAAATTAAGCACAGCAGGTAGACACAGACCCTGTGTGGATTTCAGATAACACACATCAGGGCGCTCACACACATGCCGTCTTTCTATTTCTGCTGCAAAGAGGTCTTATTGGAAACAATTAAATATGCAAATGAGAAATGGAAGCGCGAGCTGAGGATTTACAGATGATGTAGTCACTTGCCATTTTATAAATTCCATCTCAGCTTTGACTCCCTAACTACTGGACCACCCCGATTTTGACTTCCTGGATGTTAGTGGATAAAGACATCACAATGATTCAATTTGATCAATTGTCTTTTTTTCCAGAAGGATAGAAGTTATTCATTTGGGAAATGTCTTTAGTTCTGCCGTGAGTCAATGGCCAAATGGATGTCCTGCTGATTTAACGGGATCTTGGGCTCAAACGGAACCTGCAGGTTGTAAGAATGCTGGACAAGAAGGAAATCACAGAACAATCCCACATAACACTTCTTGTAACTTAGACCTGTCAGGCAACACCCTTGCCTCAGAGACACGGAAGGGCATGCTGCCTTAATATAATCACACAACATTTGATTTTCGAGGAATAATGGCATTATAACAGGAAATGCCTTTGGGTGTATAAAAGAGCTCTTTCTTCATCCCAATCAGGTTTGGTAATACTACATCTCTTCAAAGTATGTGAACTAGAAACAAGTAAGGAATACTCACTGTAGTAGTTAGCTTTCCATCACTATGATAAATCAAGACACGTTAAGTTACAGACTGGAATGGATTATTTGGGATTACAGGGTTGGCGATTTTACTTCATTGTTTCTTGGCCAACTTGCACCTGGGTCTATAGGTGGAAAGCTCATCAGGATGGAGTGGGTGGGGGGGCGCGGCACAGTCAGCTCATAGAATACAGAAAACAGAGAAAGGGAGAGAGAAAAACAATCCAGTACCAAGATCCCACCCATGGGTATCCAGTAACTTCCATTAGCCCCATCTCTTCAAAGTTGCACTGCTTCCCATACGAAAGTGGGAAACAACCCTTTAACTAACATTTGTGTCTTAGCAGCGTGTTCAAGATCCAAACTCGAGTGTTCATGGTAACACTGTAGTTGTGCCCCAGATGCTGTGTAACTCTAGATGGCCCTGGAAGAGAGGCGTTTGAGAAAACCACATCCTCATGTGAACTATACATACTTAAAATTTAAAAATTAAAAGGAACCTGGGCCAGGTTGAGCAATCTACAAACACACAAACCTAAGACATGAGCCTAATCTACTTTTTAAAAATTACTATGTCAATTAATTAAATGAATCGTACAACCACTAAAATAGTACTGTAAGAAATAATTTATGGCAATTTAAATAATTTAAAATTATGTTTAATGAAGGGCCTTTAAAGTTGAATCAACATCATTGTAAGTATGCATGAAAGTGATCTCTCAAATAATCATTCTGCTTCCACCATGGAAAGACATTTTGAAATAGGTTTAAATTCTCTTGGGTGTTTGGTTAATGGTGTCTTTTGTCTTATAAATGTTAAATCTGCAGCAAGGCTTTCCCCCTAAATAAAAAGTCACATTCCTTTGTCCAGACAGAAGGAATAGGTCTCATGATTAATTTGGCTTCTGAAACTCAATGCAACTAATTTCCCTCTATGATCCCATATTAGATTTTTCTCATTATGAGCAACTTCTTTTATGTCTCCAGACTTTAACTTCCTTATTTTAAAAGTCATTGCATAAATGGATGTTGTCAAGGTTCAATGTGCCAGTATGTATAAAGCCTCGCGCCTACATTTACTAAGTCAAAAAAAAAAATGCCACTGATTTTGGGAAAGTGTCTAATAAAGGAGGCACTTTAGAAGAAGGCATTTAATCCCACTGGGATTACTTACAGATATATTCATTTCTGGGACATTGCATTCAAACATAGAGTTTTCATACTATCAGGGGCCCTCTGGACCCTACCAGAAACACACTGTTATAAAAGATTTCTTAAATTTTAGTTTATAAAACTGACCCAAAGTCAAGATTATTAGAGCATGTTGGCCTACTGCCAGGAAGCACAAACATGGCCATTCAAATGGCTACCTAGGCTGATTGCTTGCCTCCACCTCCATGAACGATACCCAGAACTATTAGAAACCCCGATGCTTGAGTCTGAAAGTCCAGGGTCCTGACTCATCTACAACGGCCACACTGAAGTCTGCACTGGTTGACTGTGCTTCCTGTGCCGTCCGCCTCTCTGTCTCCCTCCCCTTCCTCTGTCTTCTAGGTACTTAATGGACACACTTCTTTCTGTTTAAACAAGCTCTACTTCCACATGTCTCCTGATAGTCCTGTAATCTTAACTCCATTTGGGAAGAAACTTTAGTGCCGTGGTTTTGATATTATTTGCTTGCGAAAGTTGTTGAAACCATTTTTTCCCAAAACAGACTGAGATGTGCGAGAGGTGACTGGGTTATGGGTGACAGGAACCTCGTGAGTATATTCATGCTTTTCTTATGGAGTAATGAGCTACCATAGAGACTCCTCACCCATGTCTCTGTGTACACCAGCTCCCCTTCTGTGTTTTACCATCGACTTCAGCACCATTAGGCTATAACCAAAAGTTGAGTCAATGGCAGCACCTGGCTCTTGAACTCTCTAGTTTCTGAAACCATAAGCCAATGTCTACCATTGTTCTTTATAAAACTCTCAGTTCCAAGTGTTCTGTTATAGGAACAGGAACACGACTAAGGCACCTACACTTTCTTAATGAGCAAAGCTGAGCAGAAAGACAGACACTGGCCCGATAAGGAAGGACTCTGTTCCTGGATCCTGATGGGACAGATAATTTATTGTTCTTATTTCGTCAAGTCTTTTGTTTCATTCTTCTTTGTATCTTCTTACACATAGTGTGATGGTTTGAATGATGACCTACATAGGCCCATGTAGTTGAGTGCTTAGTCACTGGGGAGTGGAACTGTTTGAAAGATTAGAAAGCTTAGGAGATGTGGACTTATTGGAGAAGGCTTAGCCTTGATGGAGGAAGGGTAGCATTAAGTGCAGGCTTTGAGGTCTCAAAAACCCACATTGAGCCCAGTGTCCCCCTATCTCTCTGCCTGCTGCCTGGAGATCACTCGGCTACTTTTCCAGCACCATGTTTGCCTGCACGCCATCATGCTTCTCCCTGTTGGTGATGGACTAAGACTCTGAAACTCTAAATGAGCCCCCCAGTCAAATGTTTTCTTTTATAACCTTTGCCTTAGCCATGATGTCTCTTCAGAGCAATCGAACAGAGACTAAAACACACAATCAAATACACCATTTCAATATTCTTTCTCCCTTATCCCACAGCGTTCTTAGATTGAACACTCCATTGTCAGATAAAATTAGTGACTGCCTAGGCTTTGTATGATATACCTAGGCCATGTATAGGAGCTGCTGCTTAGAATTTCACTCCAAATACTGGGCCCATTTTTATTTGGTGTGACAGGAAAAGATGGTGTCCTTGTTTAGGCTGTGGTCATGCATAGTGAACAGTACTTGTTCATCTATATGTATCAGATGCCTTATTTTTTATCCCTAAAAAAATTGTCATCATTTCATTCAAAATACCAAGTTCAAGTCTGTGATTAAAAATAAGATTAAAGTAAGCAAGTGTGTGTGTGTGTGTGTGTGTGTGTGTGTGTGTGTGTGTGTGTTGGGTGTGTTGGATGTGCAGAATCTCATAGCCATGAGAAGGGATTGTAGTTAATTCTCAACATAGTGCTCTTTAAAAATATTAGGAGACAGTAATTTTTTTGCAGTTCTACAGATGATTAAAAAGCCATTTTCTAAAATATTCTCACTGGAGGATTTTTTTAAAGAAAACATTTAATTGCTCCAATCAAGCATGACTAGTTTGTGCTTCTGGTATAATTTGTATACTCTGATCACACGGTATGTGGCGATTCGTCATAATTCTCTAAGTGTATATTCCCCACTGTCGGGATTGGCTGTCATTAATTGAGAATAATTCCCTGCTTGTTAAAGCAGTAAAGAAAGAGGGAAAGCAGAGCCCAACAAACAAGAGGCAGTGGGGTAGCCTAGTCCAAAGTCCTCAGCGTACGAGCACAGTGATTCAGCAGACTGATAACGTATGTCCGTCTAGACGTCACTTGAAAATGATGGAAGCCATTGACAAGAGGAAGCGCTGCAGGATTCTGGGGAAAGCAGAAAGCAGCCAGTCCAGTGCAGCCTCGAATGGGATAGCTATCACTTTAATGCAACGAAACGAGGTTTTGCTTTTAAATATCCAAACCTGCTACAACCCTTCTCATCACAGCATAGGTTAAACCATACTGACAGGAAACAGGAAACTGCACACAGGTTGTCCCAAAGGGGCCATTTCGGAACACAGTAATCCCATTACCTAGTTAAGAAACATCAAATGCCCATACTGTGCAAAGGGCCCAGGTGATATAAGATCTAGGAGGAACACTTATGCGTGGAGCTGAGTAAGCCATTCGGAGTAAGTTCTATGATGGTAATGAGATCTAAAACCACGCAGGGTTTGGAGTAGAGCAGAATCCACGACAATGAGAACAGAGGCTGCTAATCGCAAACATCTGTACTCAGCAGTCTGTGAGACCGTACTTTTACACAGTATATGCAGCCTTTTCCCCACAGTCTTCATTTCCTTAGGTGAGATATTTGGCCTCTTTCCTCTTCTCTGACCACTGTACAACTATGTATAGAATACATTCCCATAGCTCTGAAAACTCCCCCACTCAGTATTCAAGGTGTTCTGGAATCCTCAATGCTTTCTCCAGCAAGTCTTTAGGATCTCAACTCAGATGAGCTCACAGGATGTCAGTTATCCTTCCTGAAGAAGTGACTTGGGCATCATTAATATGGTAGACACTTCTTGTAATTAATGCAGAGAAAGAATCACAATTAAGGTCCCATAGATTGTGTCAATTGATCTGATTTATTTTATCATGTTCAAGGAATCATAGTTTTTTCCTTGTCCACATTTGTCTGTGTTCATATGTGTGTGAGAGTGTGTATACATGTGTGTGTGCATGTGTGTATGTGCATGTGTGTATGTGCATGTGTGTGTATATGCATGTGTGTGAATGTGAGTGTGTGTATGCATGTATGTGTACATGTGAGTGTGTATATGCATGTGTGTGCATGTGAGTATGTGTGTGCGTGTGTGTGTATGCATGTGAGTGTGTGTGTGCATGTGTGTTTGAGTGTGTATGCATGTGTGTGTACATGTGAGTGTGTATGTGCATGTGTGTGTGTGTGTGTGTGCCTTCATGCTTATCACTTACCAATGATGCTTTTCATAAAGGCAGTTTCCTCCAAATAAACTGCCAGCACCCAACTGTAGGCATTGAGTTTTCCTAGTCTTATCTCTGCATACCACCATTCTTGTACTGTTATAGTTACTTGATTTGGGGGTCTTATTCTTGGCCTCACATGCCCTCTTTTCAGTGAACAAACATCACTTTTCTCTCTGGATTTAACTTTATCCTTGATCAGAGTTGATAGTCTGGTTCTCTCAGTTCTTTCCATGTATGGTATAGACCCTTGTCTTTTCTTTGCTCTTAGCATCCTCAGGACGTAGGTGTGCACCCATCATGCAAACTCTGTAGAATTCCCAGAGCTGTAACTCCAAGGGTGAGAAAAGGAACTGTTTTTGTCTTTCCTTCTGATCTATTGAAGAATTAATGACAAGAAAAATGTAACCTCTATTCCCCATGAGTTCATGGTCCAATCGAAAAGATAAATTCATAAATAGTCTTTATTAAGAAGTATGGTAATTCTGCAACAAAAGGTTATGTAAACTGTGCATAAAAAAGGGAAAAGATGATGCCTCAATCAAGTACATTTTGAAAATAATTAAAATGAAGAGAAAGAATATTCCCCAAATTGATGTTAAATTATAACAATAAAAATTGATACAATTTACATTACAATTAGAGTTATGCTAAGACGATTTTCCTCATCAATCAATTTGTCATATATATTTACTTAGATTTAAGCAAAATGGCATCTCATTCCAACAGCAATGTATGTACGTAGAGTGAGTTTAGGAGAAGAGATCTGGCTGTAAGTTGATGTTAGTTGCAAGGAGAATAGAGACTAGAGAAACCTAAATGAAAGGTATTTGCTGGACACTCTTTTCTCATGTGGAGTCTTTGTAGTACCTATGCTTTCTTCTAAGGAAAACTGAGGGTCACATGCATACACAAAATAAAAAGTAGTCAAATGTGCCTGCAGTCTCAGCTGCTAAGGAGGCTGGAGCAGAAGGCTTGGCTTATAGAGTAAGTTCAAGAACAACCTGGACAAGTTCATGAAACGTCACATAAAAATACAGGAGTGAGAGGGTGAATTTGGAAGAAATTGGGAAGACATGTAGGAGGTGAATATGATCAAAACGCCTTGTATGCACATATGAAATTATCAAAGAATTAATAAAAAGTATATTTAAATGTGTGTCTGAGAGGCAGAATGAAATCAGGAAAGAGAGTTGTAAAGAAAAATGATGTAGTTCAGGGACAAAGTACTTGCTTAGATGTGCAAGGCCTTGGGCTCCATCTCCATTAAGATGAGAAAAAAAGTATATATCATTATATGCGACTATCTCATTTATATAAATGATTTGAAATATTTACAACTACTTAAGAAGAAATTCTGCTGAACTACTAAATTCTTCAACTCAAAAGCTTTTAAAGAGGAGTGTTAGTTATATACCAACAAAAAGGAGGCAAAAAAAAATTAACAAGATGTAGAGAGAATCCTTATAGCATTCTAAATGACAAAACCAGGGAGGACGCTGTCAAAACTAAATAGGGGCTAGAATTCTTTTATTAGTAATAAACTTGAGTGTACATGTGAATTAGCATAGTCTAGTTTGCTTCCCTGATGCTATGATAAACACCATGACTAAGAAAAACTGGGTAGGAGGGGACTTATTTGCCTTATACTTTCATGTCACTGCCTGTTATCGGGGGAAGCTAGGGCAGGAGCGCATGGCAGGAACCAGGAGGCAGAAGCTAAAGTAGAGAACACAGAAGATCTCTGCTCACAGACTTGGTCCCCATGGCTTGCTCAGCTCCTTTCTTATACAACCCATAAACATCTGCCTGGGGTAGCCCCACATACAGTGGGCTGGTCCCTCACACATCAAACATTAATCAATAAATGCCCCATAGACCTGACCTGATGGCTAACTTGGGTCAAATTGGCAAAAACCATCCAGCACATGATAGTAGCTATGTCTAAGCTAAAAATTATTATGAAAATAAATTTCTGAATTATTTGCATGACGTAAACATTAGTCAAAAGACATATTAAAGGAATTCTTTCCTGGATTCTGAAACTTATTGTAATGCCAATTTGAGATAAGACAAAGACAAGATATTATGTACTTACACCAAGTTCACATAACTCTTCTAATTTTTTTTTTTCCGGAGCTGGGGACCAAACCCAGGGCCTTGCGCTTGCTAGGCAAGCGCTCTACCACTGAGCTAAATCCCCAACCCCCACATAACTCTTCTAGTACTGGAATTAGTATTTAAATATTGTTAAGGGAGGAAATGTGATGAACTAAACCTGCCTCATCTATATGTCATACAGAATATTAAATAAAAAGCCACATATAAAGTATGCCAACGGTAATGCACACCGACTATCTGAAAAGAGTTTCTGCTCTCTAGGTTATGGTTAGAGCCTTGATCTAAAGGTGGGCATCTTTGGATGGACTGTTTGGAAGTCAAGGATTTATTGTAGTCTCTACAGTATTCTTGCACAGGGGTATTGACTCTTGAAGTTTGTGACACTCCTATGCTAATGCTCATTTGGGACACAGTTCTCAGGTACATGGTTGAAAACCCAGTGCTATTGTGCCTTTGGAATGAGTGTTCTCAGTGAAAGTGATAAGAAGCCCATCGACTGCTGTGTCGTTCTCTACTCACCTTATTCTCATCATTGTACATGAACTGGTGCCTTTAGCACATGATTAATCTTTGGGGGCAATCTACTATTGAAGATTCAATTCATTAGAATCAAATTTTAGCATTGTAGACCATAAAATAAATATTAGATAACAAACACACACCTAAAGAAGAATGAAAATAAACAAGCAAACAACCCCAGAAAATCACATCTTTGAGATGTTTTAATGTCTTGTCTTAAATAAGTTCATATTTTAAAAATTACAATGGCCCCATTGGCTCATCTCTCTCTCTCTCTCTCTCTCTCTCTCTCTCTCTCTCTCTCTCTCTCTGCCTACAACTCTGGATAAGAGCAAGCTGTCAGCTATGCTCTAGCACCATGCCTGTGCGCTTGCTGCCATGATTTCTGTCATGATGGTCATAGGCTAACCCTCTGAAACTCTAAGCAAACCCTCAGTTGATTGCCTTCCTTTCTAAGATGCCTTCGTCATGGTGTCTATTCACAGCAACAGAGCACTAACTCAGACAATTGTCACCTGTATGCTTTCTATGGATGTACAGTTAATGATGTATGTGTCAATGAAATTAAGCCCCATAGTCAGTATCAGATAAAATGTAAACGCAAGGGGGAAAAAAGAAGTACTTCATGGGCAAACGCACGCGCACGTGCACACACACACACACACACACACACACACACACACCAACCTTATGCTATGCTAATCTTCTTGCAGTAGATAAACATTGAGTATGGAGTTTAGCAATTTAAAAAGGTTTGGTTGGAATTCTTCCTCTTCATGTCTAATGTTATTTTCTGTACTCCTGGCCCCTTAATCTATTTTAGACCTAACAGCCCGAGCTGGTTAAAATGCCAATTTTAGAAGAACAGGTGTGTTCTACTCCATTCATAAATCGAAGCTCTAACTGTGGCTCTCCCCCGAAGAACGGACACTGTCTTGCTTTTTATCAGGTATGCTCAGTCTGGAACATGATTCATGCTAAGAGAACAAACCAGTAGCACACACACTGCTGTGCAGTGGCCTTGGGCTCCTCTCTAACGTAGCCCCTTTGCTACCTTCTTTTTCCTCTAAAGTCTCCAACCAGGACAACAAAGAGGAAGTCTTGACTTAAGGTCCTTGCCTCTTTGCACTCTGTCCCTTGGTGATCAGAATGGTGTTTCTTCAGGTCACTAAGGTTCATGAGTCTGTGAGGTGGAGTTGTCGGACTAAGCAAGCAATTATATCTCCTCTCCCTTGAATCTGTGTGTCATTCCATGCTGTCGGTTAAATGTCCTTAGGAAAACGTCCTTGATTTCACAGTGAACAGGCCACCTCCCATCATTCTTTCTATTATTCCTGAATGTTTTCCTTCTCTTTTTCATTCAGTTCATAGCAGTCTTATTTATAATAGCCAGTAGATGGAAAGAACCCAGACGCCCTTCAACAGAGGAATGGATCCAGAAAATGTGGTACATCTACACAATGGAATATTACTCAGCTATCAAGAACAATGACTTTATGAAATTCATAGGCAAATGGATGGAACTGGAAAATATCATCCTGAGTAAGGTAACCCAATCACAGAAAAACACACTGGTATGCACTCACCGATAAGTGGCTATTAGCCCAAATGCTTGAATTACCCTAGATGCACAGAACACATGAAACTCAAGAAGAATGACTGAAATTCGGATGCTTCATTCCTTCTTTAAAAGGGGAACAATACCCTTAGGAGGGGATAGGGAGGCAAAATTTAGAACAGAGGCTGAAGGAACACCCATTCAGAGCCTGCCCCACATGTGGCCCATACATATACAGCCACCCAATTAGACAAGATGGATGAAGCAAAGAAGTGCAGGCCAACAGAACTGATGTAGATCTCTCCTGAGAGACACACCCGAAATACAGCAAATACATAGGGCGTAATGCCAGCAGCAAACCACTGAACTGAGAATGGGACCCCGCTGAAGGAATCAGAGAAAGGATTGAAGAGCTTGAAGGGGCTCGAGACCCCATATGAACAACAATGCCAACCAACCAGAGCTTCCAGAGACTAAGTCACTACCCAAAGGCTACACATGGACTGATCCTGGGCTCCAGCCCATAGGGTAGCAATGAATAGCCTAGTAAGAGCACCAGTGGAAGGGGAAGCCCTTGGTCCCAAAAGACTTAACCCCAGTGAACGTGATTGTTGGGGGGGGGCAATGGGGGGAGGGGGGGAGGGGAACACCCCATAGAGAAGGGAAGGGGGAGGGCTAGGGGATGTTGGCCTGAAAAACCGGGAAAGGGAATAGCATTTTAAATGTAAATAAGAAATACACAATTTAATAAAGATGGGAAAAAAAGGAAATAAGGCATTTCCTCAGCCCAGTTAATTTCTATCCTACCTCAACTGGGATAACCTCCTAGCTTTGGCTATTACTTTCTGTAAATAAAAACCTTATTTAGACAGAATCCACTCTGTGAGTTCCATATCTTCACACCCAGCTCTCTTCCTGATATAATCATTTAAAGGGTTCCAACGTGTTTAAGGTTATGAAATCAAAATGAGATAACTTCTTTGTGTTTTCTGTTATAGTTGGTCGTTCTTACAGTGTTCAGAAAATATAAAACCTTGAGAGACAGTCATGACTCTTATATCATCATAGTTCTTGATGTTATCAATTAACACTGTGAATTGATGAGTGTATTTTTGCAATCTTTAAAATGATATCCCTTTCTATCAGAAGACTACATTAAAATCTAGTCAGGAATTTTATATTCTTTCTTAAAACTATACAGTGGCCTGCTACATCTGTCTTTGTATTTATTCTTAGTCCATTTTAATCTACATTTCATGATTCTTACAAAATAACAATGGTAGAGCTAACATCCACTCTCCCATATTCCTGCCAATAGCTTGTTGGGGCATTGGTATAGCCTGCTAGCTTTTCAGAGTGTCATGGCAATACTCCTTGGTGGCCTGTGTGTATGACTGGCTCCACACTAGCTTGAGTTTTACCTGCTTAAGCACTTCTAGGAGCCTTCACACGCTGAATAGCTTGACCTCATTTTAGCATTGTTCTCCCACCTGGACACGTCGTTCCAGTCTATTCCTTCAATTTACACGAAGCTGGTTCTTAGCCATGCTTTTAACACCACACTCAGGTTTTTACACCACAAACATTACCCCAATCCTCTGCACTACATCAGATGTGGGAAGGCATACTCTCTCTGTGTGCACTCCATTGATTCTGCCTCTGTGTGCTTGCAAACCAATCCCAGCTGGACTCTGTACACTACACACATGTGAGTGTGAGCATGGTGCATCTTCCCTAATATATCTTAGAAATCGTGACCTTTTCTTGAGAGTAGCACCAAAAGTTACATTAAGAAAAAAGCTATGCCACAGGTATCATTGATTTTTTTTTCTTATAAATGACCAAAGTAAAACTTTTGGTTGGTATAAATGATGAGATGATCAAAGGTATAAAGGTTTTGTAAAGATTTGACCACATAAATAGAGAGTTGTATTTAACTTTCTCATCTGTCCAGCAAGAGAGTCACATAAAATAATAGTGTCACAGGGCTGAAGGGACCTGAACTATATACCTCCAAAGGTTAGAAGAATTAGAATATCAAGAAACAAAACAAAACAAAAGAAACCCAACTCACAAATTGTTTATTTATGTTTACTTTTAAATTAATTTTTAGTTATAATACAAAATAATGGGGAACAATGAGTTCCATCATCATCATTATCTCTGTTTTTCTGTGTCTCTCTCTGTCTCTCTCTCTCTCTCTCTCTCTGTCTCTCTCTCTCCCTCTCCCTCTGTCTCTCTCTCTCTGTCTCTCTGTCTCTCTGTCTCTCTTTCTCTCTGTCTCTCTCTCTGTCTCTGCCTCTGTCTTTCTCTCTCTCACTCACTCACAGACACACACACACACACACACACACACACACACATACACACACACGTTTCTTATTTGCTTGCAGGTGCTTTACTCTGCCCACTTACAGAATAAGTGCTTTTGTGAGCAAAACTTGCAGAATTTAATCAGAATCACATAATTATGGGTAAATATTACCTTTCTTTTTTTATGTTTTTTTCTCTATAAGGTAAAACAAAACTCCTTACATCTATGATCACACTGAACACCTGCTAATAAGTATGAGATTATTCCAGTGGCAAACTCTGCTAATGTCTAGCAAACTGATTGAACTATGTGTCTCCTCAATCAGATAACACACAGAGGGTAAATAGCATATGTACAATTTAGTGTCTTGGTTCTCATGCAAGCATTATAAAACATTATGGAATTTTGAAGATAAACAAAAGACAGTATGATGCTCTGTTTAGGAGACGGCATCATTTCCCTCTTCTGCTTTAGCCCAGTCACCCAAGCATACTTTAAATAGCATTTCTTGTACTTGAAAAGTTATTGAGTAATCAAGCCGTGACCTTTAGTGCTCCACCAAGAAATGCAATTCAGTTTTGTATGGTATCCAAACTAATCAATATCCCATTATGATCACAGATGGGAATTTTACAAGAAAGACAAAGCAGTGAGGGTATCAGACAACTCTTTGGTATTGTTTGTTTGTTCGGTTGTTTAGTTGTTGTTTTGTGTTGTTGCTGGTTTTTTTTTCTGGAGAAATTAGATAGCTTTCCCTTGGAAACCATGTCAAGTAAGAATATCTGATCGTTTGTCTCTTCGAATAAGAAATGAAGCCTTACCATCTAATTATGTCATCAGATCAGGAAAATAAGATCATTAACTCATGTTGACTCACAATTACAAAGAGGGAATGTAGATAAATCAACTGTCATCTTGCATGTACATTAGATATGCAGTTATACAGATGGCATGGCCATCTTTGGTCCAGCCCCCTGCAATGCCTTGGGACACTATACTCACATACAGCCGAATTGATCATTAGGTTACATCATCTAATGACCTAGGGTGCTATGAGTCTATTTGGTAATTCTTAATGATGAAATCAGCCCTGTACTTTCATTCAAACAGACTGAACATTCTTACAAGGTACTTGAGTGTCTGACCATTTTAGAACCCAAGTAGAGGGTCGGCTGTTGATTTTTGCCTGATTGGGTTTCCACAGAACAGTGGCATCTATAGCAGGTAAATATTACCTTTCATTTTTTATGTTTTTTTTTTCTCTATAAGCAGGTGGGGTTGCAGGCTATCTGTTGACTCACTGATAAGCTACTGCTGTTCAAATGAATATTTCAAATAAGTAAGCTCGAATAAATATGTAACCAGGTATTTGGCACAAGGATAAAATCTCACCATTATCCTAACATATATGGCAAACTGCTAGGGACATCTCTCTCAAGACTTTCTATTCCTTAAATATTTATTTGTAGGACTCTATCACTGAAAATTTGGTTGGTTCTCTGTAGTTTTACTCACTCTATTAAACCGTAATGCTGTCTTGACAATTCAAACTTAAAACACACATTTTAGAATATTATTAAAGTGGCTCTTTAAAGCTGTGTCGATAAATGTTTATCATTGATCTCAATAAATTAACATATATTTGTGGGGAAAGTAGTTTGAGTATCACTCCCACCAATAACAAGATGGACACCCTGGGAAGATTCTCATGCTTCTAGCTAATGGAAGAAGCAATTCATTCTATAAAGACATGGCCACCAGTACTAGAAACAAATGTTGAATTTCAAATAATTATGAAAATTCAAACAGCAAAATCCTTATGGACTCTCACTGAATCTAGTACTGTACTCCTCAAATGTCTGACAAAATCACAGGAAGGAGAGGTTCAATCGTCTCTTGGGTGCTCAGGTCTCAGTCCACAATTGGATGCCCCCACTTCCTTTGATGCCTGCAATAGGGGAATGTACAAAGGCTAGGAATCTGTGAGAGAATAACACAGATCATATCATGGTGATGAGAAAGAGAAGAGCTGATAGGAAGAGACCTGGGGGCCAATATGTCCTTCAAGGTCACATCCCTAATGACTAATGTCCCATCAACTCCTGTAAAACTGCATATAAGGGGAGACTTTCAACATCTGGGCATCCATTTCCAATGTATCACAAATCTTTCTGTATACCGTAGGTCTGTATGTCTTTTCTCTATTTGGGTATGGTGTGATGATAGTGGTGAGGATGGTGGGGGTGTCGTGTGTGTGTGTGTGTGTGTGTGTGTGTGATCTAGCCTTTCACAGCAATCACATCTAATGTGTGAAATAAGAGAGTTAATTCTGAAGAATGATCGAAGAAGCAAGCTATGAAGTCATGCCACAGACTTAGAGAGGATTATACTTTCTACTCTGACATCTATGACCTGGATAGCATTGGCTTCTTTGAAAGTGTATTGAATCAACATAGCTCGTAAAGGCGGAGTCACATGTTTCTCAGAGAGTTCACTAAAGCCTTACTTATGTGAATCACCGGGATTAAGGAAAAGAACCCAAGGGTAGACTGGAGTACAGAAGTTTGGGAAGTATGGAGGAAGATAATATCAGTAACTGATATTCTTTGCAAACCTGCTATAGGCATTCTTTGTTCTAACTTCTTTCTATGTATGGAAAGTACTTTTTACTTTTTTTCTTTTATTGGACACTTTCTTATTTACATTTCAAGTGTTATCCCCTTTCCCAATTTCCCCTCCAGCAACCTCTATCCCATCCCTCATTACCCCCACTTCTGTAAGGGTGCTCCCCCACCCACTCACCCACTCCCTCCCTCTTCCCAACCCTGCCATTCCCCTATACTGGGGCATTGAGCCTTCACAGGACCAAGGGCCTTTCCTCCCATTGATGCCATCCTCTTACACTGCAAATGTTATCCCCTTTTCCGGTTTCCCTATTTCATCCCCTTTCCCCCTGCTTCTATGAGGGTGCTCCCCCACCCCCTCCCACTCCCTTCCTCCTTCCCGCCCTGGCCTTCCCCTACACTGGGGCATCAAGCCTTACCTAGGTGTGGCAGTCTCTAGATGGCCTTTCAGTCTCTGCTCCACACTTTGTCTCCGTATTTCCTCCTGTGAGTATTTTTTCCCTTCTAAGAAGGACTGAAGCATCCGCATTTTGGTCTTACGTCTTCTTGAGCTTCATGTGGTCTGTAAATTGTATCTTGGGTATTCCGAGCTTTTGGACTACTTATCAGTGAGTGCATACCATGATCCTTTGTGATTGGGTTACCTCACTCAGGATATTTCTAGGATGGAAAGTATTTTAATTTCACAGCCATGGACACTCTCCACATTATTATTGTACCTATATTTTAATGAGGAATGGAGGGGCAGACACTGATTCTACAGGACGTATCTAGGAGGGACAAGATTCCTGTTTGTACTAGGTCAGGCAGTTTCCTACACTACCAGGGTGCTCACTTATCCTTCAGTCTGGGAAAAGCCAGCAAAAAAACCACATGCTCTCTCCTTGTAGTAATTGGTTCTAGCAGACAGGGCTTGTTTCTTTTCCTAATGACTGAAGGGAAGATTTTAATAGCACCAAGTAGGCCTAAGTTCTGAGGCGTGTTCATTGGCAGACATGTGATCTAGTGCCCTCTAGAGGGGATAAAAAAGAGAACCCAGTCAATATTTTAAATGAGTAAATGCAGAAAAGATTGCATTAAGAAAACAGACACCAGGGTTTGCAAAGTCTGCCCTTAGTGCTACACATCTCTGTGATTTGAAGGCAGATTTTCGTTTAGGGTTAGTTGGAAAGGGTAAAAGTTCTGGATGCTTCACCATTGAATGGAAGGCAGTGTATACCTTTCAAATACGGAGCATTACTGAGTACACAGTAGTATTATTACAGCAACAAACATAATTACTGCTGTATCACAGTATCCAGAGGTGTATGATTTGATAAAATCAACACTTCAACATACTCCAAAGACAGAGATGAAAATTAATGAGAACTTCTTGTTCTTTTGCAGGAAGTCTTGATATTACCACAGAAAGCAAAACAAAAGAAAGAAAGAAACATACAAACAACAAAACCACAATAGGTCATGTGCATCTCATGTAAATATACTCTCAAGCACCCCAATACCCAGCCTATTACAACCAACCAGGGGTCCGCAGATGATGAAAGTAAAGGCCTTTTCTTTTTCTTTTCCTGCTAAGGCAGAAGAAAATATACCACTAATATTTTAGATAATTGGTACTCATTAACGGCTTGATAAATTAGTGAATAAATTCTGGTTCTAGTTACACTAGAAAGGTCAAATACTCTCCAGTTCTTCTTTATGTATTGTCTAACTTCTTACCCATCTTTGTTGTACTAATGAAATGGCGATATCTATCATGGTGTAACTGAGCTGGGGCTCTAAATTACCTTCGTCTGGCACCACTCCAATATACTATAAATGAGGTAATTGTCCTTGACTATAAAATTTGCATTTTCAAGACTTAATTGCTATCATTACATCTTTTTGTAATTCTATTAATTTAACTGAATGGAGCGTTTGGTTTTTATGGTTAAAAATTTGCATTAAAACGCTGTACATCTAAATAGAATTTTAATATTTTTTATCAAAAGTTCTATAGGCTGATCCCAAAGGAGATAAATAGTTTCTTGAGAAGAAGTGGGGAGCTGTCACCCCAGAGGTTTTACCTTCAGTGATCATTAATGGACCTTTAAGCCACTAGCCGATGCTTCATTCTGGGACATGAAAAATCACAGAGGACGTACACTTCGTGGATTCTTCCCACTTAATCATTAACAGGAAGTTGGTTAACCAGAGCCATGCCATAGCTGGCTGCCCTTTGTTTGGCTCCTCTGGGTGTCTGAGGTACTATCCTGTGTGCTCAGCAAGTCTGTATGATTAGGTTAGGGTTAGGGGTAGAGTTAGGACATTCCATGTGTGTAAGTGGCTCGATTTGATGGTACCGTTATGTGTTCCCACTCTGTGCTCTATTCCTGAGCAAGACAACTTTACCTTTTCATTGCACAGACTGTTAGTGAAACCACATAATCGCTCACTCTTATTGGAGGGCTCAAATTGAATCCTTCACTCTTATTGGAAGGCTAAAACTGAAAGTACTTTCTACCTCCACTCTTGGAATCCTCGCCAGCATTTTTTTATGAAAATGTAGCATCTTTATGGCCCAGTAACAAACACTTAAATAGAGTGACACAGAATTCAATTTAACCTAATAGACCAGTTGTTATTCAGTAGTTTTCCAACCTTTTAGACCTTGGAAAGCTACAGGCATTTTGTTACCAACACAGCTGTGATTAGCTTCACACACATTGGAAGAAGTGTTAGAACCTGGAGGAAGCCTTTGTTTTCAGAGATTTCGATGTTAACAGTGGGTTCTCATGGATCTTCTGGTATCATTTCCATATAGAAAAGATGAAAAATATTAGCAGGGGTTGGACCAGAAAACGTCATTAGGGCTATCAAAGGCCAAGGAATACTTTATTTCCAGCTCATTTGAAAGATGAGGAACAGACACACAGCCTAAACCTTTCACATAAATCCATGGTACACATAGATGGAGAAGCCAACAGTCTTGATTCCAGGCCATTCTTTTAGGGCTCATGTCATACTTTACTCTCTGGTGTTGAAAGATCTGCACAACTTCACTACAGACTACATTGTCATCAGTGGGAGGAAGCTGGTACCAGCATGGATGGCAGGATCCGTTCCTCATGCACTGAATCATGTTTCATGAGCTTCCTCTATATATTCGCAGACCCACTCCTGAAAGGCAAAGGGTGTATACTAGTCAACCAAGAAACCCTTGTGTGCCCTCTTTACGTCTTTGTTCACCAAGCAGACACACCCACAGATTCTGTCGCTGAGATCACTTGTACTTCATTCAGGAGCATCATATTAAAGTATCAACTCCTACTTCAAAACACATTCAGAGGATGATCACCAGAAAAGAAGAGCAATGCCACATTACCATATGACAGAACCTGCTGTAATGTATCTACTTAGTGATGACGTCAGCTGTTAACAACAGGTGAAAAGAAAAACATTAAGGATTCATTAACATATCAAAACAATACAGCTGTGCTCATCAGAGGGCACACTATGGGACTTTTTGACTAAACGAAATCTATCATTTCAATCATAGACATACTTACCAACGCCAAAGGAATCAGCCAACAATTTTCAGATTAATATGCAGTAGCGTATTCCTTGTTCAAAGAGAAAGTGAATTTGTGCCTTGGTATTTTCTCCCCATCTTGCTAATGCATGATGCAGTTAACCGAAGTGTAGGGAGAACCTTTGTGTCTTTCCTACATAATATCCATTCAACTTCCCTTGCTGGGGGAAAAATCACACAGGTTATCACACACTCACTGTCGCCATGTGCCAAGACAAAACAAAAAACAAAAAAACTTCCCACAAGCTTGACTGTGCCTTCCCCAGTCACGTTTCTCCACTGTTTTTTGTCTCAAAGAAAATCAATTCGATGTAATAAACATTTACTGAGTTTCTGGTATGCACTGGAAACTCAGAAGTTAATAAAGCATGCCCTTTGGCCTTAGTAATGTATTTTCTTGTATGAAAAGATATAACTGCTACCCCTGCTCTGTTTCTTGCATGCTAATTGAAATAATACAAACACACACACACACACACACACACACACACACACACACACACACACACTCATATTGAAGTTAAGAACCTGTGCTTGAGGGAGTGGAGAAATGGCTCTGTCAGTAAAGTATCTACACCACACAAGCTGGAGGACCCAAGTTCTAATCCCATCACTCATGTAAAAGGCATTTTGGTAAGTATCTGGTAAGTAACTCTTTGAGGCAGATTGAATTTCACAGCTCACTGACCAATGAAAGCAGTCAATTGGTGAGCCCCAGACGTAATTGAGATAGCCTGCCTCAAAATTTAGCGTCAAAAAGGAAAACACCTGACTGAGACCTCTGGCCTTGTCTTCACCCACATGTATGCGCATCCCACATGCACACAAAATTCATATTATAAGTACACAGAGAGATACAAATTAAAAAGGGCACCTGTGCTTGGCTGTACTTAATCTTTGCTCCAGCTCAGTGCACAGGACCAGGAGTCAGCCCTTCACTAACCCCGGGCTTTGGCTTCATCGGGAACCATGGACAAAGTGACAGTGACATCCGAGTTGCTATCAGACCAAAAGGTTGCAAGTGCTAGAAAGTTCTCTACAAAGTTAGTAAAGCATGTCCTTTGGCCTAAGTAATGTATTTTCTTGGAAAGATATAACTGCTATCCCTGGTCTATTTCTTGGATGCTAATTGAAATAACACACACACACACACACACACACACACACACACACACACACACACACACACACACACACCTGTTGAAGCTTAGAGCCTGTGCTCTTAAGGGACTGAAGAGATGACTCTGTCAGTAAAGTATCTGCTACCACATAATCATGAGGGCCCATTCTAATCCCATCGCACACATAAAAGGCATTTTGGTAAGTGCCTACAACTTACCATGAGTCTAGAAAGCACTGCCTGATCATGCTAGTGCATACCCAAGGCTGTGATGTTCAGGAGGGTTTGTTAGGTCTAAGTCCTAATGTGCAACTCTCCTTCCCATGTCTTACCAAGCAATTATCCAAAGGTGAGTGAATGATAACAGAATCATAATTGTGGCTATTATTTATTGTGTTTTCATAATACAGTTTCCATTGCCTTAGGTTATGTAGAGACATCACAACTATACTTTATCTCTTCTCAACTTCTGTATGGAGAAGATGAGAGGGAAGAGTTGAGGGACTGTAAAACAGCAAAGGAGAATGGGTGTGGCTGCACATGTACACTGAGCAGAAATCAGCAGCATAGGCTCAGTGAAACAAGCACATGCTATCACACAGTCACATGAATACACACCACATACATACACACACAGACAGACATACACACACATACATACACATATACACACATACACATATACACACAGACAGACATAAACACCTACACACATATATACACATATATACACATATACACACATATATACATACATAACAGACACACAGACAGACATAAACACATACACACACATATACACACATATACACACAAATATAGACACAACACACACATATATACACACACACACATAAACACACATACACACATATTCTCATTCATGCGAACATGCGTGCCCACGCTCACACATCAGACCAAATGAAACAGAGTGCACATGCTCATTTCATCCCATATGTGTTTAACCAAAACATTTAAAGTTCTGTTATTCTTTGCAATCTTTAAAGTAAAACTTGTCTTGGGGTGGAAGAAGGTGGTTCTTTCCAACACATTAATTGAATGTAATATTTGCACAATATAACAAAGGCATGTAATGCAAAGGTTTTTATGAAATTACTCTTCAATATTTAATTTCCATATATTATAACTTAATTGTTAATTATTTTACGTATTTAACTGTAACTAATTGTCAATTTAACAGTTGGTGTGAACCATGTTTTAGGCATGGTACTGACTGTTCTTGCCTATCTTTACAATCCCATTAAGCTCACAGTTTATATTATTATTATTATTATCATTATTATCGATTTTAGTTTTAAGAGTAACTTTACCTTCCTCTTATTCAGAATTTCCTTTTTGGGGGGATCAGCAATAAACTTTCTCCATAATTTATTTTATTTATGATGAACTTCAAATACTTTATCTACATCTCAAACTGCCAGCATTTAGTGAAAAATTATAGAGACATCAAAGTAATAATTTAAACGTTTCTCTGCATGAAGTGATTTTTTTCCTCAAATCTTATAAAAGTTCAAATTGTCAATAACACATCACACAACATTTCATGTTACTCAGTATTTAAAGGGAATCATTTTCGCTTACAACTCTCAGAGCATCTGCCTTATTTCTCCATCTCTCTATCACTCTGCAGGTACCCAGGCATGGGGCCTGAGTTGGCCAATAGTATCCAAGTGTGACCTAATGTGGCCAATAATATCTAAGTGTGACCTAATGGTTCCCACCTGGAAACCATAGCTAGGCTCAGGGCTCAAGAGACGTAGCAGCTGCGTGTCACAACATACTATTGGTCAAGTGGAATGCTATTCTGACCGTCCTTTGTAAATAGAACAGTTATGGACAATATCACCTCAATGAGATTTAATGATGAGCTTCTATATGTCCGAAAGTCTATACTTTATGAAGATTAAACATAATCTTAAAATAAATAAGTAGAGGTTGGAGAAATGGCTCTGTGGGTAGGCGGAATACTTGGAGGGAATGCTCTCCGAGAGGACCTAGGCTGGGAATTCACAACAGCCTTTAATTCCTGTTCCCGGGGATCTAGCCTCTGGGGATGCTACCCTCCCATATATAAAATAACCCACTGACCAAGCCCAGACCCATAAGTACATAATTTAAAATTAAATCTCTTAAAATGAGTATGGACTGCTGCTTTCTGTGCCCTTAGGATGTTCTAGTTTAGTTTGAAGACACAAAGAGAACAAACCAGGAAGTTAGTTTTACAAATGCCACCATGGTGATAATATGAGATTCTGAAGTCCTCTGTGCACAGGAGAGGCCTCTGACCCAATCTTCTGTGGACACTGTTGCAAATAAAAGGGAAACTGTTGCCAATAATTTATCTTTTGGGTTTTATGTAGCTATTTCCCTTTTAGGATGGATTGATCAGAGTCTGATAACACCTTTGAAGCCAAAAGGGTTCTCATCTGCTCTGTTCTGACCCTCAAAAGCTATGGGAAGGACATGACGTCATGATTAGGTAGAGGGGCCCTAAACATCATTCATCATTCGCTGAAGGAGCTGAGAGGAAAAACAGGAACCCTGGATAGGAGCACAAATATACCAAGGCGGAGTTCTAGAATGAGTATTTGACACTATCCCAGAAACCCTTGTCTCCCAAGGATCAGTTTTTTTCATGCTGATACGTTTTGATCTTCTGTCCCTTTGCTTCCAAAATTCCTGACTCTACCACCCTGCTTCCATTTTGAAACTCTGTTCCTTAGCTATGTTTGAGTCCCAGAGTTGAAGTCGAAGCATTCGTCTCTGGCACCATATGTTTCTTACTGAAGCCAAGAGTGCGGACAAGAAGTAGAAGGCTCAAGGCTGGTAAACTGTCATGGTGCCAACATCCACTTTTGAAGATGGCTGTGTACTGTTATATTCCGCTAATAGTCTACCACATCCTGAGGTACCATTAGAAGGGGAGAATGTTCTAATGTCTTAAGGCAAGGTAGGGAGACTACAACTAACAATTTATTCTTTATTTTATAAAGACCTAGAATCCAAGTTTCACAATGCAATATTCCTATGCAACTCATGTCAAGTTATCGAATTGTGGTCTATAAAGATGTAGCTTTTATATATCAATAAAAACCATATTGTGCATCCTTTTGCTGACGTGAAATGGCACTGCAGTTTAGTAGACCCATAATCCCCTGGTACTCAAAGCTGCTTCCTCTGAAGCTGGACGAATCCGGTTTTAGACTTAGATCTACGGTTTACTAGTTCCGACCTTTGCTACTGTTTCCTCACCTGTAAAATGGGATAACAGCATTTACGTCATAGACTTCCTGGACTGAATAAATGAAGTAATTCATATAAAACTGTCAGAACAATGTGTGGCACATAATAAATGTTCAATAAATGCTAGCTGTTACTATATCCAGCACTGGAATCGCAATGGGTTACCTTGTTGACACTCAATGAAATTTGTGATTGAAAAGAAATGGTTGACAGAAATGAGCAGCCGATACTGCTGTAACACTTTGTATAAGTTTGGTTTAATAAAAATTACCCCCAGAAAGCCATGCAAACAAGCAAGCATGGGCATAAATAGAAATGAAGTAGACTGAATAAAATTCCAATATTCAACCGCAAATGTTATTTAACTGTTTAACACGGGGGTATCTTCTGTCTGAGGGCTGTTGCAATAGGAGTGTGGTAGTACCTTGTCTGTTCCAGAGAGAAACTGTCACAAAGGGGAAACTTCAAAGTGTCAGAGAGCGCTTCCAGCATTGACTCATGAGAGCCACTTCGGCGAGAACAATACCTTCTGCTGTTTTCCACTCTGTACTCAGAATATCAAAAGAAAGCGCTGATGATGAAATTTATTATTTTAATCAAGCTTCCACATTCAAATCCCGCCCCTCATCACTCTGGCCAAATGTCACAGCAGGAGTGATTTTGATCCTTTGCCACCACGCGTGTTGAAAGAGTCTGGTGTAAAACTTGGCCCTGGCAAACAAAGGTCTGTATATTTGGAAACAATCACCTGGCATGCTGACTCAGTGGCTTTCATGGTGTTATCTGATGCGGATCTGTCTGTCTGACTGGCAGATCCAGCACCTCCACCAGCCCTGCAGGGTGTGTGCCCTGCCAAGGCCAGGTGCTAAAGAAAGAGGCAGAGCTTGAAACAGACTCCAGTAAACGCACGGAAGCCGCATTTTCTGTTTTGAAAACACTGCTCTCCTTCTGGGTTGCTATCTGGACCACTCTGCTGTCAATAACGACTTGCATTATTCTTGTACTACGAACTGTCAGTTCACTGGGACAAGTGTCTCATTCTACCAGGGGTACATGTGACTCCCATGTTTTCCATTGCTCTTGATTTGTTCTTTTTAACCCTGGAATTTCTAGGAGTAGGGTGCAGACAGAGGCTCTCTCCTTCAAATCCCTTGAGAGTTCATTTATGGTTCGTGAAATTGGTGTTCTCGCACATCTGTGATACTTCTATCTCTCCTTCTCAGGAACTGCCTGTTTGTATGCTTTTCTCATTTTGGGGAGCATGGGACAATGAGAGAGAGGTAGGGGGTTCACGATGGAATGTAGGCTGCCCTAGAGCATGGAACATTTCTTCCAAACGTTAGGATTCCAAGTGTGTGCCTTAGTTGGCTTTATGTGGTAAAATACTTTTATTTAGAAATAATTTCAAAGATGGGAGTGCTTCACGAGTAAAATTAGAAGTTAGGCATGATGGCCACCAAGTGGTTAGTCTACAGAGTTCTAGGATGCCTGGGCTACAGAGCATAATCTTGTCTCAAAACAAACCAACCTACTTACCCAACTAAGGAATAGGACTACAGAGAATACATCCGCTCATTTTATTCAGATTTATTTGTGATTATTTGTATGATTAATTATGTAAATGTTTTATGCATGTGTATACATGGTGCTTTGATATACAAAACACCCTTAATTTTAATGTAGTAAATTTTTTCAGCTTTCCTCGTTGTGGCCTTTTCTTTGAGAGCTTCAGAAATTATTCCTGAAGCATTGAGACTTTCCATTCCCAGTTCCTTCCAGAGATATAATGTTCTCTTTTACATTCAGGCCCAAATCCACACATTCTGTGCATGGGATGAGGTCAAGATCTATTTCTGTTTTCCCCGAGAGATCAAAACACTTCACTCCACTCTTAAGTGAATCAGCCATTCTTCTACACTGGTCTATAATTAGATTTCTGTTGTGGGAGAATCAGAGCTGGGATCTCTCAGTCAGAAATGCATTCTGAGAATTGCATGTCTCGGCAATCCTGGTAGCCTACAGACAGCACAGAGCACACACACCCACACCTGTGGCTTAGTCTCACTCGCATGAAGGTAAACGGTGCAGCCAGGAGTACTGGGGATGTCTGCACTGAATATCGTAGGCCACTGCTGCTGCATAATGCTAAGTTGATGAGCATAAGCACTGTTAAATATAGAAAAGCGAGATCAGAACAAGAATAGGGGATGTAGAGCTCGAAGAATTCACTCCTCGTCTGTCCCAAAAACATGGTGGAGAGCAGAGGCATGCTTCAGTACTCAAGACTTCCCAAACACAGATAGCCAGGCTACGTTATAGTTGTAAGAAGAATTTCTTACTTCTCAATAAATCTATTTTAGCTTACTATAACTTAATTTTTCCTGAAACTTAATTTTTTTAACATTGTGATTTTTTCTAACATTTAGCTTAAAATACAAACACATTGAAGCAGTTGGAAGTTTTGGAGTTTGTTAAGAGTCTTGAGTTCACTGCTATATATTATACAATATGGACCACACACATGCACATGTGTTTATGCGTGTATGTAAATATATATGCCCATATATATGCACTTGTATACATATATATGTGGTAATAAACATACCAGGACAGAGAAGAAAAATCACAAATACACAGTACTATATGGATACATGTTTATTATATGTAATATATTGTAAAATACATATTTAACTTTTATATTGACAAAGGTGTATTCAGAAATTTGTTGTGTAAATGTGCATACTGACTTCATATAGAATATGTATGGAGTATTACTATACGTATGCTATGGACATGTAGTAAATATATATCTATGTGTAGCTAAAACATATGTACTAGTATCTGTATAGTTTTTATTAATTCCAGCGGACTCTTTGTGTAATAGTTTAGCTTACAGACAGTATGGTGTTTCAAACAGAGCCCTGTAAAGTACACCATACATGTCTTCATAAATCTCTCCATGTGGCTATTCATCGATGGTATCCTGGTTTGGGGACTTGTCTCACTCATTGCCTGTTACCATGTTTTCATGTAAAGATTGGTTGGAAAAGTATAAATTGTTTTTAATATTCTTTTACCATATATTAGTATGGTATATTGATGAGGCTAGCTCTTTGTCATTCAATATAACTCTACAGTTTTCTCCATGGACATTTTCTGTGTCTTTGTTGGATTTATTCTGGTAGACTTTTACTTGATTACTTTTGATGTCTTCCTGAGAAGAAACATGTAATTTTCCAAGTACAGTTTGCAAGTAGTGTGTGTTTTTTCAGTGGTCTGATTTTAGTTTTTTTAATTGTTCAGTCACTTGATTAATTGTTTTTTTGCTATTTTTTTTAACTCGTCTATGTGTGTAAGGCTATGGGCAGTAGAGATAGATAGGTCCAGCTTGTGCACGCCATAGCATGCTTGTGGAAGGGAAAGGTGGCCCTACATTCTGGAGTCAGTTTTCTCTCTGTACTGTGGGTTCTGGGGATTGAACTTGGGTTGTCAGGATTTTGAGGCAAGCACCCTCATTCCTTCAGTGTCTCTTCAGCCATTTTACTAGTTGGAAATATATGTATGAATATTCTCTTGGATCTATACGATAAAACATACTAATTTCTTGTAAATAATTTTACATGGTGTTTTCGATCAATCAGTAACCCCAAACAATGTGGAAAAACATCTGTATTCTGGGTCCTTCTTTTGGATGTCATGATTATTTTTTTCTCCTTTACTCATATTCATTCTCTAATAAAGATATGTGACTGTGGTCATTTCTTTCAGCCATCTCATATAATAACATTGAACAATCTATACGACTAAAAGCTTAGTCTCTAATGACAAATTGAGCTCAGAACTTTACCCATATTCACTGGATATATATCATACATCTGTACGACTCTGGGAATTTATTTTGTTGATGGTATAAAGATGTAATAACTGTCATGAAATTTCATATATATATATATGTGTGTGTGTGTGTGTGTGTGTATAAATATGAATAGTATATGGGACATACAATGAGTGTTTAAGCTAACTATTATCACTTCATTTTCATTTCATGTACTTGTTGAAATTATTCAGAACTTAAATTTTATAAAGTTACCAAAATCATCAAGGATACCTTTTCAGTAAAATTCAGAACATATTGCCAAACTAAAAGAGCATCTTAGTGTTAGCTTTTATAAACAGACAAATGTAATGACCACGACATTAGCAGTAATTCAGAAAATTAATACATTTATTAATATTTAAACCTTAAACCATCTTCAGGTTCTCTTCATTATTACAAAATACAGTTTGTGGGGAAAAATCCGAATAATATTCTCAAGCTGAATTTGCTATCTCTTTAAGTCACTTCACCTGGAAATGGTCTCTATCTCATCTTCTTTTCGGTTGTATACTGCCATGGATTTTAATCTTATAGATCCGATTTCTCAAGAGTGTCCATTTGAGTTTGTGTGCCCTGTCCTCCTGAACAGATTTGGACTGTCAATCCTTGACAGGACTAGGACAGGTCAGACCTCCTCAGGAGTGTGAGATCTCAGTGTACCCATTACCTATTTGCTCATGGCCTTCAATGCACTTGAGAGGCATCTGCTAGGAAGGCCACAGGAAGCGTTGGCCTTTCCTTTTGTCACCGAGGTGACTTTGTATTGTTCTGCACTGGCCACCAGAGAACCTGAAGCGAGGTCCTGACAGCAGGAATGACATAGCAGCCATGGTTGTGGTCCAATGATCAGTGTGCTCTTAGATGCTGCTGTGGCTAATGGATGTTCTCGGGAACCTGCTGTCTCACTTGGTTGACCTGAGCTAGCCTGCTGAGAACTAGCCTCAGCTTGGAGAGGGCTTCAGAGAGAAGGGGTGTCTGGGAGCAGTGCAAACAGCTTCAAACCATGTGTCCAAGCTGGAGGCCTATGTTCTGCACCAGACAGCTTTCCAGATTGGACTCTCTGCTCTGCCTTCTCTGGAGATTGCCAGACAACTCTATTTTTTGCAGGAGAGACAGTTCTCCAAGCAGGTCTCTCTTGCATATCTAAAAATTACTCTGGATAGCTCATCTCTGGCAGATTAAGCCCAGTCTTTCATTTTACTATCAATCCAGTCATTGATTCCAGGTTCCCTTTTGATTATTCCATGAATCAGCATCCCAAGACCCCAGCCCTTTGATTTTTAGGAGACAGCAAGCACTTTTTTTTTAACATTTCAAAAGAATTCAGAGATCTGTCTGCCTCTGTTAAACATAGATAAGCTAGCTGGGTGGGATCCCATCCTGAAATTACCAATTCTACCAGGCCTGGGACTAGACCTAAATTCCCTCTGTCCCAGGCTGACTTTAAACTCAGGAATTTGTCTACTTTTGCAAGCAACAATCACAACAACCACAACAACAACAAACAAACAAACAAAACAACAACAAAAACAAACTTATCTGAGTGAACTCTCTTGTGATCACCACTCCCTAAACCTCTTTATCTCCTTCTTTTCTGTCTTTCTGATAAGTTGGATCATAGTACAGCTGCTTTTGTTTCTTTAGGTTCGTGAAGCCCCTCATTTATTTCATATTGCATCCTTATATTTTGTATAGTTGAGAAATTATATATTTTTGAACCCATGTTTTGTAATTCCTTTCCACAGCCTTCAGGGCTGTCCTGAAGGTCAGAGCATTTACCATTTTGTTGAGAAATTAACCACAGCTTTGCTAATTTTGCTGTCTCTGATTTTCATGGAATCATTAACAGGGAGGATATTTCTTGAAGGAAGAACATAAAACTATGTATAGTGTTATACAGCAGTCATTGACACTCCCATGGGCAGGAACCATGTCATTGTACCCTTACCAAGGCCATGCCACACCTGGGATTAGCATCAGGATTTCAAACCCCTTTCCTTCTGGGCCTGCTGCATACCTGGCCCTCTCATGAAAGTTTTGACTTCTGAAGGTCCTCTTGGGAACCCTGGCCACAGTGAGACACGATCCCAGGCTTCCTACCACTTACCATTTGAGTACACTTTCCAAACAAATGCATTGAGGTATCAAGTTTTTCAACTTACAAATTCCAATCTGTCTGATTTTAAAATAAGCAAGAGTTTGATTTCAATTATTTGTTTAATTTTAAAGATATTGTGGTTTAATAATTAAACTTCAATTCATGGTTTCTTCTGCTCCTGATTTTAAAAAAGAGCAATATCAGTTCTAATTGTCCACCATAGTAGAGAATAGAATGCCTTTCTGCTTGGGTGCTTTAGAATATTAATCTATTTCTCTGTTCCACATGTTGACTATTTACCTACAACATCAGATTCATCTAGAGATGTTCAGTTTTGTTTTCTGATGAGTAATTTTTTTAGAGCAAGCATTTTTAAAGATTTAGTTTATTTATATGAGTACGGAAGGTATCTTCACACACAGCAGAAGAGGCATCAGATCCCATTACAGATCGTTGTGAGCCACCATGTGGTTGCTGGGATTTGAACTTAGGACCTTTGGAAGAACAGTCAGTGCTTTTAACCACTGAGCCATCTCTCCTGCCCTTCTGATGAGTAATTACAAGGGACATTGGTTCTAAAGGCATTCTGTATTTATTAAATACTAAAACTGAACAGGGATGGAAACCTTCTCAATAAACTTGCAAACTGAATTCAATGACACATTAAAAAGATCATAAGCTATGACCACATTGGTTTCATTTCAGGAATACAAAGTTTGTTTAGAGCACATAATGTATTAGCAGGAATATATCATATATACAGAATCAAAAGATGAAGGACTCATAAAATTGATACAATAAAGCCTTGGGCAAAATTCAACACTCCTTCACGAGAAAAGCCATGGGTGAGGGGGTTTTGGAGCCAGTAGCATAAGAGTAATCATAGTTCATATAAAGTCTATACATGTCAAATCTGTCTTCTACCTTATTGTGAATGTAGAGAAATGGAAATCATTTCTTCCAAAAATCAGGAATTATACAAGGTTGTCCAATACGACTAGTCTTACTCCGTGTAGTGTTTGAAATCTCAACTAAAGCAGTCAGGAAAGGAAGATGTGAACACGATATGAATAGGAAGAGAAGACCCAATATCTGTGAATGATACATCATATGTGTAAATCAGTCTAGACGGGCAACCAGAAGGCTCACAATCTGACAATGATTCCTAGCAATGCTATAGGATGCCAGATCAATACACAAATACTAATTACATTAATCAACAACAAATTTGGTGAGAAAGAAACCATAAAGTCAATCCCATTCACAATAGTGTTGCCATCCTAATAAAATAACGTAAAAATAGAGCTAGTGATATGTGGACAGCATACGATATTATGCTATCATGGTTACTTGTGATAGTCAGGGACCTCTAAGACAACAGATGGCATGACATATTGGCTATCATGAATGGGCTAAGCAGTAGGCTCTCTTCACCCTAAGAGTCCAAGAACCTGGTAGTTGCTAAGTTTTTAATGCTGATGCCTCACCAGTCCAGGCTACTGATGAAGACCTGCACAGCCATTGGTCTCTGGTCCACTTTGGAAGAGCAAAGTATACAGCTTCTAAATGTCATCAAGGAATGTCATGAGCAAACAGAATCAACAGCAGCCAGCTGTGAGGTGACAACAGGGAAGATGAAATTATCAGCAGAACATAAATGCAAGCAGACAAACACTTCTTTCCTTGGATCTCTTCTCTTATTTTATTTGTAGTTATAGTTTTAATTTTTGAGAAATTTATGAATGCCTATGTGTTTTTAAGAGATCTATCCCCATTACCTACTCCAGAGTTCTCCCTTATCTTCTCTCCCACTGTTTCTCTCAATTCTGTGGTTTTGTTTTGATTTTATGCCCAATAAATCCACTTAGTGCTGCCAGTGTGTGTATGGGAATAGGATCATCTACTGAATCATGGGTAGTCCTCAGGTCTTCCGACTTCTGTACAGGTACATGAATCCACCCATGCATTCATGCACACACACTCACACACACACACACGCACGCACACACGCACGCACACACGCACGCAAGCACGCACACTTAAATATGAATAGTATAAGGAACTTAAAGGATTAAATCATATAACTTTTAGGATAATGGGCAGAATTGGGATTACCATGTTAAGAGAAATAAGCTATACTCAGCCATGATAAGCTTTTTATTTTCTCTCTTATACCTTAACCAACAGAAAAGAGTTATGAATGTAAGACTGGACTTATTAAAGAACAGTAAGAGAGAAGTAGAGGGGGAAGAGATGGTAAGCGCGAGTCCCAGGGTAAACACAACCACACAGCCTTATAGGCGTTTCTATGCACACATGTCTATGCATATGAAAATATCACAACAAAACCTTCTATTCTGTATAATTAATTTGCACAGTATAAACATTTTAAATGTCAATTGTGATCTTCAAATATTGAATGTTCCACCATTTTGCATATTCCCACTTCTAATCAAACTGTTTGTAATTAATACCTTCCACCAATGAGAAATTCAGTTTTCTCCAGTGGCATATTTCAGCCACAATCCAGGGCAGGACTCATGCCTGGAAGTCGTTGGCCAACACAAAGTGAACTCCATGTCTTGTGTTGTGTGTGTCTGGGATGGGGGTGGAGTGGGATTTTGTTTCGTGTTGTTTTACTTTAGAATTTTTTGTTATTTCTAATTTCATTTTTAACATGATGTGTGCTGAAGCTCTCAAATTGTGTGTATTCTTTTCATTTTTCATTATTTTTGGCTGTTTTGCTTTCTTGTCAGATAAGGACCAGTCTATAGTTCAAAGACTTATCACTTCTCTGTGTAATGTCAATCCCATTGACTTTCTGAAAATATTTTTTTAGAGCCAGAATAATCTTCAGGTTGTTTGACTTTGGATCAGGTACTTCACCACTGTATCTAAATTTTCTTTTCATATTGAAAAAGACAATAATAATAATAATATATAAATCTTTGGGTTATGGTAATAAATGAATACATGCGAAGATCTTAGAATAGATACTGGTAGAAAGTAAGCCCCTTCTCTCAGAAATCATCACCCCTTTATTGTTTGCATATGCAATCATTATATCTACTTGTTTTGAATCATTCATGCATATTTTTATTTTAGATATCAATCTTGATCCCACGTTCAGTTACAAAATTAATCTATACTTTTTATTCCAATGATTACAGTGATTCCTTTTTTCTTTTACCTGTCCTTAAATTATTCACAGCTCTTTGGTTTATTTGCTAGTGTGACAGTGTTGGCTTCGCTTGTCTACATTATGCCAACCCCACCCTCTCAGTGACTTTCTTATTGTACCTACCTTTAAGATCTGGAACAAAGCCGAGTGACAGAATCAGATTCTCTCAGTCCCCATGACACCCTGGAGGTCAAATGCCCTGTTACCAAGCTAAATGATCAGTTTTCCTTGGACCCAGGCTGAAGGGCTGAACCTCAGGGCTGGATAGGTAGCTCAACCATTAGGAGCACTGGCTGGCGCCAGTAGAAGATGCAGGCTCTGTTTCCTGTACCCACCTGGCAGCTTACAATCTTCTGAAACTCCATTTGCAGGGGACCTAGAGTCCTCTTCTAGTTGCCTCTTCTGGGAATGCATGTGGCACAGAGACATGCATGCAGACAAAATATTCTTACACATTAAATGGTAATAATGAATAATGACAATCGTAATTTTTTCTTTTTTTTCCTTTTCTTTTCTTTTTTCTTTTTTTAGGAGCTGGGGACTGAACCCAGGGCCTTGTGCTTGCTAGGCAAGCGCTCTACCACTGAGCTAAATCCCCAACCCCTTAATTCTTTCTTAAAGTAAACTCCACTTGGTCCCTTGACTTAGGATTCCCTGAAAGTCAAAGCTGTAAATAAAGACTAATCCTGTCTTCTCTGCCTAGATTTTTGTTTTCAAAGTGGGAAGATAAATTATCTTCTTATTTATACTTGGAGAGTATTTTCTCTCCTCTTCCTTTACATCTCCCTCTTCTTCTGTCTTCTTTATATTTATGTATTGTTTGCTGGGTTGCCATGCCATTGCACAGAGCTGAACATTAAAAGACTCTCTTTTCTGGGGGCCAAACCCAAGTCATCAGTCTTGGTGGCAAGGGTCTTTACCCACTGGGCCATTTGCCAATCTTAGTCTCCTACATTCAGTTGCCATCATCTCTATTGAATTTCTCTTCACTCCTAACATTTTCTTTTCTGTCTCTTACCTACATATATCCTTTTCTCTTTTCTCTTGGGCGTGCCCTAGTAGTTCCTCTGAGATTCTGTTTCTATGTAGCATCAGTTGTGCTCAAAGGCAAGAAGGCATCTGACGCTTGACCTTCCCGACTTAATTTAGTTTTGCTTCTTTTGCATGCAGTCAGCATTCTGTATCTGTGGTTTATTCTTTGTAGATTAAGACCAAATGTGGACTTAAAATATTCAAAAATAAAAAATCTGTCTCTATTGAGCTTTTATTGCTATTATTGCTATTATTCCCTAAACAATAACAACCTTATTACTTGGCATTATACTACGTGACAGTTACTGACACAGCCTCCATTGTATCAAGTAGTATAAGGAATCTAGTGAAGACACCAAGTACAAGACACATCCCTGTGGCTGCTACATAAACCCCAAATCAATTTATATGAAGCACACTGTTTCATTAATATCATGGATGCTCTTAGCCACAAAGTGTCCTGAAACTCATCCATTTTGGAGACTGCAAGGGACAACAGTAATCTGATTGTGTTGTACATGTTTAAATGGCCAGACTCTCTTTTGCTCTCCCCGCCCCCGGATGTGACAAGTAGGTATGTGCATCACAGCTCACACCTTCACACACTGTCCCTGAACACTGAGTAGACCCTCTAGCCTCAGACTGGCAAATGTCACAGAATGTAAATGCAAAATAATGCCCCTAGCACTACAGTTGGTCTTTGTGTGCAGATGCCATACAGAAGTGCATGTAAAGTTTTATAAAATGCTTCACAACGAGAATTCACATCCACGATGCTGATCAGCTCATTGGTGGGACCCGCATCCTGAGGGACCTGATAGAACTAGTGATTGATCTTAAGCCCCCAAAAGGCTATGGCTCCTCATTTTGTGAACCCCATCTCCCACAGATTTTGACGCTCATTTCCTATTAATATGAACTGGTTTGTTTTCAAAGTTTTAAAGTTACACTATTGTGTTTGAGAAGTGGCCAAACAGCGGCGCTTTCATGTGAGTGAATGGGGTTTGAAAACCACAGTTCCCGCTGTCAGACAAAGGCTAGAAAATGTAATGTTTGCATAGTCTTTAAACAATAACAGAGGACTGAAAGGGAACAATGGTATTGGAGAGGCTAGTCAATAAGGATGCCTACCAAAGCAAAAAAAAGAAAACCAGATTTGCATGATTTTCTGATTATTCATCTCTGTCATAGCAAAGAAGTTGGCAATAATTTTTGGATTATATCTTGGTCCCTCAAGTATTGATCTTTCTCTGAAAAGTGACTTTTCACCTAGGACACCTAATTCAGAGTTGTCTTAGATGAGGTCTCTTGAGGGAATAAGACACTACACCAAAATGACCAGAATGTGATTCCTTTGTGGAATATATGAGAACACAGAAGAGTTCTCTACCGTAGGCTCTTAGAAACACTGTGTAGTTTCTTATTGAGCACAGGATTTTAAGTTCAATCTTGAAGGAAAAAGAAGCAGATGGTGTCTATGACAAGAACAAAGGTCCCATGTGAAGGGGAAGTAGTCTCTCCATACTAGAGAAGGGGATGCACTCTTTGTTCATAAGGACAGTTTGAGAATGGAATTCTTACCAATATAGAAGGAAAGGCACTGAGAGAGAGAGAGAGAGAAAGAGAGAGGTGTGAAATAACCACGAGAATCTCTCCGTCTGTTTCTACCTCTCTCTCTCTCTCTCTCTCTCTCTCTCTCTCTCTCACACACACACACACACACACACACACACACACACAATAAGAAGAGTCTAATGGTCATCTTACTATACAGACCTATGCTAAAAAAAAGCACAAGAAAATTAAAAAATTTCCTCAATGATTGAAACTTCAATCGTGATATAGAGACAATCTGGTTAAACATGTAACAAAGTCTGATTTTTATAAGTCATATGTAATCATTTAGACAAACAAAATCCTCCCTGTGGAAAGATGCAAAAGACCAAAATGTAATTCTGCAAGATTATAATCTGCAAGTTCCATGGCTTTTGTACAGCACAGTGAATGGGGTTAATGGGAACATTACTTCATAAAGTGACTGTGGAATCCAGAGAGAGAGAGAGAGAGAGAGATCAGAATACTTGGCTTCATTAGAATACTCACTGTTGAGACAGACTGAATTTGCTCGTTAAATTACTTCAGTATTTTTTTGTCTTTCCCACCTTTCTTGCATGACTCAATTGAAGACCCAAAGAGGAAAGAAAGATGTCGAGATGACACAGAAATAGAACATGTCAATGAGTCATACAACGTGTCAATGATTCATTCATTATCTCCATCATATAGGGATGCCAGTAAGGCAGTGTCCTCTGAGTGTGTTATATGCCTGCTGGATGGAAGAAGTGGACAGTTTATACTTCTAGGTCAGTGAATGGCAACAGAAATGTGGATAGTAAAATTTCTGTTTTGTGTGTGTGTGTGTGTGTGAGTGTGTGTGTGTGTGTGTGTGAGAGAGTGTGTGTGTGTGTGTGTGTGAGTGTGTGTGTGTGTGTGTATGTGTGTGTGTGTGTGTGTGTAGTTTGTGAGTTTGTGGTCACTGGATCAGCAAGGAATTTGCATCTCAGTATCTCCTTAAAATAGCTAACAGTGTGGGTGCTAAGTGTGCACCAGCGTTAGAACTAGCTGCACAGAAAAAGAACAGCTATTTAGAATCCATTCTTGCTTCCATTTAGGGAATACGGGAATACAGCTGACTTGCTCAAATGCTTAAACTTTGTTCTACCCAGGAAATAACCTTGTGAGCCATCGACGAGCATCATGACACATTTCTAGCTTTAATTTTGGATTTATGGCCATATTATCAAGATATTTACTTCAGAAAATGGCATGTCACCATGGGGCTAAACAATCTGTAAGAAAACAGAGTGCCTGATGCCAAAAGGGACAGAAGTTATGAGCCTGCCACTTGAATATGCAGGTGTTGTTTAACCCTAAATTTATGTACGTATGTCTGGAACTATTATGTATGGGGTAACAGTTTTGTGTGGCTGGTAAAACCGAGTAGACTGATTTGGTTCTATAAACATAGTATATAGAAGAGTCCCCAATAATGGATCACTCAACATTCTTTTATCTTTGTTTTTATTATTACTCTATCCCCTTAAAAGGATATTTATTTAAGCTTTTATTTTTCATTGGCACTATAATATATATAATATATTATATATATATGATGCAAAATGTGCTGCTAACTCATATCATATATTGTATATATTCATCCTTTGTGGGATAACATAATCAAACTTATTGACATACTTAGCATATTTTCACACCCTTATTTAACATTCTTTTTGGAACAGAACTCTCACATTCTAATTTTTTTTAAAAAAGACTCATTATTTGCATGTATGTGTCTGTATGTATATTGAACATGTGAGTGCAGGTACTCATGGAGGGCAGAAGAAGGCATAAGATCTTGTGTTTCAGGCTACTCAACGTCAGTGCCAAGAATCGAACTCAGATTCTTTGCACAAGGAGTATGCACGGCTAAATGCCAAGCCATCTCTCAGCCACTGTTACCCATTTTTATCAGTATCCTTATGGCTATTAATAGCTACAGTCACCACCTTGTGTGTTAGCTCTCCATACATCTTTGTGCCCCTGGATCATCTGGCCAATTCTCATACCCCTAGTTCCTGGCAACCGCTGTTCCCCTCTGTGCTTCTGTTTCTTTCCTTTCCCATGTGAGTGAGATTGTCCTGAGCTCAGTGGAGTCACAGGTCTCATTTTAGATAGCAGCTTCCACCCGCAGCAGGCCGGCTGCAGCTGAAGTGAACCTGCACTATTTTGCTTTGCTGGGCTGTACAAAGTAGCTGACAGGGGAAAGCCATCTCTTCTAGGGAAAACACCAGTCACTGTCATTTTGACACATGGTCCTCCTCTATTATTCAAATGTGAGCACCCTGAAAGCTCAGATAATTTCAACGGTTCCAGTTGGACCCACTCTGCTCTAAAAGGATTCTCCTGACTGCACCTCCAAAACTTGACATTTACTCCTCCGTGATTCATCTTCTTGCTCCCTGGCACCTGTTTGGTGATCAGCGATTCCTTCCCTTGAGCAAGTTGAGACATTCAAAGTCTGGGCCGTGCATTTGAACACACCCAAGGTACAAAGCGTTTCTGCTGAGTCATGTTCTCATGGGGTTATGCTTTATTTTAACACTATTCAGAGAAAAGGGAGACTACAGGTAAATGTAAGTTAAGTAGACTGTAAAGCAGGAAGGATAATACAAATGCCCTAGATACGCCAGACAGACTCTTTCAAATACGAATTTCTGGACACCTAGATGCCTGGAGGGAGCATTATTCTGAGCAAATCTTCAGATTTCGTTCTCTGCAATTTGCATCCTTGCACCATAGATCTGAGCTGTTTCTAGAGACAGCAAGGCTTTTATATTCAATGCTTGTTACATTACTGCTTGATCTAGAAAAACATATTTTTATTTCACCTCTAATTATAATTATAGTCAGAATAAGTCATACACAGGACAGTTGTTTTGTGTGTGTGTGTATGTGTGTGTGTGTGTGTGTGTGTGTGTGTGTGTTTCATAATAGGGATTTATTATGAAACACATGCTTTACAAGCATCTGACTATCTAGCTATGTTCTCAGGGCATTTTTCACTTTTTCTTTTGAGGCAGGGTTTTACTAAGTTGCCTAGGCTGACTTTGAACTCATAACTCACACTCATACTGTAGGCCAGAGAACTCTTGCTGTTGCCTCAAACTTCAGAGTAGATAAATGAGCTTGTAAGCCCAATAGAATGACTTAGCTTCAATACCATACTTCTATACATTTATTCTATCCAGTAACAAATGGTCCCTGATTTAAACAATGGTTGAATCTAGAATTTTTTAAAACTCCATGGCTATGTAAAAATGATGCATTTTCATTAGACTTTTGACCTGGAATTCTGACTTTTCCCCTACAGGCTGGAGACATCTGGTGTGTCCTATCGTGATGCTATCACTCCAGTGATAGCTCCTATCATCCACACACCCACGAAGGGCACAAGCACCATTGTGAAATATCAAACAGAAACTTTATAATATTCATTAAGTACATCAAAATTCAAATTTAAGACTCACATGGGTGGTGATGGTGGTATGTATCTTTAATCCCAAATCTCAGGAGGCAGAAACAGGTGGATCTTTGTGAGTTCAGGGCCAGCCTGGTCTACAAAGCTAGTTCCAGGACAGCCAGGTCTACACAAAGAAAACAAAAATTCGAAATTAAGACTCAATAGAGTGTCAGAGAGTGATGGGACTTCATTTACTCAAGTGCTACCTTAATTGCTCATTCATTCTCTCATTCGCAGATTACCAATTTAGTGCCAGTCAAAGTGATTACAGCCCGACCCCATATGCATCCTTCAGGGACAATGATAGTTGACAACCTGAAGATCACTACAGGCTGATTGGCATACGGAAATATTGAAGGTTACAAAACAAACAAACAAAAACAAATATGAATCTTCAGTTGACTTTCTTTTTGTTTAATTGAATATTTTATTTATTTACATTTCAAATGGTATCCCCTTTCCTGGTGTCGCGTCTGAAAACCTCCATGCTATCTTCCCTCCCCCGCTTCTATGAGGGGACTCCTCCACCCACCCACTCCTGTCCTCCCCACCCTGGCATTTCCCTACATTGGGACATTGAGCCTTCCCAGGACAAAAGACCTCTCCTTCCATCCAACAAGGCCATCTTCTGCTACATATGCTGTTGGAGCCATGGAGGTCTCCATGTGTACTTTGGTTGGTGGTTTAGTCCCTAGGAACTATGGGAGGGTCTGGTTGGTTGATATTGTTGTTCTCCCTATGGGGTTGCAATTCAGCTGACTTTCTAGGTTTAGGGATAGCTAATTTAAGGTCTGTTCTTGCTGGTCCAGAACAGTTGTGGCATTGACAGAAGAGGCCCACACTTCCTCCGGAGGAACTTGGAAAACAAATGCAACCCACAAGCAGCTCAGCTCTTATTTGTAGGAGTGAAGAACACAAAGGGGAGGGAGAAAACAGGGAGAGAAGATAGAGCCAAGTCTTTGCGTTTACACACCCAAATTCCTTGGGTCAGGAGCTGATCACAGCAGATTAAAGATTGCTGGGAAGAGTGAAGACCGACTTCCTCTTTTGGGTACTGTATCCCTTAGGAATGCTGACCTATGGAAGAAAGAACACAGGGAGGAGACAATACTGTATACCATCCTGTAACCCAGCATGGATGTTGGGTTCCCATGTGCCCGTACAAGATCGGTTGGCCAACAAAAGCCCCAGTTGTGGCCAAAACTCCTATTGGTAACAAGGGATTAAGCAGTTCTCTCACACCAATCTTGGTTTTGTGGCCTTGGTCTCTGTTTTAAGCTACTCTGTCTGTGTCACATCCCTAACACCATAAGCCACACGTCTCTAATTTTGAACAGAGAACTCTTTATAATAGCTGTTGACAACTATATGCTGTTTTAATTAGCCAACATGGACAGGACTGTAGGGATAGATCACATTGCTTTGGAGATTTGAGAATGTTAATAGTACAGAGTATCATTTTAATTGTTACTGACTTCATATTGTAATTCAAAGAAACACTAATGCGAAGCATGAGAGATGGTCCAAAAGTGACGGAAGGATCACCAGGGTTAGTACAGTAATAGTTCACATGATCAAGCAGAAGGATGCTTTCTTTGTTCAAATGTCAGTGTGCACTGAGTAGCCTGGCTTTTGTTTGTGCTGCAGTTTGGACTACTAAAGGCTGGGGGTCTCAGATAGAGCTCTTTGAGATCTGAAAGCCAAAAGCCAGCCTTGTGCTAATGTTCAGTGGTGAGTACCTAGGGACAGAAACAGGCTACAAAAAGGGGGAAAAACTAGGAAAAATTCAATTATTTTCTTCTCAAATCTGAATATCTTTAGATATCTCACTAAATGTGACAGTGTTAAATTAATTTTACCTGGGTTTTTGTCTTTTATTCATGTATTTTTATACTGCAGTTATCAGGAGTTTCACACTACATGTTGTTGACCCATAGTTGTGGTTCACATTTCATTTCATGAATAATCCTGAGCTAGACCAGAAGGAAAGAGAAAGTCTCTGTAAACAAAAAGAGTTCATTGTAGATTTCTTCTTTGATCACTTCCGGTTTTGTGACAAATGCCTGTTAGTCTCAGATATAATATATACATACATATATATATATATATGTATATATATGACTATCACCTGTGAGGCTATAAGCATGAATATGAATAGTTATATATAGTTCAGATCCAAAGTACTGAGTATTCCTAATCCAAAATTATGAAAGCCACCATCCTCCAACATCAGAAACTTCTTAAGCACTGACGTGCTGCTAAAGGGAAAATTCCACCTCCATTAAAGTTCTGGTCGAAGCTTATTTAAAAGTTTGGGTGTAATTCTTTATGCAAATCTTTAAGATACACATGAAAGTGAAATCCACATAAACTCAGGCTTAGTTTGCTCTTTAAATATCTCATTATGTGTATGCCAACATTCCAGCATCTGGAAATACCACCCTAATCTGAACTACCACTTGTCTTAAGCTTTCCAGTTCAGGAGTGCTCGACCAATATGTTACGTGGAAGAGACAATAAGAGCTAAATAAACAACAGCAATGACAATAACAATAATAAACTAAATAAAACACCTAGCAGATAAAGAACTGACAATTTCGTATAAGGAAGTGGGACATATTTAAAACATCCCTACGGATTTGTCTTTGGATAACGTGGTCCGTTCTTCCACGTGTAGCTTTGTTCTAGACACCAAGTTTACAGGTATCTTTCAGACACATGCAAATCCATCACCCGCATTCAGGTGCATGCAAATCCATCATCAACGCCTATACCTCCTCAGATAGGAATCTGTGCTTTGCACCTGGAGATTCGCCTTCCGCAATGAATAGTTACCTGTCTAGGACTAATTAGGAACCTTCCATGGCTAAAGGTTGACCTGAAATGGACGCTTTGATAAAGTCAAAATGTCTAGAAGACAGATGTACGACCATCAGTGGGAAAGTTGCTAGTTTATAAGATTAAGGGTAAGAGAAATCTTAAAAAAAAAAAAAAAAACAATAGGTCTCAAGGTCACGAGGTCTTCTTACAAATCAAATCAAAGTTTGGAAGTTTCGGGAAAAGTTAGAGTGGAAGACAAGAAACCTAAGGTTCAGAAAAATTCCAGAATCTGGGAACTGGGGCCCTCCTCCTATCGTCTTCACAGCCACACCTCTGCCACCATCAAGTTGCTGCTTGTTGGAAAGGTTTTTTGTGTGAGTAGATAGAGCTTGGGAACCTGTTGGGAAGGCTCAAGACAATCCCCCAGAAAGCCCAGAAAACACGCGCCTGAGCTTTCCTCTATGCTGCTCGGTTTATGAATTCCAACACATTGTGACGTTCAACCGTGTCCTTTCGTCCTCTCCGGTTACATGTTTTTGTCAACTGCCCCTCCCCCTCTATGTAATATTACAGCTAAGTGTTTGAAGAGAAGCAAAATCCCCTCCTCCTTCCAGGGGATGAGAAAAGTTATTCACGAGCCTAATTTTAACACAGCACTTAAAGATATTTTGCATAAATCCTTGGCACTTGAACTTCCCTGTCAGCATTTCCAAGAAACCTTTCATAGTCATAGCTTTTAAAAGGCAGATTTCCTAATTCAGTCAATCCCACTTATCCTCTAGGTGTGGCTCTGGGTGGAGAGACACAAAACACACCCTGTTGCATCCATACTGAGCAGCTCATGACTGCCTGTAACTCCAGCTTCAGGAGATCCAATGTTCTTCCTCCAAACAAACATAGCATGTAAAAACAGAGTTCATGTGTGCTCTTAAGTGCCCTCCCCCATATATATACACACGGTCTAAAATAAATCTTTGAGAAAAATTTATTGAACAGCTAATACGTCCAGGCACTGTACCAAGCACAATATATCTAATTTAACTCTCCTCACTGGCCTAAGATACAGAGTGATCTCATTTTATGAATTAGGATCTGTGAGCTTAGATATCATGTACTAGGTAGTGGTGTGATCGAGCCTTGAAACTGTCAGACTCTGATTATGTTTAACTTCGTTCATTTTGCACTTTCTCCCATGAACATTTTAATTCAGACTGTAAATGGGGATTGTGTGATCCAGAAATAACACCATCCCAAATCCTAGCAGAGAGGAAACTAATGCCTGTTCCCAACCTTTAAAGCTTGTTTTAAGGGAACTTTCTCCTCTCTCTCTCTCTCTCTCTCTCTCTCTCTCTCTCTCTCTCTCTCTCTCTCTCTCTCCCTCCCCTCTCCCTCCCTCCTCCCCCCTCTGTGTTGGGGGTGAGGGTGTTTCTAAATCAGAAATGCTGAGATATTCGGCCTAAGAGGAAAAGGGGTGTCTGATAGCTTCATCTGGTTTGTGCTTGGTCTTGAGCAGCTGTCGGAGGAGTCTGAGTGGATTCTACACAGCCACAGCTACAGGCCACGTGCCCGTGGGTCCTGAGATGGGGCTATCCCTAAATGAGGTAGATGGGCAAGTAAGGAAAATGAACAACGGAGTGAACACTGCGTTACCTCAGGTACATTTTTCATATAAAGTGAAGGTTGACGGTGTGCGCATGTGGATATACTGGGTTAAAAAGAACATTATTTAAATTAATTGAATTGCTTTCTCTCTACTCCATGTTTTAGCGTAGGCTCCAGGAAGATTTGTGGGTTGTCTCTGATTCCTATTGGCCAGTACTGGTATAGTCCAACATGAAAATCAGACGGTTGTGAGAGAAAGCAATGCCCGAGGAATGCCTTAAACTCACACAAGTGTTTCTTTTCTCCTATGTGGAAAGCACTCTGCAAAGCACAGGAACTGAAAGGGGAAAAAGTCATCAAAGGGAACCAGCCATGTGAGTCATGGGGGCGGAAGTGATGAATCAGGAGGGTAGAAGCGATGAAACAGATGAAACCGAGCAGTTGGCAGCCTTCCCCTCACAAGTTGTTAGATTTAAACCTGCTTAGTTAGAGTAACTCACAGAACAGTTCAGTCAGCCCACACTAAGCGAGCTACCAGAGCCAGGGTAAGGGGAACCTGAGATTTCCCAAACACGCCTGACTTTCATGCTGCTTGGACCAAAGTTTTGAGTGTATCAGTAAACTGAACTTAAGTGCTTGTTTTAATAAAGACCAGTGTTTGGATCATTCTTCCCAGTCCAGGACTCACTATTACCTTAGAACTTTCCATATCAGACGACAAAGAATTTCCCTACCATGAAGAGAACCGGCTTTTGACCTCAGATCTTTTTTTTTTTTTTTTTTTTTTTTTGGATCGTGAAGTGACGGAGCACGGGAGCAGTTTGGTATTTGACCGAATCCTTCCCAATTATCATGCATGTGTATATAATAAAATTAATTCTGTGTGTCTGCATCAGGGCCCCGGGCAAGAAGCGTACAATGAGCTTTGTATGTATAATACATCACAGCGTTGTTCATGAATAATACAAATGCATTGAGCAGATACTAGTGAGAGAGGATGTTTGTCTTTGCATGGAATCGAAGTGAACATGTACTATTGTGATAATATATATTTGATGAATTCAGGTCTGACTTGTCTTTGCCATACTCTGCTAATTCCCCGACAAGGCTTGCCACAATAATTGAGTTTCCAATAACATTATGATTATTTCCACATGATAATTTAATTGTGGGTATTTTTTAATATTGTAATATTGTAGATTTGTGATTATTATGCATTTGCATGCAGATTTTCATGGTGACTTGGAGCACATCCCTACATTTATAACTTAATTTTATATATTATTGCATATATATTTGGGGGTGAACTCATTAATGCAAATAAAAAAAATGGAGGTCTGTTTAGTCGCTCAGCTTTCATTATAAATGGCTGAGAGCCTTGTTCATTTTTTACAACAGTCTTAACAATACTGTGACTAAACCAAACAGAACCTTAATTCAAGAATGGGTTCATTAAAAAGAATGGTAATAGCTATGATAATTACAAATTGTAGCATATTTGTCCTACCTAATTGCTATATAAGATACTATATATTATTCTTTACAGAACACAAAAGTTCTACGTGTGGGGTTCCATTGACTGTGTCCTCCACGCTGTGAGGGAGTTGGAGATGAGACTTACAAATGCATCTCTGGTAAGTAATGGAACGCTTAAGGAAGACAAAAATCTTAGTGAGATTCATAGTGTGCCTCCTGAGAACCAGAAATACACACCCAGATAAAGAATCTTGAGATCATCCAAAAGGTCACATTAGAGCTTAAGGTAGAAAAATCAAAGATAGATTTTTTTTTAATGTTATTACAGAAGTGTACTGGTAAGTAATTCCTTGGGAAAAACAATTTGAAAGAAGTATCCTCAAATTTGATTTTAAAGATAAATATCTAAAATCAATGAATGTGAAATAATTATGTGGTAATAATTTAAGGGGATGGAAGTAGTATCATTTTAGAAGATTTTCATAATTTGAAAGATGGAAGACTGAAGTTATGTCAGGATTCCCAAGCAACACAGAAAAGAAACATTGACAGCAGACAGGAGAATCATGGACAATATATCTTACTTTTACATAGTATTAATTTTAAACATCAAGAGAATCAGACATTGCTTTCGGTAGAACTAATTTTACTTTTATTCCATTTTACCTACCCATGCATTTCAATTGAGAAAAGGGAATTTACACTTTCATCGACAAAAGAGTCGAATCAGAATTGACTAAATCACGTTTGGCGGGCCCAGAATATATTATTTTAGCATAATTTAGACTTTTTTCCTGGTAATATTAATTTTGTCCCACCTTATCAAAATCCAAATGGTGAATAGCAACACTATATAGAGTTTGACTTTCATTTATTTTAATCATTATTTGGTTTTCAAATTCTTCAGGCATTTGAAAATTGATGCTAAGTGATTCATGGCTCAATCACTATTGCTGATCCAAGGTTTCCAAGAAAGCACCCATCAAAAGGACCTCCCAATGCTAAATGAAGGCAGGTTGTAGTATAGAGGTTGGCAGGCTACAGCAAGGGATAAGCCAGGAATTCTCCAAATCTAGGAATCTCAGTTGAGTAGTCTTGGAGTTGGACATAACTCACTGTCAAGGTTCTTGTCGAGCAAATGCAAGTCTCTGGCTTGGAGCCCAGCAACATAGGAAAAGGGCCAGAATCCTGTTGAGTATTCTTCTAGTGTACACAGTTATGAAGATAAAAAAGCAAGGAGATATTGTGTTCATAGATTCAACGGGGCCACCATGATTAATGAAAAGAAGACATCTTTAAAACGAAAGAAACCAGATACAGTTTAAATTTCTATGAGATTTCTATCTCAGTTTCCTTTCTAGTTGCTATGATAAAATATCCTGACAAAGGGAGCTTGAAGGGAGAAAGGATTTATAAGGCTTATCGTCAAAGATCACAGCCTGTTGTTGTGAGAACATCAAGGCAGCAGCTGGTCACGTCCACAGTCAAGAGCAGGTAGAGGATAAATGTCAGCTTACCACTCCACTCACTTTCTGCATCCTGACATGGTCCAAGAATCAAACTCTGCAAAAGTAGCTGCCCACATTAGACGAGGCCTTCACAAATCAATTAATCTAACCTAAACCTTCCCCTACAGAAATGCCCACAGATAATTCTTCTTTAGGAAATGCCTCTTCCACCTCACCGAGAGTCTCCTCCCAGAAAATTCAAGATTATGTCCAAGTGACAATGAAAGCCAGATATGTCACAATCCTCCCACCAAACTGGGCACAAAATAGCTTGCAGAATTATGGTAAGAATTAGAGTTAAGAATTCTGACAGCCAAATGGTTCACGGCTTGGTATCTGAAGGACAATACAAGTATAAAAATATAGTGGCTGACTGGATGTCTACAAAGGTGCTAGACCTCATTCCTGAATAGGCGCATCCTCATTTCGTGAGGACAAATGAGAAAACTCCAGTACACAATGGCGAGTACATATATGTTCAAAGTCACACGGGTCTTTGGACATAGAGGTTGGGTTCAGGGCTCAGACTCAGATTCTTGCCTGTGCAGCTCCCTAAATGAGACAAGTTATAGTATTAACTCGTAGGGTAGATCTGCCTCTACTTTGCCATCAGAGAGATGGCATGCACATCCCTCTGTTCTGTTCTGTTGATCATGAAATGACTAAGACAGCCAAATTTGGAATTTACACTAAAAGTTAAGGATTAGGCTGAATTGTTCTTGGTGAATGGTTCTCCAGGAATGATATTGGAATCCTGGGCACCACTTGGGAACTTGTTAGAAGTATACATTTTTTTGGGCTCTGAAAAGACCTATCAACTTGGGGACTGTAAAGTCCAAGTCAAGCAATGAGAGCATTAACAAGCTCTCATCTTGATCTTAAGGCTGTGCTGGGTAAGGAATGAATCCTTGTAGCACAGCAAGACCAATACTTCAGGGAAGCCACTTGTTGCATTTTCAGGCTAGGAAATGTTCAGGAAGAGCGCTTGAACTTGAAGATGAGAAATCCTACGTGGATCCAGGACATACTAGCAAAGCAGAGGTCCTCATGATGTTGAGAATTAAGATGCCGTTATCCTGTTTGTGCCTTGGTTGTCCTGATATTCTATCTGGTGGACTTAGAAACTGAAAGCATTGGGAGACAATGGGGACACAAGGACACAGTCTACTGACCTAGACTGGAGCCTCTAGAGAAGCACTTTGACTCAACTGAAGTGAGGCTGTGTCCTCAGGCCAGGACACAGTCAAAGTTGTCATCCATGGACCAGGAAATGTGCCTTCACCAAAGTAAAGTCTTCAATGTGTTTATTTCAGTTGTCTCAGGTTGTTTAACTACCAGCCATGGATTCCAGTTCAAAACCACCCTGCCAACAGTGTTTTGTCACAGCAGTCCATTTGAGCTTAAAACCATAGCAGCCAGCTGAGGATAGGAAGTGTCAGAGAGGCATCAGCAAAGAAGACAAAAACACCACTCTCTTAGAAGTTAGATGGAGATGAATCCTTTGACCAAAAGCAAAAGAAAATAAAGCAGCAGAGAACATGGCCAACCCTTTAACCGTAGGTGGAGCCATTGATCAGTTCTCAATTTGTTTGCCCATTATAAGTTTATTTTATTTTATTTTAGTTTTTGTCTCATACAACCTTCCCAATTGACAACTCTCAGTTTTATTTGAAAAATAAAAAAAAAAATTTTGAATGGTTTTGATCTTTCTTAAATGTTGTGATTCAATTTCCCCCTTCATCTATCTTTGTGGTAGGATGTAGAGAGTTTGAAGAGAATCCTTAGACACTCGTGTCCTGTGTTATTGTCTTGCTGAAGGCTAGAGAAAGAACTTGGTCTAGAGAGATTGCAGGGAAAGAGTTCAGCTTGCTTGTGCTCTGTATCTGTTTATCTTCGACTGAGTTAGAAGCTGGGGACTGAGATGTTCCGTTCTTCTCTGTTCCTTTTCAGAAAAGTAGGGATGAGAATACGTGGAATTACATGACATAATGGGAGAAAAGCTTAAGGACAAGACCAAGTCACTACTGTCAGGCACTTTTAATATTTCTTTCAATTAATTGTAGCTGCTGCTGTTGTTGTTTTGAACCAATAACTCCAATCAAGAGAGATTGTATAAGTAGCAAAAAATTGCTATGCTAGATCGCTGGGCTTTGCTAGAAAACAGATTTACTTCTTTGCCAACCTTTCCCTGCAGCCACAAGAGTACATCTAAGTTTTCTTCTCTTAACTAAACTAATCCCCGATGATGAGAAAAGCAGTAAGTAGCACCGGTTTTTTAAAGGGTTTGATTTAGGAGCTTGAGAGATGACTCAGTGGTTAAGGGAACTTATTGCTCTTGCAGAAGACTTGAACTTAGTTCCCAGTAACCACACCAAGCAGCTTATAACGACCTGTAACTCTCGCTCAAAGAGAGTCCATGTTGCCCTCTTCTGGATCCCATGGCTACATGCACACATGTAGCCCATATATGCAGCATGTACACATACACATAAAATAAATACATAAACCCTATGGCACTAGAGAGATGGTTCAGCAGTTAAGAGTTCTTTCAGAAGTCCTGTGAAGTCCATTGCCTAAACCCATTGGGTGGCTCACAACCACCTGTAACTCTAGTTCTAGAAGATGAGATCCCATCTTCTGGTCTCTAAAGGCATCAGGATACGCATGGTACACACACACACACACACACACACACACACACACACACACACACACACACACACACACACACAGAGACACACACACACACACACACACACACACACATACACATTCACACATACACATTAAAAAATGTTAAAAAGTGTTAGCTCTAGGAACAATATATGGAAACTAACCAGCATATGACCTCACCTCTTGTAGCCAGTACTTTTTTTATTATTGTTTGTCTTTGTGGACAACCTTGTATCAGACTGTAAATGCTTTCTTCCAAAAGTAAAAAAAATCCCAATGCAAGAAAATTTACAGCATTTGAGGAAAATCACAGATTCTAAAATTAATATGTCTCATGCTTTTTATGTAAGATACTCCCAAAATGCAAATATTTATTCTATTAGCCTAACACAGGGTGTCAATATGCATGCTTTAATGTGTAATAAATACACATGAAAAATTACATACAATACATAAGTAGTTTCACTAGTAAAAAAAAAAATCACCTAACTAGGAAAACTAATAGTGCAATTATCACTTAGAAATACCAGTCTTTAATCCTCATATCTAATGTCATTTCGCCTAGTATGGAATATCCTCATTAAAATCCATACTTAGGTTTACTGGAAATTAATATTGTTCTTTCCTTCTGCCTGTATTTTGATGAGTCACAATTTTGCATGCACATGTTCTAGGTGACAATTGATGTCCACCAGTGACTAGATAGTCAAGAAAGAGTAGCAAGACTCCTCCGTTCCCCTAGATACCATTTACCAACTAGTAAAGCAGAAGGTATTGGTTTTGTGGTTGCTATAAAGCCACTCTTCATAAAGCATTGGGATTGTGGTTTCTTCCAAATTCTTTAAGTTCCTTAATAAAGAGTTTATGTAAAAATTATATTTACCTTCTGATTACAAAATTCTGACTCCTTCCCTGTTTTGTTGTAATTTCCCTTTTGTTCTCTAATCCTGGGGTAAGATTTGTGTCTTTGTAGTGGGTCTTTGGAAGAGCAATCTTTCATTCACACTTTAGTCCATTCATCCATGACAGAGAAATGTTCTATAAAGAATGACTGGATAAACTTTGTTCCGATCAAAGTAGCTAGTGATTAATCCCAACAAAATGCCCTAAGAACTTAGAGTTGATTTTGAAAGCTGAGGGAAAAACAAGTAAAAACGTCCTGTGATTTGTTTATGGATACCAAGGTTCCATTTGTTCTTATCGGTGGGAACAACGATACCTTCCCATGGTGCACTGGCGATGCATGCTTCTTACCATTCCAGTTCCTTTATGCAGAGCAAGTGCATGAGGAAGTGAACAGAATTTCAGGGACCTCCCATGGGGGTTCAGCAGGCAAGGGAGTTTTTCACATCTCTGTGGGTAGCAAATCTGCAAGACTGGAATGTGTGAGGAATGTTTGCCTGTACCTTGGCCAATCAGATTTCCTGAATAATTGCCCGACATTCCATTTGCCTTACTACAGTGTAGAGCATTTTAATTTCCTCCAGGTAATTATATGATGGATCTCTCACGCGCACCCAGGCACTCATTTTCCCCCCTTTCTGTGCAACAGCTACAAAGAAAGACTGCGTACTTCAAGAGGACAAAACAAAAATATAGGAGTCAAAGTCTATGGAACAAGTTTAATTCATTTGAGTGTCTTTTCTGTTCCTCGTTATCTCCAGCGGCTTCCTGTTGGGAAGTGATGCACTCGCTTTGCAAATCGCAAACTGGAGATAAAAGGAAGATGTCTTCACTGGGAGGTCACATTCCAGCTATATTTTTACCCATTAATTTCTTATGTGTGGCTTTTGTTAGAAGAAAGACGCGCTTTGTGTGCATTTATATTTTAAGGGCCATGTGATGGCAGAGCCATCCTGAAGGTTCTTTTTTTTTTTTTCAAAGAATTTGCTTCTTGCCCGAATTCTGTGAAGCCTGACAACCAGAGAGTCACGATGTCTGTAGAATGCCAGTTACACTTCTTAACGCATAATTTTCCCATGAGTTTTTCTCTCGAGAGGAAGGATTTGTTAAAGGATCTTTGTTTGATAACAGAGAGGATTTCTTCCATTTGGAAGAAATTGGCAATAACTGTCTAAGCACGGGAAAGTCATGGAATAATAAGAAGGGTAACTGTATGGCTCCTGTGAGGCCATTATCACGGTCGGCACAGCAAACAGCAGCCAGCCGTCTGCTATTTGACTACACGTATCACACGGACTTAGGGCGAGCTAGTTTCCGCCATCCTGTCTTTCAATTCCACTATTTACCAAAAGGTAATGAGACTATATTTCCTCCGTGACTCCTACCCAAAGGATAAAACCCTGCTCGTCTGTTTTCTCTTTCACTAAAGAACATACCAGTTAAATCTAGTTACGGGACCTGTACATATAAACTGTCATTTTCAAAATTTAAAAGTGATCACGAAAATCCCTTTAAAAATAAGGCAATGTTGAGAGACATTTGCCCAATATCTACCTTCTTCTGAGTTCAGATTTTTGGGGTAACAGTTGTCTTCTTACCCGAGTTCTGTTGCATTCTATTCTGTGGGATAAATAATCACCTTAATGAAGTCCCCTTAATGAAGTCACCACCAGCTCTGGGCCTTCCTTTGGGCTGTAAGCCAGTTTGAAAGTATGAACAGAGAAGAGACAAACGTAGCCGCTCAGAAGATGCATCTCTCCATATTGCTGTGAAAATGTGCACTCTCACCCTTCGCTTTTTCTTATGCATATGTATCTTTAGTTTGACTTTTGTTACAGTAATCTTAATGATGTTGGTATTTCCTATTAGACGTCTTTGCTATATTTCTAAACTTTCTCGTAACAATAATTTTCAAAGTCCTAATATTTGGTTGACCGTGTTACAATTTTGGCTTCCAACTCTACACTTATTCATCTTAGGGCTCAAAATTGCCTATCTGATTCCTCAGGCATGAGTAACGGGCAGTTGGGAATTGATGCTGGCTACCAAGCATACATCTTCACTTTTTATCAGGTTTTGAGGTTCGGCACTGCATAATTTCTCCATATTTCTGTTTATCTTTGGTAAAATAAATTCATCATGCACACACACCGTATGCTTGTCAAACTGAGTTGAGTCAGCACAGTCTGGAGAAAGGTTACAGCCACTTCCGTATAACCCCCAGCATCAAAAGCAAAGTGGACCGACGGCATGGCCTAAAACAGAAGTGCTCTGTAAAGAAAGCAATCAATGGGCAGAAAGAACACACGATCCATGCGAAGGGGAACTGTGTGTTATTGACTCCTTTGGTAAGGACCACGAAACCAGCCAATACACAGTCTTCAACATCACCAATAATCAGAAAAGAACCATCAAAACCATAGCAAACTATCATTGCACTTTGAAGCAGCCATAAAAAGGAGTGAAAAAAAAAAAAAACAATAAAAAAAACAGAAGAGTGGAAAGGGAAGGACTATTATGTACGCTTCCTGGGAGTGGAAACAAATATAACTGTCATGGAAAACTTTGGCAACTCCTCAAATTCTGCAAACAGAACTGTGATGTAGCTTAGAAAGGCAGCACTCATTGGATATCTAAAGACACCAAGGATGTCAGCATGTGGTCTGCCTCATCACTGCACGGCTTTCATGGAAGCTGAGATCCGTAATCAACCTAAGGATCTTTCCACTGGTAGATAAAGAATATGTGACCTATACAACAGTATAGTATTCAGCTACTAAAAAAGAGACAAGGGTCTGTCCTTGGCCATAGCAGAAGTAGAACTGGAACTCGTTATGTTATAAGAAATAAGCCAGAGAGAGAGAAGCAAGTGCTATTTGTTTTTATTTATAAATAGATGTGTGTGTGTGTGTGTGTGTGTGTAAATCACATAATAGAAAACAAGAATATAATTCCAGAGACAGGGAAGGGTGTGAAGAGGAGAGAGGCAATAATCCCACATTAGCAAGCCTCTTCTTAGAATTTTGATGAGTCCAGATGGGATCATAGTTTCTGAATGAGAGTTACATTGTGTGTGTGTGTGTGTGTGTGTGTGTGTGTGTGTGTGTGTGTGTGTGTGTGTGTGTGTCTAAGCATATATGCAGGTGCGTATGGATGCATGTATACATATGTGTGTACATGTATGTGTATACACTACTGGAAACCAGAGGGTAACTGACCTCAGATGTCATTCATTCCATAATGACTGCCAAACTTTGATTTTTTCAGACAGGGTCTATCACTGGCCCGAAGATCACCAAGTAGAAGCTGGCTGGTCAGCTAGTCCCAGGGATCTTCCTGTCTCTACTCCCCAGTGCCACCTCACCCGGCTTCCTTGCATAGGTTGTGGGAATAGAACTCAGGTCCTCAAGCTTGCAAAACACTGCTACCTGAGCTGTGTCTCCTTGAAAGAGAGAGTCACTTTGCAGTATAGAGTTTCCAGTTAAATCCCTTGATAGTGTCATTTGTACAGTGGATGAACATTGCTTAGGGGGACACAAGTATTTTGTTCATGTTAAATTATCCTGAAATAAACATTGGCTCCTGTTTATCTAGAAGGACATATGCTCTCGGAATACACAGGAGATTGACCATGGAGACCTCCCCTTCCCCTTAGAGTGCTCAGGACCCTAGCTGAGCAGTTGGTTATTGTCAGGAAGATGGAAGGATGGAAACATGAAGGTGCAGAAGTGTAGGACACAGCTGTCACTGCAGAAGGTAGCTCAGTCTTCCCATAAGAGCACTTATGCAAATTCGTGCCTGGGAAACAAAATCTGAGCCCACACACTCACTTCAGTAACATCTGATGAACAAAACATTTTAAAATATTTTAGTAATTTTTTTATATAAATTTCATACACGGCACCCCTGACTCCCCCTGTTTCCAACATATCTCCTCCTCAACTTCATCATTTCTTCCCTCTGTCTCTTTCTTTTCTACAACCCAATTGAGTCCAAATAATGCTACCGGTATGTACATAGATATGAGGCTGACCACCAGGGATAGGCAAGCGATCTTAGGACACACCTCTGAGAACCTGGCAACAGCAACAGCCATTAATCTATGACTCTTCAGCTAGAGGTGGGGCCTCAAGAGCCCTATTTGTTGGAACCATTTTGATTTTTAGCTCCGTTTTAAAATCCATTTCATTTTCTAGGTACACAACGATCACCCATACTGAGGAGAAAGGCCACCTTTTTTCTGACCTGGAAAACTATCGGAATTTGGTCAGGATTTTAAAAATCGTACCTCCGTGCCTCACCTTTCAGATCAGACTCCTCATTCTGTCCCCGGGCACAGTGTGGGCAGAAGCAGTCAGAACGCTTTGCTTTCAAACTCCTGACTTCTGTGTTAGATTGTCTAGAATTGTGTCGGAGCATTGGCTGAATTAAAAGCAGATGGATGTTTATTCTGTAAAATATTTCCTTTTCCTTGTTTATACTATTTTTAATTCCTTAGTTTTTACGTTTTAAGGAGTAAATCATCGGATCTACCTTCCCATTTGCTCTCTTCTAATTCCTTCCCTACCCCCACTCAGTTTCCCCTTCTAACTTCTCGTCTTCTCATGCTTCTCTCCTGCCCCTCTCCCTCCCACTCCCTGTGAATCCACTTAGTACTGCCAGAGTGTACGTGATGTAGGACCATCTACTAGGACATAGGTAGCTTCTCCAGGGCTAAATCTGTGAAGGAAACTAATTCCCTGCCTCCCAGTAGCCATCAATCAAAAACTAACTCTCTCTCCCAGTAGCCATCAATGGCTTCTTGCTAGGACTGGGATTTGCGGCTCCCACTCTCATCCAATCTTGGACTTTGTCTGGCTTTATCTTGCCTCATGTAGTCCCAGCTGCTGTGAATACCTGTGTGCAGCATCCCTTTAATGTCCAAAAAATCCAATTTTGCTATTGTCACCCACTCTCTCTGGTTCTTATAATCTTTTCACCTCTTCTCTTGCAGTGACCCTGAGCCTTTTAGGAGACCTGTGGTCCAGATGTTGTATTTAGGGTAGAATATTTCTCAGACTCCTGTTCTCTGCACATTAACTGGTTGTGCGTTTTTATGTTAATAGCCATCTACAACAAATAGAAGATGATCTAATGAGGATTGAGAGGAGGTGCAGGAATCTATGAAAATAAATATCAGTATTTACAGATTCTATTACTCCGAATTTTCATTCCAGGATAGTAAAGTCAGAAAATAGGATTGTTCAGATGTTGATTCAGAAGGAGCTGAGAACTTCTGGCTGAATGATCTAGAACACAGACGCTAAAACGAGTGGCACTCCTGTGTGCTAATTCTTTCCTGACACTCTCTGGCTATGGGTCTTTACCAAAGACCCTTAATACACAAAACTTATAACGATCTCACATATACAGGAGGATAAAGAATCTGCCATTAATATGTGACAGGATTGTAAGAATTAGTCCGAGAAAGGACCCATATGTCATAAGGATGCAAGAACGATTAACCATGAGTACCCTTAGCCATGGCCACACTTGCTCACGATGTACTACTACAGTCTGATTCTTCCAAAGCCCATGTGGAAAGACATGGTTTCCATTTTGGCTATACCACACAGTGGAAACTTCAAGAGGTGGAGCCCACTGGGAGGAGGTTATGTTACAAGTGGCATGCTGTTAGAGAGGTTAATAAGGACCCTGGCTTTTCCTCTCTTTCTTTCTGTCCAGGTGGTACAGGAAGAGATATTTCCCAGTGCTAATTTGCTCCTGCTCTTGGTACAAGAATTATTTGTACTTACATATTAGTGGCTATCTTTGCTTTTGTAAGCATCAGGATATCCCTTAATTATTATAAGGAATCAGGGGAAATATCATCTCTTTAAGCCATAGGGGACAGGGAAAGTCTATGCTGAGAGTATGCTTAAGACTTAGAGAAGCCTGAAGAGGGCATTTGGTTTCATTAATAGGAGATTAAGCATAATGACCCATCTGGAACTCCTTGTTACAGAAGCTCTCTGTTCTGGTATAACACATCCATATTCTGGGAGAGCCAAGAGATGTAGTCTATCATTCTCTAAGCATTTCTGCTTGTCTAAGAAAAAATAAAAACCATGAGAGGCAGACAAAGACATGCGTGCACTGCGTTAACAAACTTAAGATCTGGGCCTAGTGACTCACGGCTATAATCCCAGCTACTCAGGAGACTGAGGCAGGAGGATCACACATTCTAGGACTCTAGGAGCTCCAGGGAATTCGAGGGCAACCTGGGAAAATTTCTTAAAATAGAAACTAAAAAGAAGACTTCTACTGACTCAGTAGAGACTGCTTAGCATGAGTGAGGCCCTGGGTTCCACTCCTAACACCACACATACAATATTTAAGAAGTTACACATGATTATTTAAGCAAGCAGGAGCCACTGAGAGCTTAGAGTCAAGAAACAAGTTACATCTGAGATTTTTAACAAGGTCATTCTGGTAGAAGAAGATGGGTAAAGGTAACGTTTGTATGTGGGGATTGTGGCCTGTGCTCAATCATATGAAAGAAAAGCGAAAAGAAGTCAGTAAATACCTATAGAAAAGGATAGATGTTAAAGACACCCAGCAACATAGATGGCACCCAGAACAAACAGCTATGGACAAACAATAGTTTAGGGAGCCACCACAGCCCAATACTGGAGGACAAGTTAGAGGCTGAGGCTGTGTTGCAAAACAGGGACATTTAAGAGTAGGCACATCAAGGTTGGGAAGATGTTGAACCTTAAGTATACTATGGGTTGCACAGGTCCACAGGTCTTGGGTTCAGGAGGAAGGTCTGACTTAGAGACCAACCTTTGGGAGTCTGCCAGTAGACAATGTACGAAAGTGATGACTCATGATTTAGCAGTATGGACAAAACAAAGTTCAGAGGGTGACAGCTGAGGTCACCGTGGTGGGTTCAGTGTCACCGAGGGGCAGAGCCTGAGTAGAGAGACGGGCAAAGACGGCTATGCCTTCAGGGTCCTTATTGATCATCTCGAAGGATAATTATCAGGGCGCAAGTCTGATTGCCTGCTATATTGTTCTGAGCAGCTGGGACCATCGTTCCAAACCCTGGCTTTGAGGAATGGCTTATTTCTGTCACTAGAGATACCGTGAGAACTACTGCAGGGTGTGAAACAAGGGATTCACACCCAGCGTCGCTCACACCCCCCAACACACACACACACACAGACACACACACACACACAGACACACACACACACACACACACACACACACACTATTTTAATAGTATTTCCAAAGGGAAATGATTAACCCTATTTACATATTTTCATTTATATGTTCTCTCTCTCTCTCTCTCTCTCTCTCTCTCTCTCTCTCTCTCTCTCTTTCCCTGAGTTTACCCTATTCCAGCATGGACTTGTGTCCCAGCTCAGTTTAGGAGGATCAACAACAAAGCTCTCATTCCCTGCTTAATGTAAAGTGAAGCTTTTCCAGTTTTACTCTGATTGTGTGAGACAAATTCTAAAATTACCATGTGGGTTTAAATGTTCGATATTATGTGCGAAATCCGTCTCCCAGTTAGTAATTAAACTAGGTGCACTGTGGTTTGTGGATTCCTTTTCTCTTTTAAGTTTGGGCCTGGCGTTACATATTCCTTTGTAGTTTTCTGGGTAGTGTCTGAGAGTCTGCATGTGAACGTCATTTAGCTTCAGCAAGGGTGGGCAAAGTTTCTGTGGGGCTCTTCACCGAGCTCAAGGGGAGAAGTGCGTAACAGGCACACTGTGCAGAGAGGATCATGCATCTTTAAAGAAAAACTGTAAGGGACTCTAACCCCTCTTGATTTACATATGGTGACATTTTGCAGAAATACGGAAACATTAGCGCGGACATAATGAAATTCTGCCTATCAGCCATGGATGGAAAAATGTGACTGTTACGATGGCTTGTCCACAGTTTGTTATCAAGAAAATGTTCTTGCAAGCAAAATATATTTAGTGAAGCATGATCTGGAGGGAACACCCCTCCCTTCTCCTCTCCTGGGCTATCCATCTTCCCCACAGATTTACCGTACGAACACTCCTTTTACATGCTAATTACAGGCAGGTCTGGTGAATTTGTTAGTGGTGACACTTCTGGGACCCAGTGGGACCACAACTCATTATGTGGCAATGTCCAGATATATCAGGTATTATTAGCTGTCATTAATCTGCTGTGGAAACACTGAGTGGGAAGGCAAGAGAGAGGAAGGTGGTCCGGTGCAAACGGAGCCTCCCGAACAGCCCAGGCCCCAAAAGGTCAAGAGGAAAATCAGCCACTGAGGGAACTACAGCCTGCACAGGACGCATTGGCTCCCGTGTTTTACCCCAGCAGTTAGCAGACAGGCCTGGAAGGAAGAGGGAACCAGGAAGCATCACTTGGTCCTTTGTCATCTAATCCATTCCGTCAGCATGAACCTTTTACTGCAATTATGTCCATTTAAACGCACCACGTTTATTCTCTTCCTAGACTCAGAGAAATACCAGTGACCAGCACTAGACATTGGATCAAGTTTCACTTACAATTCTATATAGTAGTTCCTAGGATAAAAAATTCTGAAGCTCAAAGCTGCTGCATCTTTGTTGTTGAGATGAGAGTTTTCACTAGGTAGATCAGGCTGACCTTGATCTTGTAGAACTCCTCCGGCTTCTGCTTTCAGAGTCCTAGGAGGACAGAAAGCAGAAGCCAGCAGCCTCTAGTTACTGTTATCTCACGGGGTATCTTCACTGGTCTCCATCTGAGCTCTTTCCTCCTCATCGAACTGGTGGCATGCATGTATAACCTGAAATGGAATGGTCATCGACATAGCCACAGGACTCGAATAACAGGATCTAAGGGACAAGAGAAGACACATGAGACTCATTGAAGGTACTCAAAGGAAGGACAAAATATAAGTGAATGTTGAATGCTCTACCCTGAGTAGGACTCCGATATCACTTCTCCAAGACTCTGACAACAGCACAGAAGGAGGTGAGCAAAGGTAAGATAGGAAGCTGGGAGCTTCTGTGGAGTACTGACCTCTGAATAAGATGTGGCCATTGCACACTCAAATTCATAGCACCTGCGATAATCACCACAAGATCTGTACAGGATCGGCCCTCAATGACCACCCCTCTACCTGAGGATTTATGCACAGTTCATAAAGAGAAAGCAAGAAACATTTTTAAAAAATTAAAGTGAATTGTGAAATTTCATTTATTCATAATGACTATGATGATGGTGGTGGTGGTGGTGGTGGTGGTGATGGTGGTGGTGGTGGTGGTGGTGTGTGTGTGTGTGTGTGTGTGTGTGTGTGTGTGTGTGTGTGTTGGAGGAAGGGGTGCACACAAGCCTGCAAGATTCAGTTCTCTTCTACTATGTGGCTTTTTGATGGAATTCAGATATTTAGGCTTGGGTCAAGTGCTTTGATCTTCTGAACGACCTTGTAGGCCCCAGAGAAACATAGTCTTTGGTGGTGTAACTAGTGTTAAAGTTTCCCAAAGTTCTGTAAACAATTTCTCATTTATGCTCCCATAAAGAGCCTTTATGATATATCTGGGTCATCAAAAACAAAGACTGGGAAAAGACAAAACAGACTAGTAAGGAGACTAGTTGGGAAGACAAAAGGAATCAGTGGGATCGGGAGGGGAAAGAGAGGGTAATGGGTAAAGATATAAATACAATCGAAATATATTATATACATGTGTCAACATGTCATCATGAAACCCATCATTATGTATAATTAATATATGGTAATAAAATACATAAATAGAATATAAGTCTGTGTGAATGGATGTTGTTAGTACTATTTCATAATTTTAGTAATGGGATTAAGGATGCCGGCAGGATTTCTGAATCCATCTTCATTTGCGGATGAAATGTCCACATAGAGCAGTAGAAATGATCTCAGTCTGTGGTAACTGAGGTAGTCAGTCTTCTGTAACTTCAACAAATACGTAAGGTGATTGGGTCACGCCAAGAAAGGATGAGATTTAGATGCTCCCGTCCATGATCTGTCAGTTCTGTTGCCCTGGGCTGGTAGGGCAGGAGGATGTAAGGGTGCCGGTGGCCAAAAAGCAAAGGAAAGCAAGTGGGAGGTGGGGGGTGGGACATGGGGTGGGGTGGGGTGGGTTATGTTCTTTGACATGGCTAAAGCTCTCCCCTAGACCTCCCAATTTCCAGTGTCCACCATTTCCCAATAGCACCATCAGATGGGCTAGGCCTTTAGAACATGCATATTTGGGGGATACTTGGAAGGAATTAGAAGGTTCATAAGGGGTCATTGCATGCCCTTTATTGTGTAAGAAAGGACACACTATTTAGTGGCTTAGACATCACATGACTCCCCCAGAGTCCTCGTCTACAGACCATAGTTGATACTTGAGGTATTACTTCAGAGCTCAAATCCACTGATTCAGTAAGAAGAGAGGGTTATACAGCACTACTTTTCTAGAGAATATATAGTATAATATATATCATATAGTAGAGCTGCTTCTCCCACCATACATATCTGCAGAACCATACTATCTCTTTAAAATGATTTTTGGTATCTGCATATGACTATTCATCACATGAACCTTAGTATTCTACCTGTTAGATTTAAGTTGCACACTTTCCTTACATTAAATATAATATGAAGGACAATTTAATCACAGGGTGTTTTCATGCCTTAAAAATAACTTTCTCAGAATAATTCCAAAACATAGCCCCACTTATTGAAATGATGCATTTCTGAGAACCTTAGGACATTTAATAAATTATGTTAGAAAGTCTGGAGAGATTTCTATTAGAAAGCATCACGTGGGTGAGTTCATGGTGTCATTGCGGAGTCCGGGAGTTCAATGGGAGCCTAGGTTCTAGGTCCTGGCTTTCGTATTGTTGCTTTCTCTTTAGAATATCCAGCTTCTTTCTCTGTGTCTTCCTAAGCTACAAAGTAAAGCTTTATGACCCACAGACACTGGTCTGCCTGTGTTAGTAACACTAGAAGTTCTGATTCCTCCTATATGGTTGTGCTTAGGTAGTCATTATCCAGTCTCTGTTTTTTCCCTCCCCCAAATCCTGCTCAACTGCTAAGATTCACATTCTACGTTCTGACAAACTCCATTTTAGCAGCTATGCACACTAGCTGCCTTCCTGGTCTTGTTTTGCACAGTACCTCTCCACTTCCAACTACATCTGGACAAGTGACAGAACATCATTTTGTGAGGATGAATAACGTTCCACTGTGATACACTATATTTCTACAACCCATCCTTAGGCACCAACAGTGTACATTACTGTCAATAGTGCCGCCATCATACAGGTGACTTTTTGATGTGCTCGTCTCAATTCTATAGACGTGCACCTAGAATGGAGGTGCCAGGATTATAATGGGGACATGTTTCTCACTTTTGAGATGCCTCCCTAAAACTCTCTGCAGTGGTAGAAGTGGCAGAAGTAGGAAACGTAGATTTTAACTTCCTGTATCTCACGATAGTCAGAGGGGGTAGAAACAGATGCTGGGCGTCAACCATTATATCTATGGCAAGGATCTGTAGTAAAACATGACTGTGACTTTATTTACCTCCAGTCTGTGACCAAGTGAGCTGCAGCTGCAGCTGCCCTCATCTTAACCAAGTTCTGCTGGGAAGACAGCGCATCCTGCCCACAAGCTGAGCCCACGCCTTTCTGCTCTCCATTCACTATTGCCTACTGACTCATAATACTCTGGGCCAGAGTCAAGACAAAAGCCTTCCAGAATAGCTTAAGCATGACCAGTGTTGTGTCAGGAATGCAGGGCTTTCAGCCTGTGCCAAATGTCGTTCTTCCTCGGAGAATACGCACTTAGCCTTCTTTTGTTAACCATCAATCCGGGAAAACAGACGCAAACCAGAAAAGCCCCTCTCCTTTCGCACCATGCTTCTCCATTTGATTCCAAATGTTTGATGTCCAGTTGAAGTCCACTGAAGAGTATGGTACAAGGTGCGGGGTCACTTTATCAGCCATGCAGGCCACTTCTGCTAGGTGCTGTAGAGAGGCTTCAACCTAGTAGCCTATCATCCGATGTTCTTCAGTGTAGCTGTTCCAACATCCAAATGTGAGCTCTGCTAGTAGCTTCAAAAAAAAAAAAATCCTCAATGAACTTACTTGCCTAGACAGGCTAGAGGGCTCATTCACAAAGTCCAACTACGTGAAGCTTGAGTGTTTGAAATTCTTTTTGAAAAATCTTATTTTCTTTAGAGTTCATGCATATCCCTTTCCTTACAAAAACTGACGCTCTGTATATGCGATTGTGGTTCTTGTTTAAACATATTCTGTGCAGTTCAGTTGAGAACAATAATGGCGTTGCATGTGGATGTGGGCAAAGTACGAACAGGGAAAACAGAAACACTCGAGAGAGTAGCTAGGGTGATGCCTGCTGTGGGTCAGTAATGGCAATGAGGCATCTGTGGGTCGGGTGGACACATGACGACTGAAGAGAGGGCTCAGCTAAACAAAACACGGAAGGATGCCGAAGCACCAGGTGTGTTTCTGTTGCCCACAACCGAGCCCAGCAGTTAGCCTGGAGCACGAGCTGAAAAGCCGTGAGCTCCAGGTGAGTGGACTGCAGGGATGAGGTGGAGCAGATGACATGGGAACTCTCAGTTGCTATCCAGGCTCAGTACTGAGGATTTGCAAGGACAGTTGCCTTTGTGACTGGGAATAGGAGTTAGGGGGATGGGGAGGAAGAGGGGAATGCAGGACAGGGGAAGCCTGCCACTCAAGAAATCCCAATTCATTATTTCCAGAACTGATCGTTCCTGAGAAGGCTAAACCTTGACATTCTGTGTGAAACTCTCTATTTTTCATTTGTGCTGATTAATGCCATTATAAAAGTGTCAGCACTCTAGGTCAATGTGCCTATGCTGATGTACCCCGAGAATATGGGATGTTTGCTAAGTCTTGCTAGATAACAGGGAACACTTGTCTCCTAGGGACTGTCATCTAGAAATAAGAGTTGAGAAGTGGTGTCTAGGGCATTTTTGCCCCACATTCATTCCCTGGCTGTCTCCATTAAGTCTCTCTTTCTATCCCTTCCCCCATCTCCTACATCAGTTTATGTGAGATGCTTCTTGATTCCTAAGTGACCTTGACACCTATAATCAAAACCCTTACAGCACTGGGTGCTGCCCTTTGCCCAGCTGTTTGTCTCCTTGGCGTGGCTGTGAGCTCTGTATGTAGGGGCCCTGGTTGATTCTACTGAGACGTGTATTCCTCTCCTTGGAGCAGTTCAGCACATGGCAGAGCCTAAGAAAAGAGGAAGAAACAAATTATATCCAAATAATTTTAAAAGGAAATGGTTCCTTTGTTGTGTTAATAAACATACAGGGACTATGAAGTTTAGGATATAGAAGAAAGTGACTGTGATGTACAAGACAAAGGACTTTTTTCAGATGGCCTCGACTCGAAATAGCTGGACTGGAAGGGTTTTGACTTTACAGTCATGTAAAGTCAGTGTGGACACAGTAGAAGCCACTGTTGGGATTTGGCATTTACGTTGCTGTTACTGTTGTTGTTGTTGTTGTTGTTATTGTTGTACTGGAGCATTATTTATGTTTTGTGTTGCTGTGATTAAAGTACCCAACAGCATGGCTTACGATAGGAAGGGTTTGTATCAGTTCATGTTAGAAGAAGGCCTGGCCCGCATTTGAACCCTCTGCATTGTGTTGGGAAGAGTGTAGGGTGGAAGATAGATGTTCACTTCACTGTTGTCTAAGAAAGAAAGAATAACTCAGGATGCAGCCAGGGATGTGGTCCCCAACAGATCCACCTCAGTGGTCTGCCTCCTGTATGCCACTTTGTACCACTCAAAGACTCCACAACCTCCCCCAGATAGACCTGTGTGAGCTGAGGAGAGGCATTTGGGTACAAATCCCACATTGGCAGTCTGAGTCTAGTTTTGAGATCCTGACCAGAGGCAGCAAGCAGCAGATCTCAGCCAACAATGTTAATACCAGGGGAAAGAGTGAACACACGGTATGTGCCTGTCACGGAGACCTGGTGTCCATTAAGTTAGGGGCTTTTTTAAGGCATTTTAAGTTATGGTCTGTTCATTAGGACATGGCCAATAATTTGATGAAAAGGAATAAACACACATACACACACACACACACACACACACACACACACACACAGACATCTCAAGGACTTACCAAATTTATTTGATTTACCAAATTTATTTGATTTAGATCTATAATGCAGTTATCCAACACGTTCATTGAGTCTTCTCTTATATACTTGTGGGAACACGAGGTCAATTATGTCCCTTGTCTTCACTACTCAGTATCGTTATCAAGTTAGTTAATTCTTTTCTTGGCTAATTGGATGGATGTTCACTCGACTTCATCAGCCAAACAAGAATTGAAAGTGATTCGGAGACAATCCAGGTCCTTTCTTCTTCGAAGGTGTAGCACGTGGCTGGCTTCATTCACATCTATGCACCGCAGTAACATGATTCATTCTTAGGTTCTGTTTCCAGGTTTCAAGTGCAATCACCACATTGAGTACTAGAAATAATTTGCGTAGCCAAACTCTTGTGACCACCAGACCCTTCCACAGACCTCCTTCTACTCTTGTTTTTATTTTGCATTACAGCTCACTGGCAGAACTATACAAAAGCTTACCCAGATTGTTTCTGAGGACAGTTTTGAAATCATTGCAACAGCTCCTTATGTGTTTCCAAATCAAATTAATTGAAAACAAAGCAAAACAAAACAAAATGTCTGTGTCTTGGTCATTTCCCTTGTGGTTAGATTCCAAAGCACTGTATCAAGCCAAATCGAGCTACTTTGGTGTGTGTGTGTGTGTGTGTGTGTGTGTGTGTGTGTGTGTGTGTGTGTGTGTGTGTGTGTGTGTGTGTGAGAGAGAGAGAGAGAGAGAGATTTTTTTTCCCCCTTGAGTAAAAAAGAATGAATAAGACTTCTGACACTCTTAGGATATTAAAGATCACATGCAATGAAATGGTGTGCTACATACACTACGAGTGATGCTTAATGAGGAATGACACAGACAAAGTGCAAGTGACCTGGGTTGTCTAGTGAGTGACCAAATCACTGAAGCTGGGAAGGAAATGTGGTTCTCTAGGCTTCCGGGTTCAAAAATGAATGACTCAAGAGGAAAATATCAACTTGACAGGGCTGTTCACATAATTTCTGGGCTGCTCTGATGCACCCCGTTGAGCATTGTAAGCATTTAGGGCTTTGGTTTCTATCCCTTAAAACTGAGATGATGCTCCTACCTCCACTGCATACGGACCTTTTCTCTAGGTACATAGTTAACCTACAATCCTCTCTGCTGTCATCACAGGTAGTAAGTGGGCAGTGGCACCTCATGGTCTTACTTGGTAGTTGTTAATAAATATGACTCGATTTTTCTTCTTTTAGGGAGACGATGTCCAGCAAAAGGCATAGGCATAATGTAAAAAATACTGAAATTGAATTTCCAAGCCTTACTACATTAATTGATAGCATACTTTTGTTCCTGAACTTAGTTGCCAGCATGCATAACAACTATTAATGTCTTAAATTAGGGAGATAATTAACGTGTTAGTTAGCACGCAAGGATTCTTTTATTGGCTACCTTAAGTTGCCAACGTGGACTTAGGACAATTGGCCTGATTGTTTTGGTTATCCTCAGCATGAATAAAAAGTTGAGGCCCAAGCAAGGTAAAGTTTGGACCTGTTGAGGTTTGAGATGTTTTTAAATGCAGTATGTTTCACATCTAAGTAGTCCTTTTCCAGGAAGCTCATAAAACATAAGAAAAATTACCTAGAAAATGCACTTCAGGTCATTATGAAAATAGCTACATGATGATTCAGGAATGTGCCACCAAGCAGTGAAAGCAGTAACAGCTATGTACTAATGTCACTCAACAGAAATTCCTCATCTTTTGCTTTAGAACAAGATGGCCCAATTACCACAGGTACTTTATGTAGCACATGTGACCCAGTGGGGAAGCTAAGGATATAACAAATAAATTTGCTTTATGATCAAAGTGATTTATAACAAAAAATACTAAAGTCAGGGTAACTCCAGCTGTCCCCTCTAATCTCCTCCAGGCCACAGGTAAGCTGAGTATAGTAGACATTTCAAGACAGAACTTGAGAAGAAGCACAGTGACACAGCTCTGACGTTGGATTCCACTCACATAGCTTCATTCACAGAACATCGTTACCACCATTTTGTTTTCTCAGCCCATGTTGTTGTTAATCTCTTACATCTCTCATTTCATCATAAGCAGTTAAAGACAGGAGAAAACTTGTTTTCACAGGTGTGGGTCCTACCTGCAGTTTCAGTTGCTCAGTAGGGATTCTGGAACACTCTACTGTGGATAAAGACGGCATGACGGCACCCTGGCTAAATTTTAGAGTGAAATTATAATTACTTGAGGAAAAAAGTGAGGGCTATCTGAGGCAAATGGAGATGGTCCAGAAAAAAATTAAAATGATCTTCCTACAGAAGGCACCTTTTCCATTTTTTTCTTTCTTTCTAGAGGTCTTGTTGGGGATCATGGTTTCATGCCACTTAAAGTGTGATAGCTTGGTCTTACTACAGCATTCACTTAGAATAGTTGCTTCAGTTTCATTGATACCATGCTATCTCATTTGGCCGGTCCAATAGATAATCAAAAGTTACTAATAAGAAGGGGATTTGGTTATAGACTGTGATGGGACCCCCTGTCCCTTTCAGCATTCATGTTCAGCCTCATTATCAGTTGCAACAGAATGCCCTCAGCAGAGCTCGCTCGCTGTTCATCTGAACAACACTCATTCTACTATTTTTCCCATGCTTTATGGTCATGGTTTTATAAACACAGTTTGTCATAGTTTCAAACTATAAAAGGAGACCTACAAAGACCTTGCTTATGTACTGAGCAAGAGCCAAGATGTCTACAAGCTTTGTTTTGCTTTTCTGGAAGCTTTGTTACCACAGAACAGATCTTTGTGCAAAGACGTCCTACAGGGTCCTGAATCCCAAATGTGAGTGAGTCACTCCAAACAACACAAGGTGGTGTTTATGCTCTGGCCTCTTTGTTGTTTCCTGTAGGCTGACAGAAATCAGGCCAACTGAGTAATTGCCGTAACACGCTCCCTTTCCTGAATATCTGCACCAAGTCTTCTTTGCTTGGCACTTCACTTGCCTTCCTGTATCTTTCCATGCCAACTCTGGTGCTTACTTCAGGTCCCTGAGCTACAGGCATAATTATCTCCTGAGCAACTATAGGGGACTCTTGAAAGTAAGGGGGAAGATGGAGAGATAATAGTACTCAATGAAAAGCAATAGGGTTTCTTCTGTAACATAAGTGTGTGTGTGTGTGTGTGTGTGTGTGTGTGTGTGTGTGTGTGTGTGTGGGGGTGAGATTGAAGATGCTCGCTGATGAAGTGCTTAGTTAGGACACATAGTTAAGAGCAAACTATAGCCTGGACACTGTTGACCAAAAATAGAGTCTAGCATTAAAAAGCCTCATAGGTAAACTTTCATGAATCATGACATAGAGAGCATGTTGTTATTCACAGAGAGATATGTCTTTGGATTTGCTTGCATCATAGTTAGGCTGTCAATCATATTTGGGATGGCGATTTGCTACCTACATATCCTCAAGGGTTCCTAACCAATGCCAATGGTGAACAGTGTGTTGACCCATGAACCTTCATACATTAAAATGGCTGCTTGTGCTGTGAGACTGCATCAGGGAACTAAATGTGAAAGCGCAACTCCTGTGGCCACAGAGACAAGAAGGAGAGAGCAAACCGAACACTTTGTGCCTAGCAAAATGCAGCAGAGAGGAAGAAAAGAAACGGATCACCAGAAAAACAAATAAATAAATGAGGAGATGTTAGGTCACCCTGATTTCGTGATTGTTGCCGAAAAGTAAACAGAAATCCTTTGACTATTTACATTTCTGGCTGGCTTCAGTAATGTGTCATCTATTACCGGTTCTGTTTATAGAAAACACTGCCTTTGTAAAAACATGCTCACAATGAAAGAATAAAATCCACAGAAAAGGATTTCATTACTAAATAAACTTGTAGATTCATGACCCTGGGAAGCATTCTCAGTAACAGCTTCATGTTGCCCTTAGACAAAACCGTGGTGAATCTTTAAACGAAAAAAAAAAAAAAAAAACCTCTTTTTATTCTTTTTTTTTTTTAACACATCACTAGTGTATTTATCTTCTAAGGGACATGAAGAAATGTGAGATAGATCATAGTCTCTTAATACAGGATAATAGATGACTGTGTAGTGTGTTATCCAGCTTTCCCAATAAAATTAAAAGTCGGTCTGTCTCTCTGACATAGACATGTGTGATCAAGCTAATAGTGAGTGATGTGCTGTCTGGATTCTGAAGTAAGTTACTGCAATTTACAGTACAGTCTACATAGCAAACACACACACAACCATGTGATTACGGGGTGACAGTGTAGGGCTTCGCATTAAAATGTACAATGCATCCATAAAGACTTCTTTTCAGAAATGTAATTAGCTTTCTCATGAACTGGTAAATATAGTATGTAGAAAACCCAGGGGGTTTCTGTATAGACACATGCATTCCCACAGATCTTTGAGAATCATAAATGGTTGTCTTCCTCTGAAATGGATTAGGTGGAATTATATTACGACATGATTGTGAATCTAATTAAGGTGGAACAGTTGGGTTTTCTCACCCCTCTGGGATGACCATGTGTTTATATAACAACTAGGCGACAAAAGTGCCTCTGGCAAGATGATTCAAAGGCATGGTTTTGTATGCACATATAAAAGAATGTTTATGATAATTCAAAAATTGATCTGTACCTTTAATTTCTGTCTCTAGCCCAGAAAAAAAAAACCTGCTCTAGAATATAAAACATTACAGATACTAATTTGGAATTTCTGTAAAATCCTGTTAAAGAGGAATTTAGCCGCATAATTTCTTCTTGGAGCGGAGAATGGAGTTCCACAGTAAATGAGGTGATAAATAGAAGAAAAGCTTCCAAGCAAGAAGATCACTTTCCTCCACTTTGTAAATAGCAGGTCAACCATGTATGATGCGTGGCGTGTCTCGTACAAAATATGAACAGTAGGCAAACATTGGACACTGCTAGAGCCCAGAAATGGAAGTAAGGAGAAACACAAGATGGTACGATGCCACCACGGTAATAAGAAAGCATGAAACTATAACGCAAACAGAATATGGAAATGGGTCGGTAATTGAAATATGACAGCACGCTAACAGCTAAGACTCAAGAACCCATAGTTCTACGAAGAAGATGTGAAGCAATAATGAAAATGTGAAGGCCCAAAGCTATTGAGATGATGCAAATTAAAAAGGCCAGAACCTAGAACTGGAGTGAGAACAGGAAGGCACAAAGTCTTCTCAGTTGATAAGGGGTAACTATATATTCACCCCAATAGTGAGATAACAAGGGAATGGGGACCCGTGGTAACAACCCAGAATCCTGGAATTTAAAACAACTGAAACTTACATGAGCTATTTCAAGTTATTGACGTTAAAATGGTTTCATAAGAAACGAGTGTATATGTGACTTGCTCTGTAGATGAGGCTAGCCTCAAACTGATTGGTTACTCACAATATAATGCTGACAATATTTATTTATTAAATATACTCTTTTGCTGTCTCTTGAGACTCTTTTCCTCCTATTGGGTTGCCTCGTCCAGCCTAAACCTGAGGGCTTTTGCCTTGTCTTATTGTATCTTGTTTCGTCCTGTCATCATAGAGGCTTCCTGAAGCAGCAGAGGACCTGGTGCAGCCCCATGCAGGCCCCATACTTGCTGTTTCAGTTTCTAGGAATCCATGTAAATCCTGCTTAGTTGATTAGATAAGTCATGTTCTCCCGGTGTACTCCATCTCCTCTGATTCCTACAGTCTTCACTCCACCTCTTCCATGAGTTTCCGGATCAGCGAAACACCTGCTTCTCTCTTAGGAGTCCCAACAAGCAACTACATAGTCCTGATCATCCGTGCTGTATGGCTATGAACCCTGCGACAGTGACACAGTTGGCAAAGTACACTCACTGAGTATATAATTACTTTCTGTTTTTTTTTTTTTTTTTTTTTTTTTTGGTTTTTTTTTGTCGGAGCTGGGAACCGAACCCAGGGCCTTGCGCTTCCTAGGCAAGCGCTCAACCACTGAGCTAAATCCCCAACCCCACTTTCTGGTTTTATTTAAGGTCCAGTCCACAATAGGAATTCATGCCTGGCCGATGAAATACGCATAGGTGTCAGATATTTATCTTGCCCACAAATATGTATATCCAGATGTATCTATGTATGTATTCATTATGTTCAATTCATTAATGATAATATTGATAATTTTAAGCTTACAATGATACATCTATAATGTGTACCTATAGTGAATAGGATATTGTACATTTATTTGTGCAAATTGATTATAAAATAGGTATAAAATTTATGTGTATTAATTATGCCTTTTCACAGACTGGAATATCTTTAAAAAAAAAACTTTAGTTTTAAAGATTTATTTACTTACTTTATGTGAGGACACTGTCACTGTCTTCAGACACACCAGAAGAGAGAATTGGATCCATTACAGATGGTTGTGAGCCACCATGTGGTTGCTGGGAATTGAACTCAGGACCTCTAGAAGAGCAGTTGGTGCTCTTATCCACTGAGCCATCCCTCTAGCCCTGGAATATCTTTTAAGGTATGATTTATGATTGATTTTTTTCATTTTTGTTATAACTTTCATAGTACCTAGAATGTTATTCTAATAATTAACACTGTTTCATCAGCATAATCTGTAACACTATATCCATAACCTTTACTGACAACGGAAACTATAATAATTTAAAATGTTGGTCTCTTATAAAAAATATCAGGATTAATGCTACATGATTTGTATGTATTAGTGATATTGGATTTTAAGACATCTCTATTTTTAGGTAACGTATTATTTTGAACTTTTATATGACTAAAGTTCTGATAAACACAGCCAGGATGGGAAATATTATTCATGGAAGTAGAGTCCTTCAAAAGACTACCTTTGGATATTAAGATAACTCAGTTTTAGTAATGGTCAGTATCGATATCGGGTTTTAATTTATAATTTCAGAGTGTAAATCTTAATCAAACAAAGCTAGCTAAGATATATCTGTCCCCGTTCATGAATGGCTGTGTTAAGGAAGGTAGAGTGAAGTTTCTGCTTGTCCAGAGTCATTCTCTTAACTTAGTTAATTTTTATTGATGTACAAAATGATGGATTCTGCTATGATACATGTATGTCACTGTACTTTGCTCACATTTTCCCTCGAAGATTCCACTCTGCCTGAACTTCCCAAGCACAACTACCTTCCCTGGAGAAATTACTTTTTAAAGTATATCTCTCAACCTCTAGAGTGGACAAGTACTGAATCAGTTCTAGTTTCATAGAATTTTCTAGAAATTCCTGAGGAGTGGTATTCTTTGTCATCTGTGGCTGCCTATAGGAGAGAAGCTTCTAATACAAGACAAAGCAAACACGGACATGGAAATAAAAGGTAATTTCTTTCCTGTGTCCATGGAGCACTCAGATCTTGTCATGTCTGGGTGTACAATTGAGTCTTCGCCAATCTAACTGTTGTCCATCATCAGTCATCAAAAGACAGGCAAGATGGGTGGACAAGGGAGTAGAGTGCCAATCATCGGGGAGTGTGGACTGCAGGGGATTTCCATATGGCAGGTGTTTGTGATTTGCATAACTTTAAAGGGCTCTTAATTCCAAGGTCCTAGTGCCCCCTATAGCTCAAATCAGAGGACTACAGAGAGGAAGATTGCAAGGGTGAGCACTTGAGCCCTGTAGGAGACATTCTGACAGTTGTCTGCCTGCCTCACAGATAGGACTAAGACTACTTCAATATTTAGCTGTCTCTGTATCCTTCCTGTTTTCTTCCTCTTGGCCTTACAGATATTAATCACCAATGAACATCTGGCTACCCGGACTCACCATTACTGCTTGTAGAGAACCGAGTGCAGTAATGAGTAGATGCCTATTAAAGTCTTAGTAGCAACACAGAAAAGCTACATTGTACTTTTAGGTTAAAGCTCAACATTCAGGAGTATTTTTATGACTGAGATGACGATGGAAACAAGAAAGCAGAATAGACAAAAGTAAGCACAGCAGGCTGCTGAATTACTTTCCAATATATTTTCATTGTTATGCACAGAATAAAATTGCTTTAAAATGGCTTTCTGGGGCCAGTGAGATACTCAGCAGGCAAGAACACAGGCTGCTCTTCCAAAGACTCTGAATCCAATTCCTAGCACTTACGTGGCTCACAATCACTCCAGGGCCAAGGAATTTCTTCTGATGCCCTCTTACCCTTATGGACATCAGGCACATAAGTGGCACATTGACAAACAGACAAATATATACAAGTAAATAAATGATAAATAAATAAATGGCTTTCTGAAGATTGTTTTACATTTTTTTTAAAGTAAGAGCTGGTAAGGAACACACAAACTTTCATTTCCTGTTTCATACCTTCATAGAACTTATTTGAAATTTTAATATATAAAATATAGTTGGACAATTTGCTTCATAAATATATCACTCATGATTTGACCTTTGGTGCATGAGTTTCATGCAGGCAGATGATAAGTTTAGTGATTACAGGAAACAGCATCTGTATAAAATTTCCAATGAATAAATAAAAATTATATAAAAAGGTGTTAATGGCACACACATAAGGACATTAGAGGAAAAATCAAGTCAGTGTCAAAAGGAAAGTCAGGTCAGAATGCTGGCTAGTTTAAGGGTTTCTGAGCTTTTCCCCTGTTTAAAAAAAATAGGTGCTACAGAGACCTAGGTAGCAAGCACAGGCCCTACAAGGGTCTGCACAAGGTTCTCTGTATGTACGTTATAGCTTTCAGCTTAGCATTGTATGAGACTCCTGAGGGTTTAAACGAATGGTCTCTGCTTCTCTTGGGGATATTTCCCTTCCGATAATTTGCCTTGTCCAAGTCTGATATGATGGGTTTTGCTTTAGTTTATTGTATTTTATTTTGTTATGTTTTGTTGTTACCTCTTGGAAGCTGTTCTTTGCTAATGAGAGATGAAAAGGGTATGTTTCCGGATTGGAGGGGGTGGTGTGGGGAGGGACTTGGAGGAGTAGATGTAGGGTAAACTATAATCAGGATATATTTATTATATGAGAAAAGAATCTACTTTTAATGAAAGGACAAACATAAAAAAAATGTAGGTGTTCTATGAGTTGACATCCTTTCCAGGAGAATAGAATAGTAAACCATGTATTCTGTGAAATAAGACAAATTCTGGAAAACGAGAATGGAAGTTTTCTCTTATGTGAAAGAAACCAAGGCATGGATGTGGAAAGTGGATTATTTGGGAAGAGGAGAGGGGTGTCAGTGGATAGAAAATGGGAGAGCCGTATGGTTAAACAACATCATGCACTCCAGAGACAATGTCATCGTGAAACCCATCGTACTGTGTGAGGAACATGAACTAAGAATGTTTTAAAGGAAGAGGAGTAGAGATGGACGCTGGTTTAATAACACACCTTATAAACCCGTCTAATTACTGAACTGTGTGCACACACATGTCCTTTGATCAAAGTATGAGTAGACCATTTAAGAAGGCCATTATAGCTACTGTATTTTTATGTGGTTCTCCAATAATTCTGCTTTGCTCTATAGATGTGAAACATAAAGTTGCAGAGTTCTCTTAGTAAAACCAGGGTTTGGGCTTACTCTCCCATGCAAACACCAACTCTGTCCTTCTTATTCTATTTCAGAGATGTTTATGTTTTTCTCTCTCTCTTTAGCTAACGTCATCTGCACGAATGATACATTGCTTTCTAAAATGTATTTCTTAAAGTAGGTTGGGCATTCTTTTTGTGCCAGATAGAGATGTCGAACACACGATTGACATATTTCTTAAACTTAGGAGTTTATCAGAAGAATGGGATAAATTAGAGTTTCACCGAGAGCAGTTGCACTTACCGGTATTCCTGAGAGTTAGCTGAAAGAGTGCGATCACTGCTGAGTTTCAGGCCAGCAGGGCTATGGAATGAGCTTCTTACTTAAAACTAAATCATAATGAAGCTAGGACCAAAATAAAGACAAACAAGAAAGAATGTTGTATGAGAAGCATTAAGTGTTCAGTCCAGAGAATGTATACATTGAAAGTACTGATTGAATATGGACACTGACTTCTATCACTGTGTCCTCCAGCATATAACGAGGTGTCCACTACAGGGAGGGTTGATTCCTTTTTATCTTTAATCGCTTAAGTCAGGGACCATTTTTTTTTTTGAGGCGCTGAAGATGAATACCAATGATTACGAGGAAACTTGAACATATGAATTTTCTCTTTATAAGGTAAGTGCCTTTGGGCTTAAGGAAAAATTGGTAAGGTATTAACAACTATCTTTGTAACAGTTATCTTTGTATGATGGTAAAAAATGTGAGCAAGCAAAACAAAAACTTTGGCTTTGGCAATTAAAATAGTTATTAAAATTAAAATTACTTCACATTTAGAGAATTCCTAAGGCAAGTGGACTTCCTATCTCTAAACTGTATTTCAATGCACCGGCGTGCTCATTACTTAGTAATTTAATGCCTCGGTTTAATCTACTTTCGACAGAGCAAGGGCTTTTTGTGGTTTTCTTTTGAGAACTTCTATTCAAGTTTGTCATTTTGTGACTGCTTTTTGTATGTAAGTGACCTTGTGCAGATCCTCACTGATCTTCCCGAAGTTGCAGAAATTCATTCCACTGAAGTTTACAGAGGAAAATGCAAACACTGGAATCCCAGCCAGATAGGAGGTGTGGAACCACATATCTTAATCAAAACTCAGGACCCGGAGTAAGTAGAATTGAAGGTTGCAGGCCAACCTGGGCTACACAGGCTACAACCTGTTTAAAACCAGAACAGAAAGCAGGGAAATCTTCCATCCCCAGGAGAAGAAGAGTTTAATGGCCAATGTCCTTGTTTTCTTCCTTTGATGGCATAGCAAAGGCTTAATGACAAATAGAGAAGCAAAAATTTCTTGATCTTGATTTTCTTGGGATTGTAGTGCCTCTTGAATAATTAAAAAGAAAGAAGGTGGATATTTTGAGAAAAGTACAACACAGATAGAAGAAAAGGTTAATGCTCCATTGTTATGAATACTTCCTTTTTGAAATTTCAAAAACTTCCAATAGGAAGGAAGAAGTCCAATTATCCCTGTTTAGAGTGGACTTGATTTTATACTTATAAGACACTACAGACTCCACCAGAAAGTTCTTAGGACTGAGAGACACTGCAATATAGCAGGCTACAAAGCCAGCATCCAAAAAGTCAATAATTTTTCTCTAATATCAAGAAAAACTTTATGAAAAAGAAACTAGAGGAAAAATATCATTTGCAATAGATTAGCATAAAAAGCAAACCCGGGAAATAAATCTAGACAATAGGGGAAAGAACTCCACACAGAAAACTTTCAGTACACAGAAGGAGCTGAAGAAGAGAAGATGAAAGACCGCCCCTTGTCATGGACAGAATTGATATGTTTAAAACGACAAACATTCCAGAAAGCAATATCTAGAACCAACGGAACATACACATACAATATACATACATACAACATACACAGACAGCATACACATACACATACAACATACAATATACATACAGCATACGATATACATACATAGACAACATATACATATATAGACAACATACACATTCATATCATATTTTTCACATAACTAGGAAATAAACTCAAAAAATTCATATGGAGGAACAAGGGACCAAATCAATCCAAGAAAATCCTAATTCATGCCATTATAGTTTCTGATCTGAAATTATACTAAAGAACCACGGTGACCAAAACTTCATAGTCCTGACAGACAAATAAATGTGTGGACCAACAAACAGAAAGGTGGTCCCAAAACCTGGTCCTCAACAATGCCCAAAACCATCCTCTGGAAAACAGATAGCTTCTTTACTCAAAATACTCATGTGTTTTCAAAATAAATCTTTTTAAATTTGAAAAAATGTGATCATTTATCTTAGATTCTGAAGTTATATATGCACGATTTAGCCTATATATAAAATAAAATACTGTATAGTATTTATGATTTTAATAGGCTTTGGTAGCAAGTATCACTATGTTGACAAATTTCCTAAAGATGTTTCTGGGTTGTGGCTTCAAAGCAGAGTACAGCATGCATGTGTACTGCGAGAGTCTGCCTAAGTGAGTTGGTTAGAGATCAGAAATTGCGCTCTAAATAGATTGCCTAATCTACTTGACATTTGTGGATGCTCAAATACATTTTTAAAATGTATATTTTATGCTTTTATGCTTCTCTAATTTTATAATGTTTATATTTTTCCAATCTAATATAGAGAGAATAGTCTCATTGGACTTAATGGGTGTATTGGATTACAGTCTTAATTGATTGAGAGCTTATGGAAGTTTATAAATACAACAGTCAAGCTGATGTGATGTGACATTTCAGAAAAATATTGTCAAGGTTTGACCTACAGGAAGCTTTTCATCAGTTTGTAGAAATTCTCTCTCATTTGTCCTCTCTTCTCTCTCTCTCTCTCTCTCTCTCTCTCTCTCTCTCTCTCTCTCTCTCTCTCTCTCTCTCCTCTCTCTCTCTCTCTCCTCTCTCTCTCTCTCTCTCTCTCTCTCTCTCTCTCTCTCTCTCTCTCTCTCCTCTTCTCCTCCTCCTCCTCTTCCTCTCTCATTCCCACTCTCTAACAGTCAAGTCATGGCAGTCCATGTAAACCCACTACTACTATTTTTCAAAAAGAACATACACGCTCAGTAAGAAGGAGAAAAGCCATTTCAAAATGTTATGCTTTCTTAAAGATCCCAGTAGATGTGTTGGAAAATCAAATTTCACTCTTAGATCTATACACAGGGAATGCTCCTTAGCATTCAGGAATTGCTTCGCTAGTTTGTGTGTTGCTGTGACACCAAGTATGTAATGACTCCAAGTCTCAATCCATTGGCCATGATGTGGAAAATACAGAAATAAATGGAGAGTGATTTCTCAAGCCATTTTGTCATGGCAGTTCCTTTGGTATGATTTAGGAAACTACAGTGGGTAGAAAAGCTTCCCTTTTAAATGTCAAATACAAGATTCATTTCTGTACTGCTTTAATCCAAATGTCAGAATTCTGAGTGGAGCCATCAATCTTTCCAGAAATTTCTGAGCTTTATGCATCAAAACTGCTGTCCTTTAAGAGAGAGATCCTGGTTTCAAGGAATACCTAATATCCAATTTTCATAATGCTGTAAGAGATATCCATGATGGGGAAGAAATATACACTATCTTGTGTCACTTCTGGAGAGCAATCTAACATCAGGAGAAAGATCAATCTGAATTAAGACCACCTCTTTCTAGAATGGGCAGAGACTCTGCTTCTAAAATTTTCCCTCTTCTTTTTCTTACTTTTTAAATATCACTTTTAAAAACTATAGAACCCATTTATTTTCTTATCTCCTTTAAAACATACAGTCCATTTTTTCTTTCGAGAGAGTGAGTTTTGCATTTGTCAAGATAAAGTGACCATTACTGCCATTACTGGTTCTTCAAGTTTTAACATCCCCCCCCCACCTCCATCCCTGAGTTCACTGGGGAATCCAAAGTCTTGGAGGATTCCAGGCCTCACATCTACAGTGAAGGGAAGAGCTTCACCTTCTAATACCATGGGCCAGAAAAGGGACACCCCAAAGGGAGAGTAAATGGGTACAAGGAAAGTCAACCTGCAAAGTAAACAAACAAATCTAAAGGACTGCCAATAGTGGACAAATACATTTTCTTTCAAACATGCTCTAAATTCAACTTGACTTTGGAAATGTGTTCAGGTAAAAACTGGGACAGCAAGGGAACAGGCCCATTCTGAAAGGTTTTCACTTATCAAAGGATGAGGATGTCACCCTGTCACCCTAGGGACCTGGATGTTTTTCTGAGTCATTCTTAAGATGGTTTCTTTGCTAATTGGTGTGTTTGCTTGTTGGACATATCTGTGTTATGAGCAATTTCTTCGTGTGTGTGTGTGTGTGTGTGTGTGTGTGTGTGTGTAAATTTCCACCATTTACAAATGTATAAAGGGTGAAGATAGGTCTGAGGCTGGGCATATGGAAGAGTTTAACATGAATTATTAGATTTGGGGAGAAATAAGCTTTCCACTTCAGATGCACCATATGAAGTAAGCACATGGAGGATTAGGATTGTGTAGACATTAAGGATACTCTTTCAGTTGAACAGAGTTTTTTAAAAAACATCTGCTCTCCTGAAGCTTCCCATTACCCAGTAAAGAGAAGTTTCCTCTTGGCAAGTGGGTAAGGTAGACAGATGTCCAATAAGCCAGCAGACCACCCTCTGCTACTGTCCCCATTCTCCAAGTAGCCTTCAACATAGATGTTAGCTCTTCAGGCACCACGGAATTGGTATAAGGCTGGGGAGGAGAACTGAAAGATACTTTGTTCCATAAATGCTAGGAGAATGCTCAGTAGAGCATCCAGAGAATGGCTCTGGAAGGATGATGCTAGTAGATTTGTAAAAGATTTAGGAATTCATGGTCACCTAAATCTGACGGTAGAGACAAATGCTTTGAGACACTCTTTACCCTACCCATTGGCCTCTAAGCTTTTGTGAAGTGGATGGGCTCCACTTTCCTGCCCATTAAGGCATCCCTGTCAAATACAACAGTCATTCAACATGTGTTTGTTAAAACTAGTGATGTAGTCAGAGATCTTGCAATACACTTCTTCGAATATACTCCTAAGAAAATCCATTGTCTAGTTCCGACGTTTGGAGGAAGCCATATGTAATGGCGGTTTTCTCTTACTTTTCGGTTACAAGCTATGCCAGGTAATGGAATAAACAAGGATGAAAGTATGTTAATGAAGTAACTCTACACAGGATGAAGCTCTGGTGCGTTGTCCTCCTGTACGAAATGTACAGAATAATAAATATTATTACAGAGTAGTAAATGTACTCTGGAATAATAAGGGCCAGAGCCCCCTGAAGGGGCATGGTTGAAACTGCTTAGGACTAGAATATTTTTGCTACCACTTGAAGGAATTGAATGAAGAACGGCATTATTGAAGTGAACTAATGATTACAATCAAGAATCCTTGTACCATACAATGTGCTATGCTGACTTTAGAACCATTGGTGTTTAATGACCATTTTTCATGTTTTGGGATGAATTCAGACTTGCTGATTGGCTTTTGTTTGCATTCTCATTTCTCTTTAACTCAATGATCCTCTCATTCATGGGCTTATGTATCCAACCATTCAAGCAAATTTCAATTTAAAATTTTTGAAAAATTATGTCTACGCTAAAAACATACTGATTTAAAAAAAACTACCTACAAATCAATATAGTACAATGGTTATTTATTAGCAAATAATTATCAAATTAAGCATCTAGAAATTGTTTAAACTAGTAAGGTCTGTGTGGGTAATATACAAATATTCCACTATTTTATGTATGGATTGTGGGTATGTGTAGATTTTACTATCTGAGTAGGTTCTAGAAAGAACCTTCTTTGTATAACCAGGGCAGCTACACTTTCAAGTAAATTTCTGAATGAAAATTCATTCTTTTCCCTTTTTACCATATTGCATGTTGAACTATGGCCTTTAAATATCTTCTGTACCATATTGTGTTTGCAATCATAACACTTTGCATATTCATTATAGGGGAATACGTTATCACTGAGAAAGGAGCCTCCCTTGAGGAAATGCCTCCATGAGACCCAGCTGTAAGGTATTTTCTCAATTAGTGATCAAGGGTGGGAGGGCTCATTGTGGGTGGTGCCGTCCCTGGGCTGGTGGTCTTGGATTCTATAAGAAAGCAAGCTGAGCAAGCCAAAGGAAGCAATCTAGTAAGCAGAACCCCTCCGTGGCCTCTACATCAGCTCCTGCCTCTGAGTTCCTGCCCTGTGTGAGTTCCTACCTGATTTCCTTTGGTGATGAACAGCAATGTGGAAGTGTAAGCTAAATAAGGCATTTCTTCCCCAACTTTCTTCTTGGTCATGATGTTTTGTGCTGGAATAGAAACCATGATTAAGACAGGGAAATATGTTTTTCAGCTTATTAAAAAAATGGAGGCATGCGACTTCATATCCAAGTTCCTGGTCTATTAAGTTAGCAGCTGATCCGAAAACGTCACTCACCATCGTTTTTCTAGCACTTACATTTTTCTAGTTTGGGGAAGGCAGAATCACTCTTTGATCATTTTCTGGTCTCTGCAATGCAGCTGACAAGACCACACTAGACTGACAAGACTAGAAATAACAAATGAAGCCATTTGATACTCCACATTTTATTGTATTGTCATAGAATACAATGGCTTGTCAAAATGTGTATCTGTAGCTCGCTTTGGGACTCTAGCAAAGACGTCTGGACAGTCAGTGACTGAGTATGGTCTACAGCTTAGATGATGAGCATTACTCTCCTGAGACTGACTAGTACTTGGGGTCCAAAGTGGTCATATATTTACCTTCCTGTGATTCTTGAAAGTTTGGGGCACAGTTTTGAATATTGATAGGTGGTAAATGAATTATTTGTTGAGTGGGATTGAATGTCTTAAATAATAGACAAACTAGGGCCTGTAAGAGTTTGGAAGTATGATGCCCGTTCCAATCTTCCTTATTTAGGAACGAATTATAATGGTTTTCAATACCTTGTACTTTCTATGTTGGGGTGGTTTCACTGCTCGTTAGCACCTCCAGCTTGCCAGAAGGTAGACAGGAGTTAAAAGCATGATTAGAGTGGATCACATGCAAATAAACCTTGCTGGTTTATTGGGCAGTTATACTGCAATCCTTGATTAGCAAAAGGCTTTGGGGTTTTCCCTGGATTTCCACTGTCATACACACAACACCCCACCATGACATACAAAGTCAAGAACATGTATTATGTCTACAAGTCTTTGAGCAAAATTACTACAAGCTATCCCTCTTTCCTAGGCCACGGTAGGTGCTGCCCACAAGAAAAAAAGAAAAGATATTCAGAAGAATAGGTTAGAATTGAACAATTTGGTGCAAAATTTGTCATCTGATTGCAGCGTTGCTGAATGCAGCTCGTGTGGAGTTCTGTGTGTCTTTTGTGTGACATTGCAACAAAAGTTTAGCACCCGTATGTCACACAGCTGCAATTGGTCAACTGTGCAAGCCAGAGTAAAGACCCAAAGGGTCGTTATTGTAATTTAAACAGAGAGGGGATTCTGGAGAAGCGTCTTTACTTCGGAATAAAAAAGAGAAAGGTGAGGGTTAGCGAGTGACATGTGTTGTACGTCACAGTGATGGTAGAAATACACGAGAAACAGGTTGATAGAATGTCACTGATAGCCCAGGTCCTCTAGGAGTTCAAATGGCAGATGAAGCCTGTAGAACAGGAGAACAGAACCCGGTCACCAGGAATTCTTAAGCATGAGTACCTAAGTTTGGCTCCTCAGTACCCAGGTAAATGTCCCTGTGATTCCAGTGCTGTGAAGGCAGAGGTGGGCAGATCTCTGGAGCTCTGTGGCCAGCCATGCTTGGTGAATTCATGAACTCCAGGTTCAGTGAAGCACACTATCTCAAAAAAAAAAAAAGATGGAGAAAAATTGAGGAAAGCATTTGGTCATGACCTCTGGAATTCACGTGCATGTGTGAGTATACCTGTTCACATGTATATGAACACACACACACACACACACACACACACAAAGAAGTTCATTCACATGCATATGCCCAAGCCCATGTTTATCATTTGCTTATTTATCATTTGCTTATCATTTATCAGTTTGTATTTTTCCCTATGCAGAAAAATTCATAACTCAGAAACTTTTGAATTATATTAACATGACTTTAAGAAGATTAAAATAATACAAATCGAGTAGAAATCTATTTAAGATTTTGAATTATGATCTCTTCCCACAGGGGAGGCAAGTGTTGTGACCGCCTGAGCTCACACTCGGATCACAATCACAAAGGGACTATCTGACTCTTTACAGTATGCAGCATGGCTGCAGTACGACCCCCTATAGGTAAGGCCCACTCATGGACATTTGACTTAAAATATGTTTTATTCGAAATGGGTTAGGTAGAGGAGATCTCCACCACATGAAGTCAGGAAGTATCTACCCAGAGAAACTGAGCCATATATCATCTCTATTTCTACTAATATGAAATTTATTTTACTCCTTACTAAAGTAAGACAGTTAAACTTAAGGGTTAAGAAAGAAAATTAAAGTACCATTAGGGAAATCAACAAAGAGAGACTATGTTTTTTTCTGCTTTGTTTTGCTTTTTTTTTCTTCTAGAAGGTGATTATCTAAAAATTGTTTGCGAGTAGATTTTTAGAAATTTTGTTTTGAAAACTTTTTGTTTAAAATATTTTATATAGTTTATTTTACTCTATATCCCAACTTCTCTTAGATTATCCTCACCTCCTTTCCCAGCGAATTTTATGTTCTTTCTATCTTTCTCTCAGAAAACCCCCAAAACAAAAAATCCAAACAGACAAACTTTCAAAAAGAAAAGAAAAACACTAATACAAATGTACCAAGACAAAAGAAACACCCACGAACACCCACAGACGTGGAGTTTGTTTTGTGTGGGTCATCTACTCTCATCATAAAACCTGCCTTGGAGTAGCAATATTTAATTTTCAAGCTGTCTGCCAATCATGATCTACATTTATAATCACAGTGGCACCACTTTCTGTGAATAGATCAATCCTGAGAAATGAAAAGCTCGGGACAAGATCTTTTTTCCCTTCAATATTTGAGGAGTACATCTAACAAAAAAGTCCAATTTTACAACCCAAGAACAAAAACTATTAGTGTACAAAATAGAGGCTATCACATAAATAGGTGTTTCCTTAGACAATTAGTTCTCTTGTAAACAACCACATACGGTTGTCATAATAGTTTAATTGGTGGATAAAAAACAAGGTATAAAACTATAGGCACTTTAGAATGTCACTTGGCTCCAGTTTCCAAAAATCTCTCTCACCTTGGTTTCACCGATGGAAGAGAAGGGATGGGTCAGTTTCTGGAGGATTCTCAAACCCCTCTTGACACGTTGAGCAAAGCCACTAAGTTCTCAGTTAGTTTCCTAGTCATTTAAATGACTTCTTTCACTTAACAAAACTTTTCAAGGCTCACCAAAGGTTATGGTCTGTTTCATTATTCCATTCCTTGTGTAGCCAACTGATATCCTGTGTGTGGTGGGCTGTACTGCTTAACCAATCATCAAGCAGTGGAGTAGCATTGCCTCTAGCCTTTGAACATTGTGAACCCGGTGAATTCTCTGTGTAGAACTCGGGTGTGATGGGAGGACAATGTTTACCTTGTGAGAAAGGATTTAACTGCTTTCAAAAGTGGCCGTGACATTTTCCATTCACACGTACAACACATGAACGTTCTATTTTCTCTACATCATTTCGAGCATTGGTTGCTGTGTGTTTGATTGTGGTAGCCCTCCTGGATATAAAGCGATAGCTCATCTTAGTTTTGGTTTGACATTTCCCTCATGGCTAATGATGTTTAGCATCTTTTCTATGCTAGTCGATCTTGGTATGTTTTCCTTGGGAAATATTTATTCAGGTCAGTGGTACAGCAACTGCCAAGCGTTCCCAGGGTTCTGAGTTCAGCCTCCAGCATCAAAAAATGAAAATGTCTATTCAAATATGTTCCCTCATTGAGAAGAATATTATCATCCAATTTCTTATTAGTAAGAAAAATCATTATATATTCTATTCTATGTATCTTGATATTCTCTCCAAGATTATGTCTAATCTATATTAAATTTCCCTAATTCTGACTTCTTTGGCACTAAAGGTTTGAATTTAACAAAAAACAAGCAAATATTTTTGCTGCTCAAATTTGGTGTCATATTTAACATTTGCTCATATTTAACATTTATCTAATATAAGATCATGGACTTTTCTGTGTTTTTTTCCCCTAGAAGTCTTAGCACTCAATTTCTGTCTCAATTCATTTTAAGTATCTCTTTTGCAATATTTTGAATTAAAGGTAAATAGTTTAATTTCGTGTATGAATAGCCAATTACTTCAGCACTAATTTTGAAAACATTATCTTTTTTTCCCTGAATGGTTTTGGCACTGTGTTGAAAATAAACTGAAGTGAGAATATAGGCTTATTTCTGGATCTTGGAGTCAGAATGCACATAACACACACACACACACACACACACACACACACACACACACACCCTCACACCCCCCACAGCATACATAGAAACACACACACATACACACACCACAATACATACATACACCTCTCCACCACACCACGCATACATATATATACACATACACAAACACACCACACATACACACCACACACATCTACCACATACACAAATCACATGTACACACACCACACATCACACCATACACACACATACACCTCACACACACACCACAGACACAAATTACACATATACACACCACACACCACGCCACATGCACACACATCACACACCCTCACACTCCCCATTACACACACACAAACATAAACACACACACCACAATACATACAAACACATCTCCACCACATCACACATACATACACACATACACAAACCATACACACACATACATGCATACCACATGCACAAACCACACATACACACACCACACATCACACCATACACACACACCACATACAGAAACCACATATATACACACCACACACCACATATACACGTACGCACACACACATACACACATACACAGAGAGTATCACACACTGTCATGATTACCATAGCTTTGTTTTGAGTTTGGAAACTGAAAATAGTAAGCTTCCCAATTTTGTTATTTTATCCAAGATTATTTTAGCTGCTATAAAGTCATTGCATTTATTTTTGAATTCAGAGTTATTCTTGCCAATTATTTTGGAACATGAGCAACTGCGTGTAGGGATGTTGCATATCATCTGTGGAGTACTTTGGAGAGAACTGCCATGTTAACAATATGAAATTTTCTAACCTCAATAAATTCTTCCCACTTATATTTAAATAGTCTTTTTATTTATTACTTATTTGTATTTAAATTTCCCTCCATAATCTTTGTATTTTTAGCATGAAAGTTTGGCATTAAATGGAACCGTTAGTGTTCATTCATGCAATGCTGCTGGGGACTGAACAGCTTTTTGTTTACTTCTTAAAAATATAAAATTCTTTCTCTTATTCTGAGATTAAAATGACATAATTTCCCCTATTTTTCCCCTCCATCTCCTCCATATGCCTCTCTTTGCTCACGTTCAAATGTATGGCTTCTTTTACATTGATACTCACAATTTTGGATATACTTTTTGTTTTCCAACAACTTTATAGAACACATATATCAGTTCTAGCAATTTTAGTAAATGTTCTCTTTATTATCTCTGTATATAAGATCCTGTCTGGATATGGTAGTGCATGCCTTTAGTCCCAGCACTCAGTGGCTGAGAAAGGCAGATCGCTGTGAGTTCGAGGCCAGCCTGGTCTATAGAACAGGTTCTGGGACAGCCAGAGCTAAGCAGGGGGATCCTATGTTTAGTAACACAAAATAATCAAATAAGTAACTAAGGAAAGTCTAGAAGATTCTGTATCATCCCGATGGAGATGGCACCACACTTCCCATTTATATACAACTGGCTGCTTTATCTTTCTCTGTCTTCACAACTTGCCTTGAGTCAAAAACCCCCAGTGTAATGTGGAGTGAGAGTAAGAAAGGACGTCCCTGCCTGCTACCACCCTGAAGAGAAAAGATCTAAGTTCTTCACTACCTCGTATGGTATTAGCCAGCGGGTACTTACGGGTTCGTTTAACGCCTTCTGTGTGGTAGTTTGTCAACGTTCACATCAACAATGAGTAAATTGTTATCAGCACTTTGACTTAAAGGTCAGAACAGTGTTAGCCCAGTTATCGAGTGTTTCTCCCATTTAAACGTGTAGATGTGAAGTTGGCCAGAGTTCACTTTAAGATCGTTTCCTTATTGTCTATACAATTATTAAATACATTGATCAGCTGGAACTATAATTTGTATTTTTAAATCAAAATTGGCAATGTTACTAAGTGGCACATATGCTTTATAACTTAAGAACGTCCTGCTTGTGAACAGTAACCACGTATCTGGATTTCCGGTGTTCCACAACCTTGCACACGTCAAGATGAACATTCTAATAATAATGATGGCAAAAAAAGGAAGGCAGAAAGATCTCAAGCACTGTTAACATGCTAAAAAAAAGTGTGCACCTTAATTTTTTTCATATTTTATATATGTATATATAATCTTGATTTTTATTTTATGTATATATTTGAAACCCAAGGCATTAATCTGATTCTAATGCTTCTTCCAACTTTAACATCTTCTGACTCTATACACCTGATTGCAAGCAGCCAAACATGGCAGCTTGTGCCTGTATGCTCAGCTACACAGGGAGCCGAGACCAGAACACTTGTATCTGAGAGCTCATGTGGTGAGAACAGTATGGAAAAGCAAAAACCAAACCAAACGAAGAAAAGGAGACAAAAAAAACAAAAAAAAACAAAAACAAAACAAACAAACAAAAAAAAAAACCAGTGTTTCCAAAGATCACTGCCATAAACACCAACAGAAAGATTTAAAAATGCACTCAGATACATGGGTTCCTGTTGATCACTTTGTTCTGTACTGTTTGAATTCTTTACACTCAAGAGAGTCTAATATTTCAAGCTTCTGTGGTTGTTCTGAGGACAAGGCCAGCTTTCTTCCTTGATCTTGTCATGTGGTCATAGTCGCCATTAGTCAGGCTCCTTCTTTGAAAGGGAATGAAACATGGAAATCCGAAAGTGAAGATTGCTATTTTGCAAATGACCATATTTAGTTCTGGATGGGGGGAGGTAGCATGGGAGGGGGAGAGGAAGCCACTAAAGCAGAGAAAGCAGAATGTGCCCGTCAGACCAGTTTGTTTTAATCCAAATCGCTATCACGTTCAGCCACCGTCAAGGCCAGCTTCACTTGTTTAACACTGAAAGGTTACGTTTTGCTTTGGGGTGCTTGGTTTGCAGTCATGGTCAACGTAAGAGTGAGCAAGGGCTCAAACAAAAACAAAACAAAACAAAACAAAACGACAAAAAATATTCCCAGAAAGAAATAGATGAAATGCCAAACAAAACAAAACAAAAACAAACAAACAAACAACAACAAACGAGCCCAAGAAAAACAAAAATCATTCAGTTGTGATGGATTTTACTCTACAGGTAAAACTTTCAGGAGTTTAAATCCTTGTAGAATAAACAGATGATTCAGGGTATAGTTTAATGTCTGTGTCCCAGTTTGGGCTTAGGCATGAGAAAAATAGTAGATTCCAAAAATTTCACTTATACTATTCTGCAGAGAATAAAGAAATACTTTAGCGGCCATCTCCCTCTGTTTTAGTAAAAGCCCATTCACACACAGATAGTGTGGCTGCCCTTCTCCTAATCTCACTTACCCTCCTTAAAAAGAGGAAATAAAGTAAGTAGGAAAAAATATTTCCAATCTACAGCTCAGTTGAGACCAGGAAGGGAAAAAAAAAATCTCACAGTCAAAATTAGATTTTCTTCAAAAGATTTTAATAGACGTTTTGGAATAAGGTTTCACAAAACTTTCATTTGCAAAATAAGGATCTCCATTGAGTCTGCGGCCATAAACAAAAGGAAAGAGAACAGAAAAGTCACAGTGGACAGAAAATCAGAGAAAGAAAGGGAAGTGGCAGATGACCAGGTCCGAGCGCTAACTCTTGTTTCCCTCTGCTAACAGCAGGCTAATCAGTTGTAATTAAGAGGCAAAGTAGCCGTCTAATAAACAGCACTTGTCACCAGTTGTCATCTTGGTGATCAGTTCACACCTCCGTCACAATGACAGGGACCCCTCAAACTCTCTAATAACCTGACTCCTAGGACCAAAGGAGGATTAGGCACTGGATAATGGATTGCTGGGACTCTAATGAAGTAGAGGGTCAGGAGATGAACCCTCGGCTGTGAGGCAGGAGGCGAGGGAGGAGGCTTGCTAGAGTGAACTTTAATTAAGGTTTCCTGAGCTTTTAGTCCCTTGATTTTGAGTCAAGTTAATTTAAGAGGTTTGGGGCTTGTGATGGTATCCTCTGACACACTGTTGTTGTTGTTGTTGTTTAATCTGGCATTCAGAGGAAAACCTTTTTAATTAATCTTTACTTTGCACTTTTTTTTCTTTTTTGGTACACTTCATTTAAAAGCCCACCTTTCTATTCAATTCCCTCATTTGCCTTTTAGGTATGTGTTTTCTCAGAAATGCTTAGAAAACGAAGAAGACTGGAAATCAAGCTTCGTTCTCCATTACGTAACATAGTCTTCCACATGAGTCCTAAATTATGACAGCTGTGCTATTTACATGACAAAAGTGTTGGCTATAACACAGCACAAAGCCTTCCATCAGTAAGAGAAAAGCCATTTTTTTTTTAAAACATGGGTTTATGGATTTAGCCAGGATAAATGGCTAATACTTCTGCTGACCATGGTTAATCTTTAGATGACCCACAGGTCCGTCTTTACTTATATTTGAGGCCAATTGCTTCCCAGTACTGACAAGTAAAGAAGACTTTCTAGAACAATAGTTCAGTGTCCACCTGTCTAGGTCCACATGTGTAGATGGTTTCTATTCTATGTCTTGGCTAACAGGGCAGGTGTCCGTACTGTGACTGACTCCAGCTACTAGGAATGAGTCGGATCGGTCAGCCTCACCACCCCCTTTCAGGCTGCATTATGTCAGTGTAGCCTTGAACCAGATAAGTCATACATCATTTCAGAAATAAATGTCATTGTCTCTTTTTCATTCCATACCCCACTCGTCTGTAATTCTCCAGGTTCATTAGTTTGGGAACAGGACTTATTCATCTGTATGTAGTTCTAACTTTGTATATTATCATTATAGCAGAATCCACTTGTTTAGAAGAATCTTACCCACTGCTGTTGTAAATACCAGCTCATTAGCCTCCAGTTTTTGCTGGTTGCTCTAAATAGAAGCACACGTCATCACAAGCTTGCTTCAGAAACTTTGCCGTGTGAGCGAGCCCTTGTAACCAGAGGACTTGTGATACATCACAGTTTAGCAAAGACTCTGGAACCCTGAGACTGGTGATTTCGCAGCATTTGGCAAGGAAGAGATTAATCGCCACGTTTACGTTCGAAAGTCCATCTCAGTCATTCAAATGACAGTGAAATTCTCCGACCACATGGAAAAGAGTCATAACCCACCTTTCTGATGCAGCATCTTGCTGAAGAGGTGACTGGTGACAGTAAATCCACTTGTACAAAGTTGAGGGCAGAGGTAGTGAGATACCAGATTTCGGGTCTTTTAAAACTGCAACTAAACATTAAATAGAGAGAGAGAGAGAGAGATGGATAGATGGATGTGTGGATGGATGGATGGATGGATAGATGATAGATAGATAGATAGATAGATAGATAGATAGATAGATAGATAGATAGATGATAGATTGACAGATGAATAGATAAATAGATAGATGATGGGTGGATAGATGATAGATTGACAGATAGATAGATAGATAGATAGATAGATAGATAGATAGATAGATAGATAGATAGATAGATAGATAAAAGAACTAAAAGCATTCAGAATCCCAAAGTCCATTCTCAACAATTGCTGTTCATCCTATGGGGTGCGGATAAGCCCAGGAACCCATTAACTAGTCCATTAGACTAATTAGACCTTATCACCTCTAAATTCAAATCCAAGAGCTAGTGAGTAGTGTGATGATGAAATTACTGTTTCAGTTCAGATGTCTTTAAACTTTTGTCTTACTAAGTAGCTGTCTATTTCCCACCTCCCCGAAGTCTCTTTGTTTTCTCCCCGGTCCTGGTTTAAGGAGCATCATGGGCAGATGCTATTAAAAGAGCCAGCCCAACACTTCACCTGCTTTGATTTATTTATTTTTCTTTTGTACTCAACAGATTGTTGAACTCACAATAGACAACTTGAGGACCAGGAGTCCCGCCTCCTCTTCGAGTGTCTGGATGTGAAATATTAGAAGACCAAAAGGCTAATCTGTGCATCCGTCAGCCAGGGGTGGGAGCTATTTCAGTCCCATTTCACACGAAGTAATCAATTCATTGACTGGGAAAAAAGAGAGAGAGAGAGAGAGAGAGAGAGAGAAAAGAAAGAAGCCTGCCTTTTCCTTGTCCAGCTGCAGTAGGCAGGAGCTGGAACATATGCCCGTCTGAAAGAGGAGGAGGGGGCAAAGGCTTCTGGGGAGCAGGCACACAAAGAAAGCCAATCTTTTCCACAAAGCGTGGAATGACTTAAACACTCTATTGTATTACATATGAATGAGGCCTCATTGTGGCGCGCAGTGTGTGGGGATCCGTGGAGTCCTCCCATTAGCCACACGATTAACCAGATTACACGGGAAGCCGCTAAGGTAAATAAGGCCAGCCTTCTGTCACTCCCTCCCCCAGGCCTGACCAACAAGGGGCCCAAGAACTGGCCCCCTTTGTAGTCAACTGGGTGGAAAGAAGAAATAACCATGAATGTCATGCTTGGTAATTAAAAAAAGAGAGAGAGACAGACAGACAGAGGAGGAGAGCAAAAGAGAGTTGTCCCCAGGGACTACCTAAGAGAAACAGTGTGAAAACATCTTTCTGATCAAGTAACATGTCAGCATTGTTTCCTTTGACCGTGTAGGACTAATCTAACCCTCCCCTAACAGGGTCCTGTATTCCCTTTTGTGGTGCAGGAGACAAAAAGCCCACAACACATGAATTAAATCTGCCGGTTTCTGCTCATTATGGGTGAGAGTGGGTGGGTCTGTGCCTACAAATCTGTCTGCCTGTTAACCCAGCTCTCGTCCATCTCTATGTAGGTGCCTCTTCGCCCACCTCTACGCCATGCTCGTTCTGGAGAACAGATAAACACCCGTAGTTAATTGGTTTATGGAAATGGCGCCAAAGTTACAAGGTTCATCGCAGCTTGAGTTGTGACCAAAACAAGCAAACGGAAACTGCTTCCAATGGTCCCGAAAAGCCCATTTTCCTGGAAATTCAGATATCTGACTTGGAAAACATCCTTGTAAAAAACATCCTTGATGTAATAGAAAAGTGGAAACGTGTCGATCATCTGTGTATTTAGAACACATTTTCTCTGGACATTATTCCTTGTATAATGGCAAAGCTATCTGCAAAAAGTGTTTCAGTGTGGATAGCTACTAAAAAGAAAGTATCTTGGTGAATTATAGCATCAGGAATGCAAACTAAAGGCCATTTTGGCAACCAGAAACTTAAAATGAAGGTATAGTTTAAACAAGTAGGAATGCTACACATTAATTACAAGCAAGCATGGGGCTGACGTGGGTCTGCACCAGGACCTCTGAATATATATTATAGCTTTTTTTTTACAGTATTTTTACAGGACTCCTGAGTCTGTGAAGGAGAAGGTCTCTGATTCTTGAGCTTACTCTTGTAGCTTTTTTCCCTTCTGTTGGGTTGTCTGGCCCACCCTCAATATGATGGGTAATTTATGTTATTGTGCATGGTCTTATATCGTAGAAGTTTATTCATTTATAATGAGAGACAGGAAGGGAATGGATCCCAGACTGGAGGTGGGAAAGAACTAGGAGGAGTAAAGGGAGGGGAAACTATAAAAAAATATATTGTATGATAAAACAATCTATTTTCAATTTAAAAATCAGTAAAAATAAAATTTTGAAAGGGAGTACATGGTGCACGACCCTGAGGACTTCAGTTCAGCTCGCAACACTGACATAACATATCTGGTGTGGTCTCAAGGGGGCCTACAATCTTGGCTTTGGGTTGGGGGACAGAGACAGTAGGACTGCTGGGATTGTTGACTGCCAGCCTCTTGGGAAAATGTGAACTTCAGTTCATGGAAAGCCGCTGCTCCAAAGGAGGAAGAATAGTGAGAAAGAAGGATCCGCAATGCCCTCTTCTGGGATCCAGAGGCGTGTGTTCATACAGGTGCACACATGTGAGTGCTCACCACACATGCACATATATCACACATACCCCCACCTTGTCTCTGTCTCTCTGTCACTTTCTTATTCTGTCCCTGTCTGATTCTGTCCCTGTCTCTGTCTCTCTGTCTCCATTCTCTCTCTCTCTCTCTCTGTCTCTCTGTCTCTCTGTCTCTCTCTCTCTCTCTCTCTCTCTCTCTCTCTCTTTCTCTCTCTCTCAGACACACACACACACACAAACATATATGCACATATACAAATAAAGAGCTTACTGTAATTCTTTCTTTATGGTAGTACTCAATTTCAGTCCACAGTTTTCAAAAATTCTCCAGGTAAAACACCAGACAAGAAGGGCATTTAATACACACATTTAAAAGCTTACCCCAACTTCTAGTGGTTGAAGTATTTTCCCTTAGTGGTATAAGTTGTATCACTTTGTGTAAGCCAGTCTTAGACATGTGTTGTGATCCTATTTTAATATTTAAAATCAAGAAATGAAATGTTTAAGTAAAAAACAAAACACCAAAAAACCCAAACAAACAAATAAAACCGTGTCTGTGCAGTATTTATTTTATCTGTGTTTTGAAAGACCTGGGTACTAGCCGAGATGTTGGCAGCAGAAGATAACATAATCTGGGAACAGTTACATTTTATAAAAATATAATATATATTTATTACTTATCATTTATTATACATCATTATTTATTCTTAGGCTTATTATATTTCAAATTGTGCATATTAACAGCTAACAAAGCAAAATTTAAAGTTATCTTAGTTCCACACTGATACCTGCTTTCATTTTATGTTCTACAAACAAAAACAACTACAAAGAAAGCGAGGTTCAGAAACTCCATGATAGATAAGTTGAGAACACCGCTTCCTATAATCTGATTGTGGGACGAAGGCGTACAGCAGCGCTCGGCTTCTGTTCATAGGAAGTAAATTAGCACATTGGGTGCACAGACAGACTTTCGATGTTTGAGGCTTTATTTAATATCCTCATGTGACATGATAGTGTTCGCCTTCTGTCCTATGCTGATATAACAAACTGACTTCCAATTTGCCATTTCTAAGATTCCCACAATTCTCTGGGAGATACCTTGTCAAAGCTGTGTTCTTTCTGAGAGACTATATAGAATAACTTCTGAGGAATAAGTTCTAACACAATTAAAAGAATACAGTTCTTCCCCGGGTCTAGCGAGAAGACGTCTCATTTCACACAGTCCGTGATGAATTAGCTTCATGCTCCATGTTAAAATTTTCTATCAACAAAACTCCAGTAACCTTTTTTCCCATTCTCTTCTAATTTCTGAAAATTCTGTGTGAATTTTCTACAAGAAAAAGGGGGGTTGGGGATTTAGCTCAGAGGTAGAGCGCTTGCCTAGCAAGCACAAGGCCCTGGGTTCGGTCCCCAGCTCCGAAAAAAAGAAAAAGAAAAAAAAGAAAAAAAGAAAAGAAAAAGGGAACACCTTACTTGATGTTAGCTACACTAGCGTATAACAATACCTTAAAATGTATTTTTGGTTTTTTCTAGATTAATTAAAGACATTCCAAATAATATCATTATCGAACAAAGTCCTTCAGAACATATTCTCTAATGTCCCTGTCTTCCAAAGTTTACCTCTAATTCGAAGTGTGGTTTATGAATGATCATTTAAAAATATTCTGTGAAGACAATGTGATTATAATATTAATAGTTCTATAACAATTTAACTAAAATATGTTTTAAAGTAGATTATTCAATGAGTGGTTTAAAAATAAAATGAGATCCCATTTGAAGTATAATGATAAGGGATTTTATAAACGAATATTTTAAGAATGTATATTATATGTATTCTCCCCACATTCACATATACACACACGTACACACATAGATTAAGGATAGATGTAGATATGGATACAAATACGGATGGCGATAGACAAACCCATCCATGACGCTGTCTTTCTCACATCACACGTCAGTGCTAAGGTGGCCTGCGATGGCTGTGGACAGTCAGAGTAATGTCACCTGCCATGCCATATGCCGAATGGCACAGATAGTTCTCACTAGCTTATTTTATGCCTTTTCACACTTATACTTTATAGCCATTTGGTGAGAATCTTGATTATTCTCATTTTACAAGCTAAAGAAAACAATTAAGTTTGAAGATAAAATGGTTAAGTGCTTATCTATCATCCAGAGTTAGCCCTGGGTTTGATGCCCAGCACCATGTAAACATCACATTCACCCTAGAGTCCCAGCCTTCAGGATATATGGACAGGAGGATCAGATCTTCAAGCTTCTTATCAGAAAAAAATAGTGACACTGAGGCTAGGCTGAGGCATATGAGACGCTGTCTCAAATCTTAAAAAATATTGATCTAGGATCTTATAATAAGCTATGAAATGCAAACATGGAAGCAGAAATATATAGTTCTGAGACACATTTATTTTACTACAGCCATATATATGAAATATGTATAGTAATTATTTCCTTTTAATAACTAAACATCATATATGATGTCTTTAAAATTTTTGCCTTAGAGTATAGTAATGAAGTTAGTAACAGATCGATTACTAAAGCCAGGTAACATGCATGAAGATATCGAACAGCTGTGAAATCATGTGGTACTTAAGAGCATCTGAATGAAAATGGAAGTTGGTTCAGGAAGGTCACTATTGTTTGCTACTTCATTCTTCCTCCTATATTACGTTCTTAGCACAGGGGCCAGGAGAGGATGTGATGGGAAGTCAGACAGAGAGCCTCAGTGTAAGGACAGCCAATCAGTGCCTGGAAGAACATCACTGAGAGTCAGGAGGCCCAGGACACCAGGAGCCAAAGGACCATAATCCATGACATAGAGTAGACAGAGAAGGAGAAGGGTTCTCTTGAACATAGATAGTACTCAAATTTGAGAAGTTAAGAAGTTGAGACCAGGCAAAACCCAGACGGAACAAACCAACCAGAGAAAAGAAGGAAGGAAGGAAGGAGGGTAGGAGGGAGAGAGGGAGGGACGGAGGGAGGGAGAGAAAGAGGAAGGGAAAGAGGGAGGGAGGAAGGGAGGAAAAGCAAGTCAGCAAACTCAAAGCGACAATTTCTTTTTTAAATTTCCATGCTGCTACTTGTTCCAACAGATAATTCCCCAGTTTCCTACCAAAAGATGGAAATCATGAAGTCATCTCAATTTCTTATTGTGGTTTGGTTTACATGTGACCCTGGGTCCTCTGGAAGACCAACCATTTCTGTAGCCCTGTAAACTATATTTAAAATTAAGCTTTTTCATTTACCAGTATATATGTATACATAATTAGAATATTCATATATTCATATATATGGGAATTATTTTAAAATAAATTTGTTGGATTGGAGAAACTATGTAGCAGTGAGAAATGCTTCCTGCTCCTCCAGAGGACGGAAGCTAAGTTTCCAGAATCCACATCTGACAGGTTACAGCTGCCTGTAACTCCAACTCCCAGGGATCTGACACTCTTTTTCTGGCCTCTATGGAAACCCACAAGTGACATTTGGTACAAACACACACACACACACACATACACACACAAACATACACACACTCATAAACATACACACACACATATACACACACATGTACACACACATACACAAACACACACACACATATACATACACACACATATACATACACACACTCATAAACATACACACACACAAACAAACACACACACACATACACAAACACACACACATAAATGCAGGTGTGTGCACACACACACACATATAAAATTTCAAGAATAAAAGTTTTAAAACAATTCATTTTTCATTTATCTTAAGTAGATAGATTTTGTACATCTACCATATTTTGTATCATCTATTATATGTATCTGTACACATTCAAGGTCATGTAAAACTTTCTCGGATGAAAGGTAGCTGTGATTGGAAGAATCTTAAGACTCATTGATGTATAGGAAAATATTTTATTTTAATTTTCATAACCTGTATCAATAAGATCAGTGCATTCATAAACTATATTTAATTTTTTAAATTTTATAGTACATGTAACAGTGTTTTGTCTGCATATGTGCCTGTGTGGCACCTACATGCAGTACCATCAGAGTGCAAGAGACGATGGCAGATCCCCTGAGTGGAACTGGAGTTATAAACCATTCTAAGCTGGAAATGGAACCTAGGTTCTCTGGATGAGCAGTCTTTTACACCATATTTAAAATCCATTACAACTCGGTTTAGTAACTTGCCATTTACTTAATTTTCAGGGTTAAGAGATAGCACTAGGACCTCCTGAATACTAGGTAAGTCTGTCACTGATTAACACACCCAGACCCTGCATGACTACCATAGTTAAGTTCCTTGGTTTTATCTGTAAGCACTACCAAGATGTTTTTGCAAAGCGTGTCTCAACGTTGGCAATGTACGAACCTAAAATGATCGAAAGGCTAATGAGTATGTTCTCTTAAAAACAAGGAACAGAGAAACAAAAGTCTATTTTACAAGGTTTGGCATTTAAATGGACCAAGTAGAACTATTACATTGACAATATTTTCACAGCTGGGAAAAGTACTAAAATGTAAATATTTAATGTAATGGTTATAAAAAATTATCTTTAAACTAGTACAATGCTTCCAAACACAAGTGACTTTTCCCCTAAATCATACTGCATAGGGGTTTAGGAAATTTGATGAGAGCTTGTAGGACTGACTGCTTTCTCTGCTCATCTTGTCTCTATGATTTTGGAGTATATTGAAGCATCTTGGGTCTTTAGTTTTTCAGACTTGAAATAAGGAGAATATTGTCTTCTTGTTCAGACTGACTATCTACAAAATTTATAGAACTTCCCCTTGAGTGCAAAGCAGAAGAAGTACATGATTCAATGCTCTTTCTAGGAATCTTTCTTAGGTCTTACTGAAGAATAAAAGGAATCTGAGTTTTTTTAAACTAGGAAAAAAATCCTAGAATTGCTGTTTCAGGAACTCTACTCACTCAGAAATATATCTTCAGATCCAAACATACATACTCTAATGGCCAACATTAAAGTTTTGTCAACACTGTAGAATCATCTGTAAGAGAGTTTTGCTGAAGTAATGTAGAGAAAATATTAGTCTGTGGGCATGTCCCACTGTGGGTGGCACCATTCCCTAAGCAGTGGATACTAACTATACAAGAGTGGGGAAAAGCCAGTTAAACACATGTCTGCATACATTAATTTACTGTTCTCTGCTTTGTACTGTGGATATAATATCAGTAGATGCTTTCAAGTCCCTGCTGCCTTGTTTTCCATGCAATGATGAGATGTTTCCTGAAGCTAGCAAGCCAAAACAAAGCCCTTTTCCTCTTAGCTGTGTTTATCCATGTCTTTGTCACAACAACTGGAAATAGGATTAAGATATCCATTAAGCCTCCCATTTTGCATCCAGTACAGACATTGATAAATGGGTGCAACTGTCTTATTTCTTGGTCTCTAAGGTAACTCTGTGTCATGGATCATTTGTCATGCCCATCAGCATTAGTAGGTTTTGTCCCCTTAAGTTCTACAGATTCAGGAAGCTAGAACTTTCCGGTTAGTGGCATATCTTGTCTTCTGTAAGAATTGCCTTCTCTTCAGCTTCTGGTGAGGACTGATGGTGGGGCAATGAGAATGAATAGTAAAATTTGAAAGGAAGCATACCTGCGTTACTGAAAATGAGTTCAAGGAAGAGTGCAGCATAATAAGTGTCTGTCTGCTGGAACATCAGTCAAATATGGCTGTAGGTATGATGTAGCCTCCTCACATATGCACATGCTCTGGTTTAAATATGGCTCGATCTTTTCTGCAAGGGTTCATGTGCTGGAGAATTTGCCTCCAGTGGGTTGCTATTAAGTGATAGGTCTTTTAAGAGATAAGACCTACTGAAAAGTACTTATGTCTTTCAGGCTCTAATGACCTTCTTTTGATTCTTATTTGCCCTTCTAACTGAAGGGGCCAAGGTAGTTGATAACAAGGTAGTTCCTCTCCAGACTTGCTGGCTCTGTCTCACCATGCTGTCTCTCCTTCTCCCTCATGTCCCCACTCTAATGCTGATGAGACAAGGTAAGGAACTCTCTCACTAGAAGTCAAGCCAATAGAGCCCTCCTTGCTGCAAACTTTAAGCTTCTGAAATTGAAAGTTAGGCAAACCTCATTTCTGTCCTCAGAATTTGATATTGGGTTATGATGATGGCCAGTGATTAGCAAAGTACTTTAACTCACAAAAATAGTGGAGACCTTCAAGATTTCTCAAAGTTTAATCAAAGAATCAGTGGCTTGCTAGGTAGACTCTTCCAAGCACCCGACATGCTCTCCCAACCTTCATGTCAACAAGCTGCTCTCCAATAATTGATGAGAGAAATAAAAATCAGTATTTTTATAATAGGAAAGAAAATTTCCCTTTCTCAAATCTAACTTTGAAAGTGGAAAAAAAGAAATATATGTTCTTTTATATACAATCACATTTAATTTGCACATAGCCACACTCAAGTTTATAACAGAAGAAGAAAACATTGGCATCAATTAAATATAAGACTGAAAGCCATAAACCTAATATATATCAAGGTATTTCTAAAGCTTAATAAAAACCAACTTTTTATGAAAATCAAAGCTTTTTTTCTCATTTGCACATACAACTATGTATTTTAGTTCCTCTCTCCCCAACTCTGCACAACTTGAAGCAATGTTCCCCGGGTTCTAGAATCTACTGTTTGCCAACAGATCAGCGCAGTGTGTTTGAAGCCTATCTGAATGTTTGTGTGTGTGTGTATGTGTGTGTGTGTGTGTGTGTGATCCTGAGATTAATAATCAAGTCCTTAATGATGATTCTCTGATTTCAATAGTATTTTATCCAAATATTCCCAAACTTGCTTCTTTAAATGTTCTTCCTAATTTCTTTTACATTCTGAAAACTCATGTTAACCTTCAAACAAAAAACTTTACATAGCACCATGGCTCTCAACTCTTGTTCTTTCTGCCATACAATATGACAATATCATTGAGTTGATTGAATCTAATTCTGGTCTCTTGAGTAACCCTTCATGTGCCACAGACGTTCAATTCTTGTTTGTCCATTGCTCCTTGCCTGGGAGGTTCTTCAACCACAGGCATTTCTTGTCCAACATTCATCTTCACCAACTTCCACAGTGACTAACCCAGTTTGTATAGCTGACGTTTGTTACCTAGTCAAGATCTGCTAAATACCAAATGAAAACTTGAACACTTAATAGCCTATCTAGCAAATGGTAATGACAATTTCTAGCCAGATCACTTGACTCAGGTCCTTCTTCTGTTGGCTTCCTATTGTCTCTTGTTTCTCACTTTCATCTTTTTTTATTTCTTTCTAGTATTTTATTTTGTAATGAATATTTAGTAGAAGGACTTTCCACATAAATATATTGAATTTAAGAAGGACCATCTTTGTGCATGATAAAGTACTATTTGTCAATTTTCATTCTCTTACATTTTAATTATTTTCAATGACTATTCTTGAATCAATGAGTATTCCGACGAGTGGAGAGGAAGCATGCACTGATGTGAAGTCTGAGTGTCTGGTCAGTCTGAACCAGAGGAATTTTAGAGCTAAAACTTCACATTGCTGTGCGGCTACTTGTAGGCCAACCATGCTCTAGTGAAAGGCCACACATGCATGGATATATGGGTAGCACAAACTGGATTTGACGGGTGAAATAAAAGAGGATATAAAACTGAGTGGGTAGTGAGAAACAATAAATCCGGCAGAAGCTGAGGAAGATTGAATTAGAAACTTAAGGATCTTCGGAGAATCAGTTGTGTTGCATGTTGTTTCACTGGAGCAAACACATGGAGGAGTGTTTTCATGAAGCAAAAACAGGTGAAAGACTAAGACGGACTTACGAAAGAACATTTAGCTGAAGCAGACACAGGAGAAAGGAGTTCTGTTGAAACAAGTATGTGAAAGGACACATAATGAAGGATTCTTTGCTAACAACACACATGTATTGGTTCACCTTACACTACATAGTTGAACTCCATTTGTCAGGACTCCATAGAGAGAAACACACTAAAAGCTTCTGATGGTGTGCTGCAGTTTCTGAATGCTTCTAAGGACTCAGGCTGATTGGTAGAGTAATGTCAGCCTAGACAGACTCAAGTGCTAAGGCAAGACATGTACTGAGACAAGACTCGTAGAGGACATATGGTGTTTAGAGAGTATAAATAAGACTCGACAGACAGACAAGGAGGGTGAGCTTGGCTTGCTTATAGAGCTGGCTGTGTAACACTTGTTGGCTCGCTAAGAGAGGCACAGCCAAGAACTTGACATCTCTGCTGGGTAGTGCCACCACTGTTCATTTGTGTTTGCTCTCCCCAAGTCCACTGAATTGGACTGCTGGCACATCTGTGAAGTGTTTGCCTGTGGATTGACTTGGCTGCTGACTTGTGAATTGAACTGCTGATTTCCAGACAACACAGACTGGAGTTGCTCCAAAGAAGCTTTCTAAACATGTCCACTTCCTCCCCAACCCTCCCTCCTTGTATCCTTTCTTTCCCACTACTTCTGGTAAGTTGTGGGCTAAAAGGGAGGTGAAAGTGTTTAAGAATCATCATTAAAAATAGGTTTTGACAGAAGAGAATGAATATAGTCAAAACTGATGGTGTAAACTATCTCAACTATCTAGCGAAATAACCACACACACTCCCCTGAAAGAAAGCCCACTGATTCGTTCACTGCCATCATCTCTTTTCACAAGTGTATTGCCATGCGTGGTTCTAGTCTACTTCTTATCAATAATGAACAAGGTGGCTAACATTCTTTCCTAAGAGAAAGGGAAAAAAGAGACAGACAAGGAGAGCAGAAGATTTGAGAAAGAAGAGGGGAGGAATAGATGAAAGTGAGTATTCATTATTAACCATACTTTAGTAAAGTGTAGGATTCACATCAACGTTATTTTCCATATTCAGTTTTCCTGCTAACTGAAACCCTCATATTGCATTAAGAGGAGATCTTTGAAAGCACTATGGCTGTCTGTACTTTTGGACGTGGAAGTGGACGCAGCTGGCTAGCAATCTCTAAGGTCACAGAGCGATTGAGTGAAAAGGCAGGGTTGAAATGTTCATGCTGCATTTTACCTGACCACTTCTACCATACGCACGAGTTATCTCAGGGTTTGCAAATACGCACTTGAGGGTTGGGACTAGCCCCGATATGGTTATATGGATGCTTTTGTTGTTGAGCTCCCTGGAGTTAAGCTACAATATATTGCAGCTCTCTCTTGGAGAGAGAATGTGATGCTACATTTATTAAGTGAAGTCATTTGACCACAGAATGTTTATTTCATGTAAATAAGTATTCTATAAAAACATTTTTAGAAAAGATTTAGCCCCAAAGATTTAAAACTATTCACTCTTTTCATCCTAAGAAGTAACCAACTAGAGAAAGAGAATAGACCAAGCTTAATTGAAACAGAGATGCGCCTGACTGAACTTGGCTATTCTAGAAGTCAATAAATGAGTGTAAAGAAAATATCATTCAATCCTTTTGCCAAAGCCCATGTATAGTATAACTTGTGTCTTTAGAAAAATGAAGCGCCTCTTTTTTAGATTCATGGTTAGCCTTCCAGGACACTACCAAATTATTTCCTTCATCACTGACTCTGTGTACTTTCACAGAGCATCTTATAGTTATATGTGGTATACCCATGGCTACTTTTCTTCCTCTCAAAAATTCAATAGGGTTGAAATTTTTATCCTTATTTCCTTGATGGGAGAGCTGAGGTTTGAAAAACACAATTTTGTGTTTAAGTTCTCTTGGTTTCATGTCAATGCAGAATGCCTAAGAGCACCTTGGGATGCTCAACTTATCAACATGAGTTTCTCCATGCCGAGCATGGACTTCTAACTTTCCAAGTGACTGGAGAGCATGGTATAGTTATATTTTCCTCTTGCAACTTAAGGTAAAAATGAAGGGAGCGTCCCATCTCTGTATCATCCTTTCTCTTTATCAGGTCTACTATTCTCAACCATGTCTTTACTTTTCTTTTTGCTACATTCTGCTCCATTAAAAAAAAATCCTTAGATATACCAATATGATGCTATTTTCAAATATATGTATTTCAACTCCCACTCTACCTACACTGGGATTATCTACCCACAATGTCTCTATGACATGGCTAAAGGGTTCCTTACAGTGCTTGAGAGATGGCTGGCTTTCCTTTTTCACAGGTCGACTGTTAAATTTGTGCTGTCCATTTATCAGGGATGCTCTAAATGGCACTAAAGCTGACATAGAACAAGCGGGAGCTGACAGCTTCACTCCAGTTACAGCTGATTAAAGGCTGTTGAGGCCTGAGGGCCCAGTTCTAAACGAGGACCACTCAAACTCGACCAGAACAATTCCAGCATGAATCTTTTACACCACTTGCAATGGAAATGTATGAGCCTTCCAGTGGTTAAGGAGGCTGTAGAGAAGGAGGAGCAGAAATGCAATAAGGCATAGTAGATAAGAAATCTGTAGCTTATTTGGGAAGCAAATGCAAACACTAATGGACCAGAGTGTACAGGTGCTCTGTGTACACAGAGACAGTGTATGAACTTACACACATGCCTGCATTTCTAATGATGCTCTTAATGGTTATTACTACCTATTATGATACCAAGTTATCGATGCACAAGAACACATAATAATAATAGACTTTCAATTTGCATAGCACCTTTAAAATCCCAAAATGTTTTCACATCTGTTATCTTACTCAATACAAGGTTAGCATAGAAATTAGTAACCCAGTCTCACAAGCAAAAAACTAGAATACCTCAAGGTTTGGTGAGTCTGACCATGTTTAATGAGCTATTGCATAGCAAGACATATTTATTTATTCATTTCATCTTTCTACACATATTTCTGTCTTTCTATGATGCCCAAGTTTGCTGGCTACATGTTGTTGGCTGCAGACATCTGCACAACAATATCCTCATCACTCATCACCTCCTGTGTCAAAAACAAAATCTGTTTGAGAGTCTATGCCTCTCAGAGATTCTCTGCTTCGTGGCAATAGGGGCTATGGATGGTTTCTGATCTTTCTACTCTCAGTCTCTGGCATCAACATTATAAGAAGCTGTTCAAAGAAACGGGAGAGATGCTAATTTAAAAAGAGGGTAATTCTTATAAACATTATGCAAAATGAAAAGATTCAACAACACTAATAATAACACTAATAATGACAAATTATTTGACTGTGTAATCAGATCGCGTTATTCAGGAAGTGACGTCAACTTATAGAATGGTGGGAATATTTGCGTATTTGTCTTTGATAGGTTTAATATCCAGAATCTATAAAAGTTGAATGACTCATCATGCAAAGGTTAAAAAAATGCAAAGGATTTGAATAGACATTTCTGCAAAGAAGATATAGGGATGTCTTATTAATATGTGATTAACCTGTGCCATAAGTTACCAAGGGAAATGAACGAGAAGACCTCAGAGTTTGACATAGACATAGATAGTTAATTTGCAACAAGACAATAATGGGAAAGTAAAAGTTAGGGATGTTAGGGAAAAGAGAACTGGATTGATGGCAGGAATGTAAAACCAAACAGATGGGAACCATTTGCATAGGTTCCTCAAAGGGACAGGTGACAGAAACACCATGTGATTCAAGACCTCCATATCTATCTAGGTGTGGACTCAAGAGAGCAGAAAGCAGGATTCATTCGGATGCTTGCACACTTGAAGGCCAGCGTTGGCTCCACTGATATTCACAAAAGACCAACAAAGTGAAAATGACCCGAGTGCCCATCGAAAGGTGAATGGGAAAATAAAATGTGTTATTCACATACAGAAGGATAACATCATGCCTTAAAAAGAATAAAATCCTGGTTTGTGCAATGAAAGGGGAACAGAGAAAAAAAATACTTGGGGATTTGAGCTTCATACAAAGAAGCAAGAATCACTGTATTTGCTAGAGAAATGGACCAGTGGTTAAGAACACTGCATTTCAAGCAGATCTGAGTTTAATTCCCAGCAACCACATGGTGGCTTACAGCCATCTGTAATGGAATCTGATGCCCTCTTTCTAGTGTGTCTAAAGACAGAGACAGTGTACGCACATATATAAAATAAATAACTCTTAAAAAGTCACTCTATCAGTCTACTAAGTGAAAAGTTTATAAGAAAATAAGTGAAATGTCAGTTCTCCTTCTCCTTTTCCCTCACTTCCTCCCTCCTCCACTCCCCTACCTTGCCCCCTTTCCCCTTACCTCTCCTTTCTCTTGTCTTCTTTTCCATCATTGGAAAATCAATGCTGGTCTTCATGTAGGCCAAGCCAGTTCTGTAACCCTGAGCTGCAGCTCCAGATCCTCAGGAAATTCACAGAGATGCAAGGTCACTCCAGGTGTCCCAGGGGCTGAAGAGTGGGAAATGAACTCTTATTGGTAAATGGCTTAGGGAAGTCTCGCTGGAAATGAGGAAGAACTTCCAGTCATGCAGACTGATGGCTTCACAACATGCGTGTAGCTAATGCCACTGGGTTCTGTACTTGAGCTGAAGCCAACTTCCTATCGCCTGCATTTTCTCACAGTTAGGAAGATTGAAGTACTGTCACCATCATGGCTTCTTCTTTGCTCTGCAAAGGTTCATTATGACAATTAGAGGACAATGCTGCTTTCCATTCTCCATATGCTTTCACTTCACTTAGCTTGGAGTTTGTTCTTCAGCCCTTCCCAAGAAATCAAAAGGACATCCCCACCCACCAGACGACAAAGAATCTAGAGAAAATATGCAGGGCAATAAGAGGTTAATATTTAAGAAGAAAATTTTTTAATTTTCAGAATCTGAATATATATTTCAAATGAAATTATTTTGGGGCACTATTTTTTTCATGCTTTATAAACATAAGGCAAAATCATAAAATGTCTGCAAAAGACAGATACCATAACTTTTTCTTTAGTTTATTAATTAACATTAAAATCCACAGTCAAATTTATGCAAATGGGAAAGCTGAAAAACACATGCAAAACAACTGAATATTTTAGGTAAAAATTAAAATTATATATATTTTTATGTATATATGAAAATGTTTTATAGTTATAGTTAATAGTGACTTTAATATTATAAAAGTATTCTTACATAAGGTAAACAGCTACACAAAAACAATAGAAGCAAATGTCTATAATCAAATTATGAATTTCCTTTACATATCTTTAAATGTCATTCCCCATGAATTTTTATTTGGTATGACAATTTTTCTATCACATTCATAACTTATCTGGGGGAAATTATTAAATTTAGTTAAGCGAATGCATCTAAGCAGGCAGACATTGGTTCCACACCATCAATTGGTTCATTCTTCCCTCACTTTTAATTGAATTACGTTTTACACTTTTCAAAACAATTTTTATAAAAGACTTCACTTTTAGATTTACACAGTCTATCATTACAGTGATCATTTGTGTTTCTGGTATATCACTAGTCTGAAAAACACATCTAAATTCACAACTTGAAATATATACGTACATGGCAGACGAGACTCCATGATGATGAAGGTGGGTTTCCCAGGGTGAGGCTCATCCCTTGCACTCCTGATGTGTGATCCCCGGGCTTTCCTCAAACAGAAGAAACTCAGCTGCCCCATTTGTGGTGACGACTGTGGCGGTTACACTTTCTCCTATTCAATAAACTTGTGTGTGTGTGTGTGTGTGTGTGTGTGTGTGTGTGCACGCTCATTCAGTGTCTGTACCAGAACAAGGTAGAAACAAATTTAACACAATCACACTTTGCTCTAGGAGCTGTAATTTTTCTTCTCTGAGATTCTAGACCAAACTTGTGGTATCAAATAAAATTTAAAATTTAAATTCTAGACTATTCCACTTCTTCATCGGGTATTGATTTCAAATACTAGGACACCTTGAGGCTGAATTTGCACCCAACACAAGGATGGCACTCATGGCTTGATTTTATTAGATGTGGGTCACTTCAAGTTTGCTGTTAGAACGTACATGGTTTCCAAATGTTCATGCCAGAGTGTAGAATTGCTCTGAGTGATTAAATTCATGAGAATTTCATTATATATACATATATTATATATAATGTATATACATATATAATGAAATATATAGATAGGATAATTCTCTATAAGTAAATAGAATTTTTATACATTTTAAAAAACTGTTTAAACCAGGAGTCACTACTTAAACCATCTCTCACAGTCTGTGTTTAAATCTTTAATACCATGTATTAGTTCCTGAGGTCTAATTTTCAAAAATACTGGTAAAGTATTCCTCCACACAATTTTTAAAATATCTTGGCTCAGTATTCCTATACCCTTTTTGTTGTGGTTTTTAAATTTTTGCTCCTGGCTTGAGACTAACACTGAACCAAACTGTTAAATTATACATCACGTCACTTGGTATTCATCATAAGAGTTGTCTAGATTCATTTATATATTTGTTGTTAGTAATAAATTTCAGAATTTTATAATCTAGATATTTTGATACAGATACAGAATTGTAATTTTCAATATAAAGATGTAATATAGAAAGAAATTAAGTATGACAAAACCTACAGTTAATTATAGAACACTGATACTACAATTTTTTATTTATTTTACTTTAGATTCCAGTCATCCCCCCTTCAGTGCCTCCTTCCACAGTTCCTCATCCCATTCCTCCTCCCCCTTGCCTCCAAGAGGGTGTCCTGCCAGCCCTCCTCTGGGGCCTCAAGTCTCTATCACTTTTTAAGAATCAGTTTTTCTATGAGTTTACATGGAGGGAGCCATGGCTTCAGATACATATGTAGCAGAGGATGGCCTTATCTGACATCAGTGAGAGGAGAGACCCTTGGTCCTGTGGAGGTTTGATGCCCCAAGGAGAGGGATTCTAGAGCAGTGAGACAGGAGTGGGTGAGTGGGTAGAGGAGCACCCTCATAGAGGCAAAGGGGAGGGGGTAAAGAGGGATGGGATAGGGGTTTGTGGAGGGGTAACTGGGAAGGGGATGTCATTTGAAATATAAACGAATAAAATGATTAATAAAAATAAAATAAAAAGAACAGCGAAAGTTTTCAAAATATTTTGTTTTCATTTTGCTCCTTTGAGCTTTTTTAGTTGTTATTCTTCGCGGGTGTCATAGGTGAACGTGGTGTACATTTCGTGTGCTTCCTCCCTTGTTCACTCCCTCAGTGTTGGCCAAGCTCACTGTTACGCTCCATACATACGAGATCCCATGCTAGAAATTCAGGAAACAGAGACAACTAAGGCAGAGACAGCTTTCTAGATCTGGGAGAAAAGACCTGTTAAATCTTCTGGAGTGCAGACTTCCATATTGACCTGATGCTCTCTGAGAGAAAAGTTGGCTACTGGATTGTGGTGCTTACTATTCTCTGTTGACTTAAAGAGCAAATTACAAGGCAGATGCCCAAGCAGGAGGTGGCTCGTTCTAATGCACCCAAAGTCTGGGGGAGCAGCCAATTCCTGGGCTGCAGATCCAGGTGGAATTTTTAGATAATCCTGATCCATTATTAGCCAAACACCTTGGTTCTCTCTCTCTCTCTCTCTCTCCTCTCCCTCTCCTCTCTCCTCTCCCTCTCCCTCTCCCTCCTCCCTCCCTCCTCTCTTCTCCATGTCCATGGTTATATTCTGTGTCCTGAAAACCAGCTTGAACAGTTTCAAGAACCAGGTCACTTCTTCTTTATGGCTACTCCTTACTTTCTTTTATGAATTGAGAGAGTTTGACCCGGCGATCTTAGATGTCCTTCTCTGTATGTTATGACCATAGCATGTATGACTGCAGAGAGAATACTGAGAACTGTTACTTAGTTGAATGTAAAATTCAAACAGTTTTGGCTTTAACTAGCTACATGTGTACAATAAACTGCAAATATGTCTGCTCTGTTTAATTCTTGATTTTTATTTTTCAAAAGATATGTTTATGCTAATTTTACATGCATGAGTGTTTTGTCTGCATGAATGTCTGTGTACCATGTGCCTGTCTGCTACCCATGGAGGCCACTGGCTCCTTGAGAGTTACAGAGGGTTATCAGCCACCTGACATAGATGCTAGGAACTGAATCCTGGTGTTTTGCAGAGACTGTACTCTTAACCACTGCACCATCTCTCTATCACCCATCCTTTATTTATTTATTCATTTTAAAGCTAGCCACAGCAACATCTACCGTGAGCACGTATTTAATCATACCGTGGGAGATTGCTGTACAAATGCTGGAGTTTCTTTTTGGTAGCTTCATTTAATTAAGTACAAAATCAGAAGGAAAATGAACACTCTGTTAGGTCTGGCCACACCACAGCATGAAGGAAATGATCAACCTTGGAGAGGCTGCAAGCCAAAGTGATCAAGGTTAATGCAAGATTAATTGTCCATCTCTCATCAGAAATCTTCAGCAGCCTTTCTGCCCTAGCCCAGCTCACCTTCTGCTTGGTTCACGGCAGGCTTATTTTGGAGACCACCCAACCTATGATCATTAAACAAACAAACAAACAAACAAGTCAGCAAGTAGCCCACATCTACGGCTGGAATAATTTTGTGTCTAAATGATTTGTATCATGGCCGTTAGGCAGGACTTCCTAACACAGGATAGCATTTGTAGAGGCAGAAAGACTGGGAATTTTATCCAGATTAGAGTTCTGACAGACTGGCAGACACTATCCAAGAACAAATCATGTTCTGTTTTTCTCCAATGCCTCAACTGCAGGTGTTTCTCTTCCTGCTATATTAATGAGAAACTCCTGAGTTCCAACAGATGGGAGATAACTTTTCAAAGGAGAAATAACCAGTCATAGCACAGAGAGCTTTGAATCCTCTTTTATGTAGGAAAAAGTTAGACAGCCCTCCAAAAGGATGCCTGTGTGCTATAGGCACACATATAGACATACCCCACATTAGATTAAAACTATGCAGAAATGACTCTTGCTCACATGTGGGTAGTGTGAACTGCATTAACATGTATATTTTTCTTTCAAGTCAAAAAGAATCACTTGTTGTCTTATAGGATGCCTTCTCTTGGATAGAATCCACTCGCAATAAATCTCTCTATAAATACCATTCAACACGACAATGTCCATATGCAGGATTACAAACAGTAGACAGAAACTTTCTTGGAAAACAAAAGACAATGAAAGTAACTTTGTTTTACGAGTCTTTTTTGAGTCTTGGGGGGGGCGGTTAATGCTACATGAAGGCTTTTCCTCTCTCTTCAAGTCATTTCTTCCTCAGTTGTGCAGATAAGAGTTATTAGGAGCCGTCCCGATCTACTTGCTGTCTACACAACTGCCTTTCCATCTCCTTTGCGGTGTGTCTATCCTTCTCCTTCATCTGCAAGGTCTTAGGACATTCAGGTAGCCAATCTGGCCTTAAATATGTCTCTAAGGAAATGGTGCTAATTAGTATTGGAATTTACAGCCTTCATTTTATTGACTTGTCCTACTTTCTTCGATAATTAACTAATGAGTAAAGTAATGAGCTATGCTAGTCAGTCATGCTGTTCAATTAAATGGCAAATCAATTATTGAAAATAGTTTCGGACAGCTGTAATGTTGGCATGATGTGTGCGTATGCGTGTGCATATTTAATGCAAATGTAATTATGTCCTAGATATTACAAAGTCAGTCTATGTGAGGGTGATTCGACTGAAAAGGTCCTTTCTGATTCTGACTGCAGCTCAAATACGATCGGATATCGAGTGGAATCAAGGCACCCTTTGCCTGTGACCTGTGACAGTTTGTAATTCTTATTTATCTGAGACCTCACAGCTACCTTGGCTTTATGAGAAATCTCTCTCTCAGGGCCATATCTAATGGGAGCCATATCTAATGGGTGGGTAACAAGAAAGAGTGCACAGCCTAAGTGCTAACTTCTTTCTCCTAACAAAATATCCAGGGGACACGGTTGAAGCAGAAGGTAGAACTTCTTGAGATTTGATTTGCTTCCTCGTTATGTTTGGTTCCCATCTGAGAGTTTTCCCCTTAACTGTAGGGGTAAGCTACCCTTCTGTATGGTATGATAACTCTAATTGAAACCCAGCATGCGAATATCATTCAATCTCACAGAGAAGGAAAACACAACACACACACTTGCACCCACCCACACACGCAGCACAGGCCACGCATGCTCTGTGAGTAGAGCAAAAGCCTGCTTGGCAAAGTGCCAAAGGGCCTTTGAAATGTCAGCTTTGGGATGCCCGTGGAGCACAGGAACCATGATTCCACACTCCCCGGCCGAGTTCTCAGCTCTACTGCCATGTCCTGTCCTTTCTGGAGTGTAGCTGCCCACTTAGGAAGTGTCTGTCACCTGTGTCCCTTCTCCTTACTGTACATCCAGCAGCTACTGTACTATGGATTTTAGCTGGGATGTTCTCCAGTGTTCTGTCCGCTTGGTTGTTTTGTTTTATTTTATTTTGTTTGTTTGTTTATTCATTTTACTTTTCTAGACCTTGTATCAAGCAGATAATCTTGACTTGCATCAAGCAGTACGAGCCACTTTTGAGTTATTTTGTTCATCGTGTGGTTTGGGTCATGAGTCTTCAAAGACGTCATTAACATAGCTAGCTGCTCACGTTTCCTTTGAAGGAGAAGAATTTTGAATCTGAGATCTGTTCTTCATCTTCCTGTCTTCGTGACCACCTGAATCATCCACGAAGCTATCTCTTCTCATGATAAAAATCTACCTAGATTGTGATGCCCAGTTTGTTTGTTTCTTTTAAAGAATCATTCATTTATTTTACATATATGAGGACACTGTAGCTGTCTTCAGACACACTAGAAGAGGGCATCGGATCCCATTATACATGTTTCTGAGCCACCATGTTGCTGGGAACTGAATTCAGGACCTCTGGAAGAGCAGTCCATACTCTTAACTGCTGAGCCATCTCTCCAGCCTAATGCTTGTTTTTTGGAATTTTTTGTTTTGTTTTTTAAAGATCTATCTCTATCTATATGTCTGTCTGTCTGTCTATTTATCTATCTATCTATCTATCTATCTATCTATCTATCTATCTATCTGGTAAGACATTGTTTATGCTGCCTTGGCTAGCATAGCATTGTCTTTGTAGGCAGATTGGCTTCTAACTTGTGCCTATGCTCCTGTCTCAACGCTCTGAGTGCCAGAATTAGAATCATTAACCACTATGCCCAAGAAGGTTGCTACGATCATTTTTTTCCAAGCAAACCTGAGGTAATGTTTAGATGGTCAAACTTCTGCTAGATGCAACTCACACCTCTGAAAATCAAATTCTTTTAAAGCATTAAGCGTTTTTTTTTCCCTTCAAACTCTAGTCTTGCATCTTAACCTTGCAACATCATTAAGCTCTAACCTAGGAGCAAGAAAGGGAAGCAAATCTAAGCCAGGCCAGAAAAACGCAACATGAAGTTTCCATTTCTAAACAGTTTTAATTCTCTGTTTGTGTTCCTGCCTGAAAGGAGACAAGGAACACAAACATTCCCAGATGAAGGAAATTAGAATTTACATATGAATTACATTAGAAATATGAGCTCCATCAAGGAATAATTAGCACTGTCCTGGGTTATGTGAGGGCGAACAAAATTAAATAAGAACAATTTCAAAGACAAGTTTTGTTTTGCCTCTTCAACTAAGCTGGTTTAATCAGTGCTAATGGCTGAAATAAATCCACTCTGTCTAAAGGAATGTACAGCCTGCCATATTGTGTGAAAGGCCATTACCGACTCCGTAAATCATGATGGCAATCAGAAGGCATCATTCACAAGTCCTGGATCTGGCTACTCTGAGCTTAATGGCAGCACAAAGGTGCAAAGATCTGATCCAATCAGAATACACTGTAAGGACTGATGTTACAAAAGTAGTCAAGGGAGACATAAAAGTCAGCCAGACTCGAAGAATCAGAGGCTACGTACTGTAGATTGCATCTGTTGGTGTTGCTGCTGTCGTTGTTAGTTTATGTTCACAGAGGACAAAGACTGAATTTTCTCTCCACAACCCAGCCATGCCCCTCAAGAAGCAGAGAAATTAAAATATCAACTCGAATCAGCCTGGTGGCCTGGATATGCTTCAGCCACTAAACAGGGCTGTGGTTTATGAGTGCCTCCCCTAATGAGCTAAACTCCAGTGACCATAAAACTGAAATATAATTATGACATTAAAGATGCCTATATTTGAACTTAATTATTAATTAATTTAATGAGAAGAGAGGAGGTTGTAAAATCGCTAATTAAATGGCTCTGTAAAACTGCAGACGGTGGAGGATTTACCAAATGATAAATCCCACAACAGCATTTTTTGCTGTATCAATATTCTATTAATATACAGCAAGCCAGAGGTGCTGCCTAGAAAGTGGCCGTTAGCTTGCACAAGTGTGCAGTGGTACACAATGGAAAACAGTAAATACCAGCAACCTTGAAGGAACCTTATCCCCATCCCCCTTGAGAGTAGGTGGGGGAATGTGCTGAATGAATTTGGTTGGTCAGAGCACAGCGCTTACTTGCCAGCAATCGCCGAGACATTTTGGTGTCAACCTTAGGACTTAATAGGTATGTCAGGGGAAATGCGACTTGAGTTAATAAGAGATGTGTGACTAAACTACATTTAAGTAGTCAGCCATTCCCAAAATAAGAAAACATCCCATCCAACAAGCACGTGGCAAGGCAGCTCAAGTGTGCTTAAAATTTTTGAAAATTGGTCCACTGGAAAGACTAATGTAGTTGTACATGCTATCATTTATTTATTTATTTATTTATTTATTTATTTATTTATTTACTTACTTACTTACTTACAAGTAAGATGAACCTATATTGAAATTCTGCCCTTACTCCACACTCTCGATGATCTAGACAGTCATGCTTTGCTTAGGCTCAGTTTCTTCATCAATAAAACAGGGTAAAATATTTCCAGGTTGATTATCTTCGGAGGATTCTACACTAAAATATGTAATTCCCCTGGCATAGTGCTCATTGGCAGGTACTGAAAACTGAGACCTAAAGAGCACACACACACACACACACACACACACACACACACACACACACACACACACACCAACCAATATCCACAGCCCACTGCATCCTAACCTCACCCCAACCCCAACCCCAATCTGAAGCTCTGGTTCTAGGGTATTTAACACTATCTGGCTTCCACAGGCACCTGAACACTCCCAGTGCACACAGATGCATGTACACACACACACACACACACACACACACACACACACACACACAGAGAGAGAGAGAGAGAGACCTTTAAACATAAAACAAAAGAAAGTCGTTTATACCATTATATAAAATTAAAATTATTTTTAACAATATATAAAATCCAGCAAATAGATTCTCTTATGACAAAAGGGTGATTGAAATATATTTGAATTACTACACATTTTTTAAATTACTTAAGTAAATGAGCAATTCTTGGTCTTTTAAAACGCATGTTGTTATGCTACAGTCGTTCTGCCCATTATGAGTTGGAATCCTTTAAAAAGCCTGTGGTAATTACAAAAATAATTTTAAGAGGAAGGTGGGGGCTGAGAAGATGAGTCAGCCATCAAGAGCACTCCCTGCTCTTAGAGATGGAAATTCAGTTCCTAGCACTGACAGGGCACCTCACGACCACCTGTAACTGTAATTCCAGGTCATCTGATGCCCTCCTCTGCCTTCTGCATGTATTGCATGCATGTTGTGCACATGCATGCATGCATGCAACTAAAACACTTATACACATACAGCCAATAAGGCCTAAAATTAGGTAATAATAAATGATGAGTTAAGGAGAGTGAAGCAAAGGGAAAGGCATGATACAGTATTGGTGCATGCCTGCTATTCCAGTGCCTGGGAAGAGAGAGCAGGAGGAGCAATGTAAACTTTATGCCCTTCTGGCCTACTGAGTTCCAGACTAGCCAGGGCTACCTAGCAAGTCCCTGTCTCAGAGCATCAAAAAGTCAGTCTAAAAATTAAACTACTTTCTACAAAGATTGAAAATAAATTTTGATTTAATAGTAAAATGGTTTTAATAGATGGAAATGTTGCTGAGTCTATTAATTTAAGAGTAGAAAATTCATAAATAACCGTGCAAACTATGGGTCTGCTAAAATGTCATCCATGGCTAAGGACTGAGCAGCACTATAGGCCTCCTCCTGATTATGTGATATCTTGATTCCTAGGGTACAGTTGTGATTAGAGTGAAAGTCTGCAAAGATTAATTAACTAATCTTGGATTAGAAAATTTCAAACTAATTGAACAAGGGAACTAATTCACCTCATCAGCCAAGTCCCAGATTGGTACCATGCAGCACAAGATGATATGGTACACTGCAACATGACATAATTATAACGGAACAATGTCACAGGAAGCTCTTCAAAGGCAGGGAAGGAGTGCACTGCTTTTTGAAGGTTGAAATATAGAAGGGATTCTGAGGATACGCGAGCTACTACCATGAATAGGATCAAGGACAATATAGCACACACATCCACGTCATACACACACACACACACACACACACACACACACACACACACACACACACACTGCATAATTCCTGGGATAGAGAAAAGTGAATGCCATCGGAGTAATTATTTATTAATTATAAAATGGAATATGTCAGTTATTATAGCAATAGGTGGGCAAGGTAAGTGTACCGATCTTTATTATTTAAAGTTGTGCATGTGTGTACATGCATGTGTAAATTTAGGTCCCTTGGAGCTGGAGTTAGAGGAGGTTGTGACCTTCCCACTGTAGGTGCTGATAGCAGAACTCAGGTCCTCTGGAAGAGCCGTGCTGTTTTTAATTCATTTCTTCAGCCCCGGAGTTCTTGTTTTCATGAGAGTGCTCGATGACTTATAGGGGAAGGAGAAAACAATTTTTTTCTTTTACCAATCCTCTAGCCCTCACCTTTAACGCTGAATTTGTGAGTCTCCCGTGAAACCTAACAGCCACAGCTTTTAATGCATAAAAGTATTTAGTGCATACAAATAGTAATGCTTAAAAGGCAGGGAGAGGGCAACAGTGACTTTGCCCAACCTTCTTTTCCAACAATTATATATTAAATTTGAATGCATGGCAAGCGGTGTGAGAAGCTTACATAGTCAAGGGATGCCTGTTGATAGCTTGCTTGAGTCCCAAGGAAGCTATTGCATAGGGGAAGAGATTCAAATTAACAAAATATGGGATGAGGGCTCTGCATGGAATGAAAGCAAAATCCAACCAAAGTTTCAATGAAATGCAGATATGTTGTTCTGATTAGATTTAAATTTGTATGTATCAGAGGCAATAATTACTAGACATCAAGGTCACCCTTTGAAGGCCCAAGGTCATATGAGTGAAGTTTGATAAGGAAATTGGTTAGACACACAGTAGGTACTTACTTCATGATGACAAATAGACTGTTAGCTCCAGTTCTTGTGCTGGTACACTCACCATAGCTCTGTAACCCATGATGGTGACGGCCTTTTTTTTTTTTTCTTTTTTTTTAACCAATAGGATTTTTCTTCCTAAGTTCTAAGTGCAATTGTTAATATGTCGAAAGTTGTTGCTCATCCGTTTGTTCTTTCTGCCTTGTCCTCCCTGAGTTATGATTTCATCATCTTCTATAGCTTCAGTTACCTACTATCAAGTACAATCCAAAACCACTAAGTAGAAAGTTCTAGAAATAATTCATGAACAGAACGTCTACACCATGGTGACTTGCTGTAGAGTTGATACTTTTCTCTCTGTACATCTTGGGCTGATACTGAAACCTTTATCCAGTGTTTCAATGCTGCATGTGAAACCCACACATGAATCGTTTTGACTACTAGATTGAATGTCACAGTGTTGAAGTGACTCTACTCAGGTTATCTTGTTCAATTAAATAATAAAATCCCAAAGATTAAGAATAGTGATGCCAGCATTTTATTAATTGTTAGCGCTTCAGGCATCTTCAAAGGGTCTCCAATCACATATCTCATGGATTTAAAGAAAGTTGTGCACATGAGTACAAAGTCCTAGAATAAACTTAACTTCCTAAAGATCCCATGTTATTTCTTTCTTTTTTTTCCATCTTTATTAACTTGGGTATTTCTTATTCGATTGTTATTCCCTTCCCGGTCTCTGGGCCAACATCCCCCTAACCCTCCACCTCCCTTCTATATTGGTGTTCCTCCATCCTCCCCCATTACCCTCCCCCCAATAATCCGTTCACTGGGGTTCAGTCTTGCAGACCAAGGGCTTCCCCTTCCACTGGTGCTCTTGCTAGGATATTCATTGCTACCTATGAGGTTGGAGCCCAGGGTCAGTCCATGTATAGTCTTTAGGTAGCGGCTTAGTCCTGGAAGCTCTGGTTGGTTGGCATTGTTGTTCATATAGGGGTCTCAAGCCCCTTCAAGCTCTTTCAGTCCTTTCTCTGAATCCTTCAACGGGGGTCCCGTTCTCAGTTCAGTGGTTTGCTGCTGGCATTCGCCTATGTATTTGCTGTATTCTGGCTGTATTTCTCAGGAGAGATCTACATCTGGTTCCTGTCGGCCTGCACTTCTTTGCTTCATCCGTCTTATCTAATTGGGTGGCTGTATATGTACATGTGGGGCAGGCTCTGAATGGGTGTTCCTTCTGCCGCTGTTCTAAACTTTGCCTCCCATATTATTTCTGAAGGAAGGGGATGCAGTTTTCAAAGAGGAAGAGTTTTGAAACAGGAACAAAACAGAAAACTGTCGTGTGTGTGTGTGTGTGTGTGTGTGTGTGTGTGTGTGTGTTGCTCATGAATTCACATGCACATGCATACTGTGGTATACATGAGTAGATCAGAGGACAGCTTGCTGAAGTCAGTTCTCTTCTCTCATCACGTGGCTTGCTAAGATCAAACTCGGCTCATCACGTTTGGCACTGAGTCCCTCGACCCATCCAAGCCAGTTGCCAGCCTCAGATATTGTTTGATTATGTAAGGTAAGGTCCTAAACATCACTGTGCACTCAAATGGAATAGAAAAGGGTAAGTAAGATGTAGAAACTCAGGAACTGAGACCTGAGCTGCTTGGAAGGGAATAAAAAGAGATTTAGGCGTTCGGCATTTGGCTCTGTCACTGACTGATTGGCAAAGCCACTATTTTCAATAATTTATTTTTTACTGTACATCAGATTGCAGCCCCCTCCCTCCTCTCTTTCCAGTCCCACCCTTAACAAATCCCTCCCCCATTACCCTCTTCCCTTCTCCTTCCTCCAACCCCGGCATCATCCTGCCCTGAGATGTCTAGTTCCAGCAGGACTAAGGACATCCTCTGTCATCCTCTCCCACTGAGACCTAACCAGGGAGTCCAGCTAGAGGGAAAGGAGCACCAGAGTCAAAAGACAGCCCCAATTCCAGTTGTTAGGGGACTCACATGAAGACCATTTTTTTTAACTTCCACAAGCACTGAAAGCTAACAGCAACAGCAGTAAACCCAAGAAGATGACCTTGGCCTGCCTCCTTTCCTTCCAATCGAAATGAAACATAAGAGCAGTGCCTGTTAAGTACTTCACAAATAAATCATAAAAACGTAATCATAACAACAGCTGTCCTGGGTTCTAGCACATGTTGGTCTTCATCTATGGCCCGCTGCCATTTGGGGAGAAAGCTTTATTTTTAAAAGCTATGATTTTATTTTTTTGGAAAGGACATATGGGAACTCCACATACTCTTCAACAAACAAAAAGCCCAAACATCTGGCATACCAAGTGGAGAGGGAGAAGAATATGGGCTATTTAGGGACACTGTCTTTTAACAGTGCAGGTGTATTCTGACAATGGCTTGGCTGGAAAAATGTTTTGCCAACCCTGGCTCCAGATAGCTGCTTTGAAGAAACTATGGATAATTGAGGGATGGTTTTGGAAAGGCTTTGCGTATCCTTCCTAAGAATGATGTACTGTTGCTCTATCCCAGCCTGTTTCACATCTACACTATTACAACTGCAATCTGAGAAGTGTTCAGTCTGCTTTGCTTGACAATTGCTTGATTTAAGCTAAGTTAAAGATTACATCAGGGAGGTGACGAAATGTCACAGAGCATAGTTCGATATGCTAAGAAGGTGGTGTCCTTCTCGCCTGAAACAGACTTGCCCAAAGGGAGCTGATCGATCTGTTGAACCAAGGGACTTAAAGCAACCCAGCTATGGGCTGGAGAGATGGCTCAGCCGTTAAAGGCTAGGCTCACAACCAAAAATATAAAAGCAACCCAGCTACGGGATCACCCATGACTCTTATCTTGTGTGAATGCATATCTGGTTGAGTGTCCATGAGTAAGACGAAGTGAAGAGGAATGATCAAATGTCCACCTCTCATGCACAAAGCCATCCAATCACACGTCACATTCTTATATCAATTTTAAGTGTAGCAAATGGATCCTGAAGGTCTTTTCAGAAATTTGGTTGACTACTTAGGAAGTGGTATTAGGTTGTGGATTCAATGTGAAAGGTGGTGTTTTTATCATTATTTAACAATCTACTTGTCAAGGAAGTAAATGATCTTAGTGGGTGTTCTCCACTTTCCAAACAGAGGTGAGGTCAAAAGTTTCTGAAATACTAGTAAGTTCACCATAGTAAGCATTTTGAGGATGTTTGTGAATTAAGGCACATTCTGAGTCTCTAGGAGAAATCTTTCTCTGTGTTTCCCAAAAGACATTGATAACTCAGTCCTTGTAAAATGGCAAAATGCACTGTGTATCTTCTCTTTATAACTCCAAAAACTATCTATTCTTGTGACATCTCTTAAATTTGTCTATTTAAAGAAAATTATTGAGTGTTTGTTCTGTATTCAGAACCACACCAGAAGCCATAGATACAAAGAAGCATTCAATTCTGCATTGTTCTCTAGGAGAAGACGACCAAAGGGCAAAGAAATAATTAATGGGTAGTTTCCTAGAATGTATGGAATTTTGCCTTTACCTTATTTTTCTACTCTATTCTATAATCAGACTACTAACACATAGTAGGCACTTAGTAAATATTCATCTACTGAATGAACACAGGCAACACTGTGAAGGCCAGAGTATTAAAACCAATGAAGGTGGAGGTCATAGTTCACTTTGCAGTCAACAGAGAAAATGGAACCTTCTTGAAGAGTAGCTGTTGATTGACATCTAGGTTTTCAGAGTGACTGTTGATTGACAGTTTTGAGGAAGGATTATATATAATCTGTTTACATCATCCCAATCCAGTGCTCAAACTAAGTTTCTATTCTGCTAATAAACTAACTTAAATAGGGGCTGAAGGGATGGCTCAGTGATTAAGAGACTGATTGCTTTCCCAGAGGTCCTAAGTTCAATTCCCAGCAACTACATGGTGGTTCACAACCATCTGTAGTGGGATTGATGCTCTCTTCTGGTGTGTCTGAAGTCAGTGACTGTGTACTCACATATATAAAATAAATGATTTTTTAAAGGTAGTTTTAAAAAGGGTTGCATATTTTATTATCCACATTTATAATTAATATTAATATGACCCAGCATGCTCATTTATGATGCAAACATGTAGCCTAAGTAAAGTTTATTTTATTTTTGATGGTCTCTATGTGACCTAGCCTGTCTCTTATATAAAGGGTGCACAATTTTTCTGTATTTGGAGTATTTCCAGAGAAATAGAATTACATTTAAATATTTATGTTTGTGTGTTAGTATAAGTGTGTGTGAATGTATTGTGTTGGTAGATATGTGTGTGTGTGTGTGTGTGTGTGTGTGTGTGTGTGTACTCATGTATATTAAATGAATATGGAGGCCAGAGGTCTGCCTTGTTCTTTAGAAACAGGGTCTGTTCACCAGACATGGGACTTCCTAATTAGGCTTTTCTGCATAGCCAGGGAGCTCCAGAAGTCCACCTTCCTCAACTTTGGCATTGGTATTACAAGCCGAACTCCTATGGCCACACCCACCCTTGTTTTGTGTTAACACGGATGCTCCAGATTGCCCAGGCCTTCACATTTGTACAGCAAGTATTTTACCAGCTGGACTTTCTCCCCAGTTCTGGATTCACATCTCCACCTTCCTACATACAGCATTAAATTTATTTGAGATATTTCAATAAGCCATTTTAGCAGAAGTTCATCCTACCCCTTGTATGTCATTTCATGAACGCACTTTCCCTTGTTACATCATCAGTTAATTTCCATTTTCCATTCTGACATATTTTAATGCATACACCCATTGTTTCCTGACAGTTCTTCCTGCCTTAACTACACACTATGTTAATGTTATTTTCCTTTGTTGACTTCTCTTCTTCTATGAATCCCTATTTTAACTTAGACCATCTTATGGAATCTTGAGCCCAGCATAGAAGGTTGCAGAAACTCGAGATGCACAGAAGGATCATAAAACTTTTGGTTCACAAAGTTGCTATGCATATTGCAAGTGCGATTTTAACAGCTATCAAAATTTCACAACACTAAGGGCAAGCAAACAAAAAGATTGAGACTCTAAGAAAATGTATATTAGTAACTCACCAGCAACACAGCCTGCAGTAATAGAAGTGCTTTAAGTCACTCACCCAGATGACAAATCCTAGTCATTGTGAAATACCCTCATCTAACTGACCAAGTAGGTACACAAGACTGCCAGTCTCCCTGGAATTTGCATATATTTACATTGTCTGCATTTGAGGAGAACAAATAAATATTTTTGCTTTCAGAAGGAATCATCCATGGGTAGAAAAAAAGAAAGGAAGAAAGGAAGAAAGAAAGAGAGAAAGGAAGGAAGGAAGGAAGGAAGAAAAAAAGAAAGAAAGGAAGGAAGGAAGGAAGGAAGAAAAAAGAAAGAAAGGAAGGAAGGAAGAAATGAAGGAAGGAGAGGAAGAGGAAAAGAGAGAGAAGAAAGGAAAGAAGGAGAGGAGAGGGAGGGAAGGAGGGAGGGAAGGAGGGGGAGACACACACACTCACAGAGAGAGAGAGAGAGAGAGAGAGAGAGAGAGAGAGAGATGCTATTTTGATGTTCCAAATAAATAATACCTTAGTTTTTTTCATACGTGTACTGTACGCCATCCTCTCTGTCCAACCTTTTGGATGCATGATCAGATCTTGTAGTTGGTGGAGTACTTGATGGGGTAGACGCCACTTCCTTTACGGTATTCTTTTCGGTGACTGAGCAGAAAGCTGCTTGACAGAGATGGTTAGGCTAAACGGAACTCACTCAAGGTCTGAAGCAGGAGTGGCCGAGTTCAGAGGATTTGAAAATAGCAGCTTCTAAGAAAAACCTGGGATCTCAGCAGTTTCCGCGACACTGGTGGTTGGACCTTCTCCACCCACACTTACATTTCAGGAGCCACAATGAATGCCTGAAATTATGGCTTGTACCACCCCCTAGAACTCTATGTCTTTTCCATCTCCCCTAAGTACTCACCATGTGTTGCGGCTGCAGCTTTTGCAATTTTAGGGAAAACAGCAAAAATGATCACGATTCTGTTTCTTCCTTCATTTCTGGGAAACAAGACTCATTCCCACTGTGAATCTTTTCCCAGTATACCTTTTCATTTTTTGCTTAGAAGGTGTACATTTTCACTTAGAGGAAGGAAGCACTTTAGAGCTTGGCTCTAATCCATATTTCCAGCATCACTGTTTTTTGGTGCCATTGGGTAAAAGTCACTTGAACATAAGTGCTGTGATATTGTGGGCTGACAACTGAGATAGTTACTAAGAGCCTAACAGGCAGGTGGCATACACACTGTGGATACTGTGAATGAAGGATCAAACATTCTGCATGGAGCAGAATGGTGTGAAATTTTGTCAGGCTATTCAGCACAGCAGGCAATTTAAAACTTAGGATTTCTTTATTTCCAGAACTTTCCACTTACTATTTTCAGACTATCATTGGCTACAGGAAAAGAAAACTAAAAATAGAGAGAAGTACTAGGGGTAAATGAATATTCCTCATGAATGAGGTCTCATTACCCCGTAGGGGTTATGAGTGTAAACTGAATACTAAGAAAATCTGTGAATGAGGCTGTATCATGTGCCCAACAATTGCATTTACCTATTTACCGTGTCTTTTGTCTTTCTTGCTTCTTGTTTCTGACTGTGACCTCCAATGGAAAAGAAACACTTTCTGTTACTATTGTTCATTTTGTAATCCAAGGATTTATCACCTACATATGAATGAGTAATAAGGACCATCCTAGAGGGGCAGATACATTGTAAAAGTTAGATAGGTAAGACAGGAAAGAAAAAGTCTTTCAGACATGACATGGCCGCTGCACTCAGGAGCTCACAGCTGCTCTGGCTGCGGTTGCCTGCACAACATCCTATCAGTCAACATACTGGTGTGGTGTGGTGTGTTCATGAGTTCCTACCCCTATCTTAAGAGCTATCAAACATTGATGGCTTATGGAGTAGGAAGAGTAGTTTTCCTTAAGGGTATGGCTCCTTTATTAGTCATATACTGATATATGTGGGAGCAGTACTCAGTGGGTTATTTAAAAATATGGGAAAAGATTCCAGGAATGGAGGCTCATGACTTTTAATTTCATCACCCAGGAAGCAGAGGCAGAGGCAGAGGCAGAGGCAGAGGCAGAGGCAGAGGCAGAGGCAGAGGCAGAGGCAGAGACAGAGACAGAGACAGAGACAGAGACAGAGACATACAGATCTTAGTGACTTCCAGTCCAGAGTCCAGTCCAATTTACATAGAATGTTTCAGGTCAGCCATGAAGACGTAGTGAGATCATATCCCAAAAAGAAGAAAAAACAAAACAAAACAAAACAAAACAAAAAATAAAGCTGAACATGGGCTCAGGGCTTAGGAGAAGGGGAGAGGGAATATGCTCAAAAGAAATCAACCATATGGGCTGGGGATTTAGCTCAGTGGAAGAGCGCTTACCAAGGAAGCGCAAGGCCCTGGGTTCGGCCCCCAGCTCCGAAAAAAAAAAAAAAAAAAAAAAAGAACCAAAAAAGAAATCAACCATATACATATATGAAGTTCTTCAACAATCAAATGATTAATAAAATAAAATATGTTCAAATAGTGCAATCCAGTCAACATTCTAGCATGGACAGTTAAGGGCTTATGAGCCCCCATTTATGAAGAGCTATGGACAATTAATGGCTTCCTGAGGAGGGAGAATCCATTCTTTGAGGGTGTGTGTGACTCTTGGTAAGGAAGTGGAGGTGGGGCAGTTACCAGTGAGCACAATCAAAATACATTGTATGAACTTCTCAAAGAACTAATAAAAAATACTTTTTAAAGAATCACTCAATAGCTACCAAAATCAAAATATCTGCTTAAATATTTTCAGAAAATTGGAAGCTTATAACCCAGCATATTAGTAAAGCTGACATGAGGTATCTCCTGGCAGTTACTAAGTGATGTCCGTTACTCTAGTCCAAAGACCTCAATGTAAGGCTATGACTAGGAACATATAAAGTTGATTCCGTTGGCTAAATTGTCACACTATAATACCTGGGGCAAGTGATTCTAGGTAGTACAATTCCAAATGTTTAACCTTTTCTTTTTAAGAGAAAGAATTTGAATTTACCCAATTTTGAAACCTAAACATCTGGGACAGACTTGAGTGACTTTGAAACAGGGTTCATTTTCAAAGACAGACATTGAAAATCCTACACGAATGCTCATGTGTATAGTTTAGTGATAATCAGTCTAGAAGAATGAGCCTAGGCTCATAAAAAAATGATTTCAGCAATAGCACTACTATGTTATTAAAATTTAGCTCAAGCCACTGACAAAGTGCATATGTGTCTGTGAAAGAGAGCTACTGCATGTATTAACTAAAGATTTCTGGAAATAAATGTTATTGTGTTTCAAGGTACAAGCTCCTTTTCTATATTCCTCCAGCTAAGAGTGGTTCAGCCCACAGAAAGACATCCTCATCTAATTATGTGGTCTCTACCAGACCGGGAGCTGTTGTACATTTGACCCCTGACCTCATCACTCAATTCCTTTTTAATTGAATATATGTATATAAAACTGTATATGTGCATAAATGTATATGTACCCCATGCATGTCTGGTAGCCATGGCGGTCAGTAGAGGAAGCCCAGAACACCTGAAGGTGGAGTAACAGGTGGTTATGAACCATTATAAAGTTGCTGGGAACCAAACTTGGTTCTCAGCGGGAGCAATAAGTGCTCTCAACTGTTGAGCCTTTGCTTTTGTCTGTCACTCTGTTATTAACCTTGGTGATCACATCATCTTCACTTCCTCTGTCCACTAAATCTACCTCCATCATACTTTTAGTAGAATTCACAGCAATAAAATATGGGGCCACTCAGAAAATCCAGGTTCAACTTTCCTACCCAGTCAGTGGCTTCTGTACACATTTGCAATGTAATGCATCATTTATTCTTTGACAACAAGGTAGTTGAGTTGGCCAGAACTTCCAGAGAGCAATATCAGTAGGACATATCTAAAATGGAGATTTTTATCTACATGGTAACAAAGCTGTGAAATATAAAAAAATCCTACAGGGTAGACCAGTTGGCTGGTGACCCAGGAGGCCCAAAGCTGAAGCACCAGTGTGATAACAAACAGATTACAGACCTGAAACATACGTGTTTGAGGTCTACTCTGAAGACTTGGTATGGTGTCACCTGAAAGTTCCAGCTGTCCTGATAAAGTCTGGTAGCAGATGTTTGCCAAACACTGTCCTCCTTGGAGGAACTAAGTCATTTGCTCTATTTGAGTCTGGTATGGCTAAAGTAGGATTCATCTCTATCATAACAGGCACTCTGCTTATTCTAAGTCCACTGACTCCAGTCAATTTCACCCCTAAACACCCCATCAGCCACCAGAGCTGTACTCACAGTGTTCCCAATGAAACAGATATAGACATAATTCCTAGGGACCATGGTACATAACATTACATCAAATTTGGAGTATAAAATGTCATCAAAAAAGATGTTTGCATTAAATCAGTTGCGCATGAAGAGTCACTTGCTTTGTACAATGAGATCACCCCTAAACATTTCAAGATTATAAAACATTACTTTCATGGTCAAAATAATAACAGATGTTAGCAGTAGAATTTAGCTTCTCTTTGCCTACAGGTTATGACATAATTGCTATGACAGCCTTTGAAGAATACTTGTGATAGTACAGTTACCAACTTCCTTAGATTATCTAGACTGTCTAGAAGTTTCTCAACCTTCTTAACACTCTAACCCCCCCCCTTTTTATCTTTATTAACTTGGGTATTTCTTATTTACATTTCGATTGTTATTCCCTTTCTCGGTTTTTGGGCCAACATCCCCCTAACCCCTCCTCCTCCCCTCTCTATTGGTATTCCCCTCCCCATCCTCCCCCCATTACCACCCTTCCCCCAACAATCATGCTCACTGGGGGTTCAGTCTTGGCAGGATCAAGGGCTTCCCCTTCTACTGGTGCTCTTACTAGGCTATTCATTGCTACCTATGAGGTTGGAGCCCAGGGTCAGTCCATGTATAGTCTTTGTGTAGTGGCTTAGTCCCTGGAAGCTCTGGTTGGTTGGCATTGTTGTTCATATGGGGTCTCGAGCCCTTCAAGCTCTTTCAGTCCTTTCTAAGATTTCTTCAATGTAGGTCCCATTCTCAGTTCAGTGGTTTAATGATGGCATTCGCCTATGTATTTGCTGTATTCTGGCTGTGTCTCTCAGGATCTAACCCCTTAAAACAGTTCCTCATATTGCAATGACCCCCAACCATAAAATTATTTTTGTTGCTACTTCCTAACTGTAATGTTGCTACTGTTATAAATCATAATACAATATCTGTGTTTTTCGGTGGTCTTAGGTGACCCTTGTGACAGGGGTCACAATTCACAGTTTAAGAACTGTTAATCTAGACCCTCCTTCTTAAGGGTAGGAGTTCCCGGCAACAAGCTCTAAGAATTATGCTGCTACATATGACTATTTCCTCTCAAAATTGAAGAAATGATTGTGAAGATTCAAGTAAGTAGATTATTGGGGCCAATGTACTGGTCTTTGTCACCATTATAAAACAGGAGATTTACTGATTTATAAATGAAAGAGTAAATCAGCCTTGCTGACTTAGAGTCATGATCCCCCGATTGCTGACCTGCTGGTTGAAAGGTGCTACTCATAAAGTTCATGGGATCTCAATCCTTCTCCCAGTACAAGCAGCACCTTTTTGGAAACTGGCATATTTATGAACCTCAGGGAGTTCAAGATTGGAAGAAAAAGAGACATGAGCTTCTCTTTTCTGTGTGTCTTCTCTGAGCATTCTCTGCTGACAAGTGTATCCCTTGATCTTATACAATGCTACACATGTTTCATGTCTGTAGATCAAATGCTCTGTGAGCTCTAACGTAGAAGAGCTGGCTGAATCCTAAGTAGGAAAGGCAAACTTGTATTTGGCAAATGTTTCAATTCCAGTCAAGAGAAATGGCTGTTCCTTTAGGGATGGAAAGGGTAGAGTTCATCGACTCGCAGCCAAGTGACTAATGAGTCTCCTCTTTCTGTAGTGTGATGTCATACTAGAGATTCATTAGAAAGGGCAAGCATTTGGACCTAGCAGTGCGAAGAGTCTTTAATAAAGCACTAATGCATTTCAGCCAGTTTTGCATTAGAATAGAAAATGTCATGAACAAAATTATTAATCTCAGAATGCAAGGACTGGGACATATTTTAAAATTGAGATAATTTAGGATATTAATAGCTTAATGAAGAGAAATAGATCTTGATATTCATTTTTTTATTGTCATGAAACAATACATATCTTTTAGGTTATTAATTTACCTTCTTTTAACTTGTCCATTTTTTTACTAAAGAATCTTGTCAATTGGTAGCAAAAGAGGAAAAAAATGTCTTACTAAGAACAAGAAGTCTTCACAGATACTGGTGGTCATTTACACTGTCGATGAAGAAAAGTAATTTCTTTAAATTTTAAATAATTATAACATTAAAATGATTTAATTTTCAATAGTAAAACAAACTATTGAGAAATAAAATTATACCATACTTTGGCATCTACACTAAGTCTAAAGTAAAGAACAGTGATAGCCAGACTTTATTCATTACATCTTCAGATGTACCACAACATGCTCCAGCATCATTATCATGTATGCAATTTTGATGACAGGTATAAATAGGTCTATTATTTGTTCCAGAACATGATTAGGCAGTTCCCCAGTCTATTTGTAAGGAGGACACCATATCCAGGTAAGTTTTACTATAGTAAAATTTACTTTGCTGAAGGCACTTGTCCTTTATAGCAAGTGGTCAGTCCAGGCAGCCTTGTTGATAAGCAGCTGCCCATCAATGCTGTAATGGTGACATTCAGCACTGGCTTGGCCACTTGACAGTGTCTTATGAAAATGTATTTTCCAAATTATCAATGTCTACAAGATGGACACTGAAAAATGTTTATAAAGTACTATGAAATATAAAAATTTGCAAAATGTGTTATAAATCACTCTGAAATTAAATTCATTTTCTTTTCTGATTGTGTATGTACTGGGAGAAAAAAGTACCCACATTTCATTCTCTTCAGAATGACTCTTCTTTTCTGATATGAGCAGACACAAAAACAGATATTACTTTAAATTTAATATTATCATATTGGGTATTATATGTTTAAGTGTGGGTCCATGCATGACCTAGTATGCATCAGGTTACAGAGGACGACAATCAGGTGCTGGGTCTCTCATGTACCCTGGGCTCCAGGATCTAACTCAGGTTATCAGGCCTGCTCTGAAAAATGGAGTCTCCTATTAAGCCATCTGGTCTACCTCAACATTATTATTTAACTCTCACTTCTTTGAGTGCTTTGTTTTTAAGAATATTCTTGGTATAATATCCTAGCATAAACATTGCTAACAGTGATCTTAAAGCCCATAGGAGTGTGATCACAAGCACATGACACAATACCTGCACATTGTGCTGTTTCAATGTTTGTACACATCAAATAACAATCAGGTCAGAATGAGTCCCTTGTTTATCACCTCAAACCTATAGAATTTCTTCTGGTTAATTATTAACTATTTTGAAATATGTGATTGGTGGTTGTCAATTTCTCTGCTGTGCTCAAGAACATTAGATGCTGGTTCTTAGATCCAATGCCATCGCTCTCCTCATTAACCATCCTCTCCCCATCATCCATTAATCCCACTTTTCCCAGATTATATTAACATCTATTCTACTCTCCGTGTCTGACACAAATTCTTACCAATGTCTTTTCAGTTGCTGCTACCAGGTAGTGGCCTCCCCTTCCCTTTTTACCCCTGCCTATTTCATTTCTCTTATCTTGTGGCCTCTCTCTGAAGCTAATGTACAATTCAGAGTCTCCAAACACTTGTTACATCCCTCCAGAATAAGAGAAAGAATCTATTTTTTAAAAAATATAACTATTTTATGTGAATTTAATACTATTCATGCCACATATAACCATCCCTGACTTTCTCTCTCTCTCTCTCCTCTTTCCCTCCCCCTCTGCTATTCCCCTTTCTCCCTTCTTTCCTCTCCCCTTTCTACCCCTCTTGTTCTGCCTCCTATTGAATGCAATTTACTGCCAACTATTCCTGGGTGTGTGGTCTGCCCTGGAATGGAATAATATACCAGGTGTCACACATTAAAGAAAACTGGCTTTCTCTCCCTCAGAAGCCAAAAATTGTTAATTGCTCCTTAGTTAGACATGGGATTCTATACCTACCTCACCCCTCCACACAAAGATTTTTCTTTGTCTTAAGGTTTCACATGTCTTACACATGCTGTCCCATCACTGTGAGTACATTTACACATCTACTCTATTGTTTCTAGAATACATTCTTTTCCTGAAGTCATTCATTGTCTCTGGTTCTTAAAATCCTACTACCCATCCTTCTCCATACATCCCCAAGCCTTGAGGGAAGGGGTATGACTGACTCTCTCTCTCTCTCTCTCTCTCTCTCTCTCTCTCTCTCTTTCTCTCTCTCTCTCTCTATATATATATATATTTTAAAGTACTCTAATGTCACTATTTTCTGTATTATGTATGATTTTCTGTATTAATAGTCATAAGCTTCAACAAGCTTGTCCAAAGGTAGTTGAACTGTGCCCTTTATGTATTACTCTGAATTTTTATGTGGCTATGCACTTTCTGTATAGCAATAAGTCATTAGGAGTCATTGTGTTACCATGTCCATTCAATAGACTAATAGTAGTAGATTTTCCTCTAGAGCCAATTCCCTATCTAACCACAGATTCTTGCACTCATTGACTCTATCAGACATGACTTCCATCTTGTATGATAGACATTAAGTCCAAGTAAAATGTAGTGGGTTACTCCTATAACATATACACCACAGTTGTAGCACCAGACATTTTTCCAGGAAGTAAGAAGGGAGTTTCACAATAAAAACTATGTAAAATGTAATAGACACAAGTGGATATTTATTAAATATTCCTTATTGAGATTCTGATGTAAAATTAGAACATGTCTCGTTAGAAGGCTAGATGTTGAAGGGCAAACATCAATGACACAATTCTTGTTCTTCTTTTGTAGAAATATGAGTTTCACAGTTTCATGATTTGCCTCGATTTATACATGTTTATTTATTAATGAGCATAAATGTTAATACTTTTGACTTTCAGTTCAACCCTCTGCACATAAAGGGCTCGGGGATACTCACCCTGCACCATTAACATTTTGTTTTTGTTTCTTCCTTTTCAATAATGCCTAACTAACAATTGATTCTTAAATGTGGTTTGGCAAAGAAATAATGACTTTCTTTCATTGGACTAAGCTGCTAGTACCATTCTCAGCTACAGAAATTGGAGCAGCAGCACTGCATTACTGCCTCTTTCTGAAATGCTGAAGCCATTTGTGAGCTCGTTAAGTTCCTTCTGGCATTTTGTGTGAAGGAAAACAATTTTAGAATTATATTTCGCAATGTGATATGTGCTTTGGAGCAAAACATAATTCATACAATTTAGCTATATAGCTATATTTCAGGTCAAACTAAATATAGAGTCAATGAACTTAAAACAGTGAATAAAAGGCTTGTGGTTGAATTTTCACCCCCATTGCATCTACATAGTAGGGCATTAGCTGAGTGGGCTGGGGCACTGTAGGGTGTACACATTGGAGCACAGTGTACTAGTAGGGTAGTAGGTAGAAGGATCCATAGAAAGGAATACTTCAGAAAGAGTGAGATAATAATGCTCAATGTTTCTTGTTTCTCTTGTATTTACATAAATTTTGTTTCTATATTCTTATTTATATATCACCCATGCCACCACAAAATCCTCCTCTAAAAATTCCAACTGCCTTCTTGAGCTTTGAATTCTTGCATGTTTATAATTTTTAGCAAGCAAGCTCAGAAGAGACCAACTGGTAGAAAGGCAGTATTGTACACTGATAAAGTATCTCATGAATGGATACACTTTAAGATACTAACCAGTAATATTTCACATTTATTCTTATAAATCTCTAAATCGATGGAAAGAAAACTGCCACATTTGTAAAGCACTGTACATATAATATCCATGTATTTTTGGTACTTTCCCACCATCTAAATAAAGTTCCAATAGTTTCCTTCTACAGTCAGATGAATGGGCAAGACAACTTTATGATCCATATCATGGATGATAGGTATGTAAAATTAAGATCACCAAACAATATTGATATCTTGTTATACAAACCTTTTAACCAATAGGCTCTGAGAGAACGCGCATATTAATAAATAAGATCACTGGGGTAAATAAATACATTTATCAATGACACACAATGACAGAAGACAGAGTAGGAACAATAGGAATTGGTTGTTCTTTACTTTTCTTGATCTATAGCTACTCATTCATTCACATTTTGGGGGACTCATTGGGGGTGTCTTGGTAAATGTACTGGCTAGTTTTATGTCAACTTGACACAAATGAAAGAACTGAAAAGAGGGAATCTCAATTGGGAAGACGCTTCCACAAGATTCAGATGTAAGGCATTACTTTTAGTGATTGATTTATGATAAGTGCATAAACTCAAGATTGTACGGGGCACTAGTCCATTGTGAGTAGTGCCATCCATGGGCTTGTGGTTCCAGGTTCAATAAAAAAGCAGGCTGAGCAAGCCATGAAAAGCAAGCCAGTAAACAGCACTCTTCCACGGTCTTTGTGTCAGCTCCTGCCTCCAAGTTCCTGCCTTGTTTGAATTCCTGTCCTGATTTCCTGTGATATGAGCAGTGATGTGTAAACCAAAGAAACCCTTTCTTCCCTACGTTGATTTGGTCATGGTGTTTCATCGTAATGATCAGAACCCTAACTAAGACAGTAAATACACAAAATTTAGTCTCTGTGTTTTGGGAATTTGTGATCTTTAGGCATGAAAGTTGCTAAGTATGAAATCTCAGGTGATAAGGCAAGAAATAAGGGGCTCATGCCCTTCCTGTTTTTAGAAAAATTCTAGTACATAACTGGCTTTTTTCTTCATTTTTGAAGATAACTCTAGAGACAGTCCTCAACTGTTTAAAACATGTGGGAGAGAAGTATTTGGACTAATAAAACATGAGAAGTGGCTAGAGCTTACTTTTTTCTAGAAGTATCCAAAGAACTATGTCAAGAAAGGTGATAGTAAATGACTCAGAACTTGGATGAGGCCTAACTCACTCCTTCTGTCAAGCTGGAACAGAATACTTCAGACTTTTCACTTCTGAGGTAGCCATTTATCTCTCAGAATCCTGCAAACTGTTAAGTGCAAGATCATGGCACCCTGAAATTGAGTTTACTAGTGACGGTTAAGTCTCTGCTGACAATATGGCATATTTAATATGGTAGTCCTCTAGAAGAGAGAAATCTTTGTTTTCCACATGGAAGAAGAGATAGGAAGATAAAAGGGCCAAATTCCCTTTCTCGGCTTTAATCACCTCAACACTTCCCAAAATGTCTCATCTCCCAATACTGTTGAATTTGGCATTGCTTTTCTGGAGTCGGACAAGTGATGCCATTGTACAGAGTCCCTTTATAGTTGCGTTTCTTAATCTGGTTCAGGGAGGATGTAATAGGTGTGTAAAAGATGTCAACTAGCCAGAAGTGGGACAACGAAAAAAACAGAAGAAATTACTCTCATGAATATTGGTGAACAAAACATCAAAAACAGAAGTAAAGTGTCCTGCAGTAGATTTGTTAGTAGATTAACAAACACAGAATAAATACTTAGAAAATCACCAATAAAATAAAGTAATTGCAAACATTTAATAAAGAATAAGATATTCACATGGAAGCATAGTATCTCCCAACCGCTGAGTTATTAATCATACAGCAATTATTCACTCTACAATATAGAAAGCTAGCAGAACACAGTAAATAGTGTAAATATTTATTCCAAATATTCTATCACTTATATTTGGACTGACAGCATGGGCTTTCAAATCCAATGAGCTGAGAACATAGTATTTTTCTGTGATGTTTCTACTAAAGTTGTGTAATCAGAATGATGAGGACATAAAGTCATAGAGAGCAGAGTTGTGCAGAATTAAGAAGAAACAAATACAGAGGGATTATACCACAAGAGGGTTGATTAAAGAGATGTTGCTAAGCCAAATGACCTTGATGTTGAGATGAATTTTTTTTTTAAAAAAGGAGCTATCAAAGACATTTGGATGATTGATAAAATGTGAACGTAGACTAAGCTAGACAAAATCATGACTCCTGAATAGGAAGTTCTTGTCAGCCGTGCTGTGGTTATGGCATAGTGCTCTTTGATTTCGGCAAGAATGATAGAACAATTTAGGAATAATTTTAACCAGCTAACATTACAAAAAAAAATGTAAGTATCTACCTATATAGCTGATTTCCTACTAAATCTATCACCTGTGTTTTGGCAGAGTAAAATGGGAGGGCACTGGCCATATACTTTTCAATTTCTTCTAACTTCTCTGTACATTTGAAGTCAGAATAGACAGCGGCGTAAAAGTCATTAAGTGTAAAAATGGTTTAAATGGTAAATATAAGGCAATGTTTTGAAAACTAATTGGCATGGACAATCATTTCCATTTAATTGACAACTACAAATGATCATCTAGAATGACAGAACAGTGCCACATGGCTTTCCTGGAGAACTGTCACCAAAAAGTCCAGAGGAAAAGAGAATCTACATGATTATCAAGTGAATCTACATGATTATCAAATGGATTCATTCTTGATTTGGATGCGGGAGGTACATATAAATGTTTGATGTGTTGTGTACAAGGCCAGTGTATACTTAGCAGGCAAAGGTCCACACTGCCAAGCCTGATATAGTTTTATCTTTGAGACCTACATAGTGGAAAAGGAGTGACCTCTGATTGTTTTCAGTACATCTTCATACCCGTGCCATGGCGCATGCATGTATGCGTGCATGTGAGCACACAAACACACACACACACACACACACACACACACACACACGGTAAATATATAATTATATTTTTAAAAGAGAATCGTATGGTTTGTATGCCTGCTTGCACACGTGACAGCTCAATAGAACAGCTTGCAAATACCTCTGTGGAGGAGGGAAGTTGTAGTTCCTTTGGCTTATTTACTCATGTGGTCTCTCGAACTCCTCGATACAGCAATACATCAGATGTTCTGTGAGCTTTCAGAACCTTTCATCCTGTTCCTAACTTGTTCTTCTTGAAAGCCATTTAATATTTGCTTACACGCATCGAAGAGTGTAAATATTCAATCCTAATTGCTGATGCTGAAAGATTGCGAGAAGAAAAAGGAAATGTCATGAAAGATGTTTCCTTAGCTCATGTGAATGGCATTTTTCCCTTCCCCAAACTTTATTTTCTCTTCCCATTTCCAGTCTTTTATGACTGGCCACATCACACAGTCATCTTCTAGGGCACTTAAAAAGTCTGGGGAACCCATTCAATGTATATTAATCCACTGTAAAAACAAATACCTTGAGTGCTTGCTCTATGGCAATGCCACTCATAAATGCTGGTGGTTGGTAGAGATGGGATTGGTCGGCTTACAGCCCAGATAATGGCCAGTGGGTGGGAACTCTGCCTAAGAATTTTAAGATACATTTGGTGTTCGTTGACGTCTCCTCTGTATAAATCTCATCTTTCATCTTTACTCAGGGAAGAAAATTACAAAAGAACAAACAGAAGTTTGCTTTAGTCTTTCACAGTAGTACTAGGAAATATGTGGTGGCATCAAGGAGAGAAATCTTTATGGGGGGTGGGGGTGTTGCTCAAAAGCCCTTTGCTTTCCAACATTGTATCTATTGTGCTGTATTTTCTGAAAGCCACCCAAGTATAACTATTTATTTTAACTAAAGTAATCGAGATTAATGTTAGCAGTTATGACACACACTGTCTGCTAAAAGAACACATAGAACAATCGCTCAGGGCAAGCTTCATTAAGAAATCAGATAAAATTAGTAAAACTGATTATATTTCAAAACTCAGCAGCAGCTAAAATTGCCATTCAGGAGCTTCCAATTAGCACAATTGGTCTTGTTCACAATCAGCTATTGTAATCTCATTAGCTTATTATATTTTAATCACTCTGATAACACCACAGCAAAATTTACTTTATTTTGCATGGCTAAAACCTGGCCAAATTGGGCATGTGTGCCTACCTGGCATTGAGTGCAGGGACCTTTGGAATTTGGTATCTCTCCCATTCTTTTGGGAGAATTAACCCAATCAAGTGTCAACCACACATAGGTCCCCTTCCCTGACAGTGAGAGGCATGCTGCAAACAGACATCTCATTTGGCATCCACTGATGGAGAGGCTTAATTATGTAGCTGACACTGCGGTTCAAATCATTTTGTAATGGCATTTGGAGAATTCACACTTCCTGAAAGAAAGGGAAAGAAACATAGAGGAGGAAGCTGGGAAGGAGGCAGATTTTTCTGAGCACCCATGTTTAACTTCTGTGTCTTTGTGGTTTTACTGTCTTGGCTCACAAATACATCCAAAAGATACCATCGTTGCAAAACTGTGAAGTCGCCCTTATTTTTTTTTCCTGTCATTTTGGTAAGAGCGTGCAGCACGCAGCTAGAAAACGGGTGCTTCACTGATCCCTGGTACTGCCTGACTCAATGAGATTATGTTCTATTGATGGCAACTGGGGTGTAACAGCCATCTACAGAAAGCAATAGGTTGCCCTATTTTCAGGCTGAAAATGCTGTGTGTTTTATGATCTGCCTCTATCTTGCACACCAGGGATGCGTCTGTGGCTAAAGCCATAATAGGATTTCCCCCAAATGATAGAAAAATACAAATATTTCTAACCAACCGCCTTGTGGAGGTTGCTTATTTTCCAGTGAACTTTAAGGCTGCATTTTGCCTGCACCTCTTAAGAATATCTTTGATTTCCATTTTGCACGATGAGGGTGTTGACAAAGGCATCGGTGATCATTAATTGTGTGCTGCACAAGGAAAACAAACAAGAGAGGCGGAGTGCCAGATGACTTTCAAATCCAGGTTCTTGGCAGGACCTCACAAAACAGAAAAGGCAGGACAGGGAAACATGCATAGCTGAGCATGCTGGGAAGTTCAGAAATCCTTCCAGAGCCTTAAGTCCCTACTATGCCCTACTATGTTTGGAGAAGTAGAACCTAATCCTATCTTAAAAAAACAACAACCAAAAATAAATAAATAAATAAGTAAATAAATAAATAAATAAATAAATAAAACCAACCAAAAAAAAAATCAAACCCAAAAACAAAAATACTATTCAGCTGTTTTACATGTCAAGGAATTTTCCTGTCCATAAATAAATAAATAAGAGAAAGTATCCTTGAAAATCCCAGGAGGGGAAGTTAAATGAAAATGAAAGACAGAGTCCTTCTGTGACTATCATATTACCATACCTAAGCACTGAAAAGGTGAACGTTCACCATTATTAAAATCATTCAATTTGTGTCTTTAATTATAACTTTTGGGGGCATGAATGGCTCCAGAGAAATTAGTCTTCTATTTGCTCCATGAAAGAATTTAATAAGTAATACATTATGTTAACTGATTTTTAAAAATCCATTTAATTTCTCCCTGAATTCTATTTTAGGCTGATGAGTTCTGATATTACAGAATTTTCTATCTGCTCAGGTGGTCATAGATCATTGTTTCTTAAAACACGAGGTTCTGGGCTTTGCGTATTTATGATTGGACTTACAGATCACTTATGCCGAACTCTTTCTATATAGCGCTGTGTTAACCAGCTGCAGACTCCCACTGCCTTTATGAAAATCCCATCTGATCCTTTGAATGATGGTCCCAGGTTGCCTTTGAGCCATCTCCTCTGTGGCTAATGATGACAGAGGCTTAGGTTGTACAATCAATCAATCTCCTTTGCAAAGTCTGATAGTCAGATGGGTACCTATGTGACCAGGATGCAGCGGCAGTTTCATGACAAGCATTTCTTCTACCCCTCCATGTCTGCTGTTATGACAATGGATAATTATGGTGGATTCTCACAGCAACATCATTCGTGAACTGCTTTCTAGAAGGTGGTTTCGCAGGTACATCCTGGAAGTCTTCGGCTGAACTGGAAACAGTGAAGGCAGGGTTAGCAGACTTAACATCTTTCATAATTTCACAGAAAGAGGTTTTTGTACACAGATTAGGTGTGTCTCTCTGCATAAAATATGCATACATATAAAATATGTCTATAATTACATTCAGAAAAAGTTATCTATATTTAACTATATTTACATATATGCAAATGTTATTCAGTCAAAATGGATCAAGTATGATGTCATATAAAACAGTATTTCTTTTTCCATTACCTTCCAATTGCTCAGTGCTTATCGAGGGTGAAATCTGTCCAGCTTAGCATCAGCTTTTTGTTTCTATGAGCTGTACTTGCTATATGACATTAAAGACAGTAAGGAGGATGGGAAGAAACGTCCTATACTAAAGGCAATGTTTTTGTTGATCTCATCAATGCTGCCACGGAGAGATTTCTTTAAATAAGCCTTTACTTCGATTGTCATTCTCCAAGAAGTCAGTTTTTTGAGATAAGATTGGCCCCAAGATTCTATTGGCTTCTCTTCCCTGTTATTATCATTGGTGAGGCACCAGAGAAGTAAGCAATTTGCACTGTTTGACAATGGCCAAAATACTGTCAATTTAGTGAAGGTCCCTTTTAGCGCTGTAAAAGAAGACAGAACATAGCACATTGTCCAGATGAAGGTGGCTATAGATGCTACATGGGGGAAAGGATGTCTTATGAAGCATAGGTAAGAGTTCTCCAGATGCTGAGCAGAATATTATTACTGGCGGTAAATACCAATCTATTACTATTGATACTACCAGTGAATGAAAATTATGAAGGTAGGGTATCCTTGAGATGGGAGAAGGTGTGGAATGTCGTGCTAAATGGTTAAATTTTAGCATTTCTGAATGGAGCTGTAATAACTACTTGCAGAAGGGGCTGGAGAGATGGCTCAGAACATAAGTGCTTGTTTTTCCATGGGATACAGGTTCGATTCCCAGTACCTACTTCGGGCAGCTCGCAGTTACCATCTATAACTCTGGTTCCAGGGCACCTGACACTATCTTTTGACCTCTGTAAGCACTGTGTGCATGTGGCATTCATTCATACACACACACACACACACACACACACACACACACACACACACACCACACTCACACACATGATTTTTAAAAAAATTAATCTGTAAATACTTTCATTCAGAGAATGACTAAAGTCATCCTGTGACTTGTCAAGGCCAAGTCAAAGTTGGCATTAAGATCCAAGAAGGTTCTGAGGTAATGCCATTTGAGTATTTGGATGCCCATAATAGTAAATAGTATTAGACACAGTGTTGGTTTCTTTTAAAAAGTATATCTGATAAAAGCACAAATATATACCTGATTATAAGAAGTAGCCAGGAAGTCACATCACACTCTATAAGAAATACTTAGGGAACTATAAATAGTAATGGGAAACATTTTTCAAGATGCCTTGGCTTCATTTCCTATCTCTTTCTATCTCCCATTACCCTGGGCCCCTCCTGGGGTTAGACTTTTTCTTCCCTTCCCCACATTCCGTTTTTCTTCTTTCTGGACAGTGTTGGTCTGCATCTCTCTAAAACAGCATAGCAGAATGTATAATGATCTTTCGGGTACAATTGACAGTGGATACTGTTCCGTGTAATCTACACGAATGCAGTCAGTTTGCTTTACTGCATTATTCTCAGATTTCTTTATTAGGGCTGGCTGGATTTCTTTATTTGTCTGGATGGCTCGGTCTAGAAAGCACTTGTGCTGAAGTCATAAGAATATTAATTTGGATCCTAAGCACACACAGAAATATCTGGGTTCAGCGGCATTGCACTTATAATCCCAGTGCTGGGGGTATGAAGACTGGAAGATCACTGGGGCTTACTGGCTGGCTCCGACTCCAAAAGTTGGTGGGTATTACCCTTGAGGATGACAACCAAAGTTTCCCTCCAGCCTCCATATGCATAAGCACAAATATGTATCTACACTCACACGTATGTGTACACACAAGGGTGTGTACTCATACACATTCACACTCACATAAAATTATTTTATTTAGCTTGAATCATAAAATTAGCTTTATAGGTCAAAAACTAATTATTTCCTGTGACTTTATTTTGTATTTTTAGCATATTCTTGCTGTTCAGTCTTTTAAAATGATACAAAAAGGAGAGCAAGATATATATGGATATACTATGTAAGTATAAAAAGTCTTGTATGTGCTACCGATCCTGAATAATAAAATGCTAGTGGTCTTTAATGTATTGATATATGCATAAGTAGTCATATACACCATCCCTGACTGGACATGTGTGCACAGGCAAGCCAGCTGATGGGGTACCTCTGAGAAGCTCAGAGGTAAGCACTCATCCACTCAGCTCCCTAAGGTACTGATCACTGACTGACTCCTGTTGGAATTAGAGGCTAGGGAAGACCCAGAGAACCACTCACTCCAAGTGTGGACACGCAAGAATAATTAGTATGTTTTTTGTTCATTCAATTAAAAACTCTTTATCCTTTTCTTCATTGAGTGAACATGTATCTAGTAGCCACCATGTGCCACTGAGTCTGGTTCACAGGCAACTGCAGATATTATTGGGAGCAGCTGCACGCCTTTGACTGTATCACTTACTATGGTCTCATTTCTAATAATCTCTAGTTTAACATCGTGCTAGTTATAACTACACGGGTGACACGCCAGTCATAAATAGAGAAGGGAAGAATGACTGACTCCTCCCAGGCCTCCTCTGGTCATAGAAGTTTGTAAGGCATACAGAGGTGTCCCAGAAATTTCTTAAAGTTTGATCTTGTACCTAGATGAGCCGTGCGAGTTTTTCCTGACATCCCAAGAGACTCTGGCACCACCTGTCACTTCCATTGTCCCAGTACTTTCCCACACCGTGCTCAACGTTTAATTCACAACTTTCACATCAGGATTTTTCCACCTTGTTACTGCTGGCTCGGGGAGGGGGTCGGAATATGTTCAGTGAGAGGGCTTGCTTTGCTGTGTATCAATATTCTTGGTATCTACGTGCCAGTCACAAACCACATAACTCCCTCTATCCTCCTGCATCCTCCCATCGTGACAACCACAGATGATTCCAAGTTCTGCCAAATGTTTCCCAAACGGCAGAGGGGAATCACATTCAGAAGATAAAAGTAATTTTCTATGAACTAGGAGGCAAAGTTTTGCTATTTTATCTGACCTGAAGTCTCCAGAGTAACATAAAACTTCCTTCTTGCTAACTTGACCTTTCATTCATCTGTTTCTGCAGGCAAGAGATCCATTTGACCTGCACTATCCAAAGCAAGGTGATACTCACTTGGACTCCCACCGCTCCAGAAACAGAGACAGGAGGACTGAAGGCTCAAACTATAGCGAGTTCGAAGACAGTCTCATGCAGGAGACCCTGCCTCAGAATAGCTCTCCCTAAAATAAAGATTTGTTCATTATCACCTCACAATAATAAACTATAATGCAATATTTAAGAAACTCTTTTCTATAAATAATTTTGTTAGAAGCCTTGGAAGAGTCAATCATTTTTCTTTACATGATGTTATCCTCCACTTTGGATGCTATAGGAGATGTAGGTACTTGGTTGGGAATTTTGTCATCTAGGAAGCTGGTGAGAACATCTCTGGAAGTCAATAGGCTATCGAGAATCCCTTTGCTTGTTTCCTCCTTTGTTAATGGCCAATGTTATACATATAGACATCTTTCAATGCACAAAATAATTGAATAATTGGCTGTAGCAGGCCAGAACATGGTTTCATTCCCCCAAATTCACCTCTGCACAATCCCTGGAGTATCTGAACTCCAGATAAGTGACCAGTCAGCACCAGGAAGTAGGGGTGCAATCTGGGACCTGGGGTCCTCCCATCCTTTGATCTCTCCTAGGAAAAGCTGAGATATTTTCTTTTCCTCCTCGGGAAAATGAAATTAATTTGGAGTCTTTCAAAAATCTTGGCATGTAAAATAATTCAACAGAACCCCAATTTGGGGACTGCTGTGTTTGTGTTCCCTAGTTATGCACCCTAGATATCAATACTTAATGGTATTCTCTAAGCCCAGCCAGTGAAGGAAATAGGCTTGTTATCTATCAAAGCACATTTTACTTTTTGACAAGTAACAGGCAGCGTGGGGAACGCAGGGAGGCTGAAATGAGAACCTAAAAGAAAACTCATATAGCATCTGCTGTCCTTTATCCCCTGATGGCCTTTCATAGTATCATTCCAGACATGAGCTTGTTCTGATTGAAGATCCCTTGATTTGGTTCGGGGACGGGGGAGAACAGGAGGAGGTAGTGGATGTAGCCTGCCTGGCAGCAAACCGAGATGCAAAAATCTGCTCAAATAATTGGAAAGACGATAGATTTTCCGTGGTCAATGCCAGTGGCATCTTGGTTTCTCCGTCTCTCTCTCTCTCTCTGTTGAATTTGTAAAGTGCATTATCTTATTGGTTTTAAAGTTTTCATTTCACTTATTTGCAGGGGGAAATTTGAACAAATCACCCATGATGGATTGCCTAATTTCCTCGACTGAATAAACCAGTTTTATGAGATTGCCCATGCCTGGGTTATTAGTGAACAGAAGCATTGATCAATTCTTAACCTTAAAGGAAAGGCTTACTGAATTATTTCATTTGAATGGTTTCATTATTGTAACCGCAGTGTCGGGAGTGCGCATGGTCGGGAAGGAGTTGGGAAGGGTCTTCTAGCAGAATGGTATTTGGTTTTCCTTTCCAACAGAGATGCTAAAATTGGGTGAGCCACAGATGTCACCAGATTCGAAATCCTCTTTGATCAAAAAGCCTGAGGAAGACCCAGAGAAATACCACATCCTACCTAGAAAAACACAGGCTCCATAGGATCCACCACAGATTTCTTCTGGCTTCATCTATAAACTACAGAAAATAAGGAAAACCAACTAGAATGTAATCATATGTGCTTAAAGTTATGTGAATAATTTTAGGTTTATTGTCTGCGGAAGTCTTCCTTGGTGATGAGCAAGGAATAGAATTTGCATTTGTAGCTGGAACCATTTAAGTAGGGGTTGACCACACAAATCCTCAAAATTGTACACTTCAATGGCAGCGGTAATATTACCCCAGTCATAACCCTCTCTCTTTTGCTTTCTTAACTTTCAAATTGAAAAATCACTCGTAAAAATCTAATTGGGAGGCTAGCATTGCTATCTAAGGAGGCAGGCTTTGACTAACTACGGCACATAAATTAGGATATAGTCTTCTTTTTGCTTCTTTTCTTTCCTTCACTTTTCCTGTTAAAAAAGACAGTACGATTTTTTCTTCTTCTTTTCTTTGTTTTGCCTTTTCTTTCCCAACCCTTTTCACGCATGAATCTTAGTGAATATAAGCATTTCCCAGTAGGCACTGCGAGAGAGAAGGCAGCATCTCCTTGAAAAGAGGCAAGAAGGGAGTTAAAAACTTTTGTGTGAGAAGACTTCACTGTGAAATGTTATCTTTTGTTAGTTCAAAGGTTCCCAAAGATATAAATTCTTCAGCACTGCCCCGAGGTGCTGGGGATGTAAATTGAATACTTTACAATTTGTAGACTGTTCCAGCCATAATGTGTATCTCCTCTGTGAGTGAGTGTTTGGGGATTTTTCAATTACTTGAGTCTGAAAACTCGGAGATTCTTTAGGGCAGAAAAAAAAAAAAGATTCTTTTCAAAGTTGAGGCACTGATGTTCAAATTAGCTGCCAAAAGCATCGTAATGCTCTGTGTTCCAGATTTCGCTAAACAGGGAAAAATGGCCCATTTTTGTCGAGGGAAATAAGCTCTTCTAACCCACAGCCATGAATAACTGCGGGCCAGGTTAGCTGATAGGTTAAAAGTGAAATAAACTGTTGGCGTGTGCCGTTCATAATAGACCGATGTTTCCAAAAGACTCAGATGAACTCCTTTACAGTTTATGTTAGGAGGGTGTTGAAATCAGAAGTGCAGTTTTTAGGCTTACTGATGACTGCCTTGAAAAACAAAACAGGTATGAAGAAGTGATTGATTAAAAGAAAGGTATGTGGACGTTTAAAGGTAGGCAAACTTCAGATGTGCCAATAAGATAGCAAGCTGAAAACATCTAAGCGACTGAAAAAAATAATCATAAAATTTCCACTAATTCTGCCAATTCATTCTTACCAGATTCCTCCAATACTCAATTAATAATTAATTCTCCGTGTTTTCCTAAGCTGGAGCTGCAATGCACTAGAAACATTAACAGAAACCATCGTGAGGGAAACAGCAGCAAAAATGAGAAGAAGAAATACTGTAATGTTCATAACTCTAGCTCTTATAATAAGAATGTGGTGCGGACAAATCATGTCTGAATTAGAATGGCAGCCACGGTGGGATTATATTTTTAAAACCAGGATGTAATTGTTTTGTTTTCCTAAATGAGTTCTGTTTGGGTGCTCGCCTCTAAAGGGTCTGTCACTGACAGCTCAAAGTTCAGAGGCAGAATCCCTTGTTTTCTGAAATAGCTTCCTTCCCTAAGTAGGTCAGATAGTCTCCTATCGTTATTTCTGGCAAATTTTACATTCAGGGTAGATGCAAACTGCTCATAATAAAGAAACTCCCCATAATGGGTACAGTCAGGTCTGTGGTATCCAAGTGGTCAGGAAACAATCATTCTAGGATCACTTTAGTTCTCTAGCAGAGGACGATGTATTAAAAAAAAATACAGCATTATTCAAAACTTCAAAGAATATTTCATTTGTTCCATACTTCCCCAGCATAATAGTTTAGGAGAAGGGGACAGGGGAATAAGACATAGAAAGATGAAGTGAATTGGGTAGGTAGTTTAAACCTTGTGTTTCCAACTAATAAGCTTGTACTGAGGAACGACTATAATCCACTAGAGCCAGTGTTGAGTCCTTATGACAATTTTCCTAACCGAAGGCGCATCGGGAGGGAGTGGACAAAGCTGTTGGATACCAAGTTTGATCTCCTGAACTCGATCCCTGAGACTCACGGGGAGGTAGAAGAGAACCAACACAAAGCTGTGCTCTGGCTTCTGCACGCACACAGAGGTGTGGGATTGATGAGACTTGTAGGGAACGCCCATATTTACATGACCCAGCGGGGACACCACTTACAGGCTTGGAAGAAGGGAGTATAAACTTAAGGCTTTTATTTCTTCTTTACTCCCCCATATTGAATCCTAAATTGGATCAAATTGGCATTGTTTTGGTGATCTTTAGATTTTTTTAACGAGCATTCAGACTTCTAAAAGGCAAACGAACAACAGCCAGCTTGCAGAAAGTCTGTTGTTGAATGAGTCTTTTAAGCATGATGGTGAGTTCAACAAAAGTCAGCTTCCCAAGAGTGAGCCTTTTCACTAGATTCTCCAACTGTACCCACAACACTGTAAGAGCTGGGTAGGGTGACCCATGCTGGTAAACCCAGCGCATAAGAGGTGCTGTGGGAGGCTCTTAAAGTTGACAGCAACTGGGCTGCATATTGAGTACCAGTCGAACTTGGGCAATAAATTGAGAATATGTTTTTTTTAAATTAATTGTGGGATTTTTTTTGTTTGTTTGTTTATTTTTGTTTTTCAAGACAGGGTTATTCTATGTAGCTAGTTGTCCTGGAATTTGTTCAGCAGAGGAGGCTAGCCTTCAAATGCTGGGCTTAAAGTCAGCACCATCATGGTGACCTCTTAAAAGTACTCAAAGAGAGGGGTAGAAGAATTCAAATGAGTGATTATCCCTCTCCCCACAGGCAAAGACAAATTAAAAGGAATATGGTGGGAATAAAAGAAAAAAGCAGAACTGTAAATATACTTTGAAATCAATGTTTTATGAAAACAGTGAAATGAAGCATTTAAAAAATTTAATATAAATGGCCGAACCTGTTCCTTTTTAAAGTGAATGTTATTCAACAATAGATATGTTTCTCATATTGATCAACAGTCATGCAAATTTAATAAATTGTCCTTCTTATAAAATTTAGCCTCATAAAGTTGTTAACTCCAGCTAGACAGCTATTTCATGACCAAAAAAAAAAAAAAAAAAAAAAGAAGCTCAGAGGAGAAACTAGAAATCAGACGGTTGTTCTGACATGAAATTGTTAATATAATCTTAAAATATACTAACTTCTCGTGAGTTCGGAAGCTACCAATTTAAGTATCATAAGCTTTTACGAAAGATAATTAAAATCGTATATTATTATTGCTAACTCCGAGTCCCACATCGAACGTTAACATTTTGTTCCTTTATTCAGTAGAATTGTCCGTGAGAAATTCATGTAATTTGTAATATTCCTAGTTACGTATCTTATAATCATTAGGAAACCGGAAGCTCATTTATTTTGTGTCCAAGAACACTTAAATGATGTGTGTTTCTGTCGGGCAAGTCACTTTCGCTTCCATTGGTTTTATTGTTTTTTTTAGGGGGGGGGTTGTTTGTTTTAAATCACATTCTCGTCTGGAGAGATGGCTCAGTGGTTAAGAGCAATGACTGCTCTTCCAGAGGTCCTGAGTTCAAATCCCAGCAACCACATGGTGGCTCACAACCATCTGTAATGAGATCTGATGCCCTCTTCTGGTGTGTCTGAAGATAGCTACAGTGTACTTTAAATAAATAAATAAATAAATAAATAAATAAATAAATAAATAAATCACATTCTCTCTACTCTGAGGTCAGATCTCTGGTCAGCCACTCCCAATCTGTAGTTAAATCTTATCCTTGAACACAACAGTCTGTAGCTCCAGGTACCTCGGCATCTCCTCTGGGTACCACCCGCTCAGATGCACTGAGCTCCCTTTCCTGGAGAAGCCTGCATAGTTGTCAGGACTCCTTGCTTGCCTACAAAGCCTGCACAAACAGCAGCATGGCCCCCGTGTTTCCTGGCAAGCGTCCCACCACTTGGTGTTAGGCTCTGCTGACGCGTAGAGAGCTTTTCCGCGTAGCCATCAGGCCCAAGGCTCACCTTGAGCTCCTTAAGCAGGAAGCGAGGCGGTTTGAAAGCCCTGCAGCTCTGTGTGCCTCGGGGGAAGTAGAGGGAGGAGAGGAGACGATGCTGGTAGATGAGCATCTTGGCCTGGAGTTCAAGGCCACCGCTTTGGCTTCTGCGCTCCCCCTCCTGCCAGCCGCGCCTCCATCCAGCAGCCCGGAGAAGTCTCAGCCCGCAAAGGCAGAGAAAGCCCTCATCTATCTGAGGAAAGAAGCCACGCGGATGGCTCCCTGGTGGATGTAATTGTGCTCATTACTGCCATTTACATTTCATCACCCGATTACCACAAATGCCTCATTACTGCTGAAGAGGGTTTTGCTGGGGAAAGGCTTGCTAACTATTCATTCCTGGGCTCCGATGTCACCAGACCGGCTGATTGGAAAAGGGGGAGGGGGAGGAGGAGCCGAGAAGGGGCGAAGGTGAAAAAGGTCCTCTATCAGATTTGATTAAAGGACGTGATTTAAATCGATATTTAATAAAGTGCCTGCTACGGCGTAACACGGGGAGGTCCCCGTGCAGGCAGAACCGTGATTAGGAGCCCCACACTGCCTCCTACACAGCTCAATTGGGTTTTGTGTCCTGGCCTGGCACCTGTGTCCCTCAGAACTGCGCCTCCAAGGTAATAGGTTTATGAGCCGATGAACAGAGCTGATAGCTTCTAAATGGATTAACTAGGTGTCTGCAGTCTGGCGATGAATGCATCAAGCCAAAAGGGAAAAAAAAGTGGGGTTGGGGGTGGGGTGGGGAGAAACGGTTTGCATAAACGGGAGAGTGATAGGAAGTGTTGACAGATATTGTGTGTGTCAGGAGCCCCACAGGGTAAACACTGGCTCGGTGCCTGCCATTCAAGTGCTGTCTCCATGGGTGAAGCTACCAGACTGCTTAACAAGCCAGGCGAGTGCTGGGGAACAGGCTGATTCTGAAAAAGGCATCGACTGGGCTGGGCTGGGCTGGCCCATTGGCTGCACCAGGGATATGCCTGGGCAATCATGTTTTTTTCCGTGTCTAGCATTGGGTGGGTGGGGGTGGGGGACGGGTAAAAATGGAATGGAATTATTTGGGTAATACCTCCTGCAAGGGGGTATTATGATTCTGTAGAGCCATACGGGGTTGGGTAATTTTTTTTTCCCCGGGGGTGGAGTGGAGGGTGGGGTCAGCGTTAAGTAGCGCCATCTACCGGGAACACAGAAGGGCAGAAGGGCACAGCAGGGACAGTCTCCACACTGTCATCTTTGGTCTTTCTGCACCCTTCAGAGCCGCCTATGTAGCTGGACTTGTGTATTTTTTTATTTTTAAATATGAAATTGCAATGATAAATATGGCTGTTTACACATATGATTCTCATATGTAATGTGCTCACGAATACAATACTTTCCATTTCAAAATTCAACTTATTTTTTTCAAATATTCACCAACGGAAGGAGGTTAGAGAGAAACATTACCAAATTCTGCCTCCATTCCTTAAGTATCAGAAGTTTATTCCCCGTTTCGAGCCTACAACAGCTGTAAAGTAGGAATCTACTAAATGACAAGCCTTTTCTACACACATATCCAGTTTTAACGAGCTATGGTTTAGGAAATGATACTATTTATGAAAAAATAAGTGTATGTGTACTTAACGATAGGCTTCTAACACCAAAGGCAGTTATTCAATTTGAAATATAATTCTGAGCAATTCAGTAAATATAGTCAGAACTCACACAGTGACATGCACTGCTGTGACTGGGCTCAGCCTAAACAGGTCATCATGGAGACAATCCTGAGGGACCTCAGCCAGCTATCCCAGTGGAAATGCAAGTGCACAGTGCATAAAATCCTAAGAAAACTCAGCGGAGAATTGATCTGAAAATACATAGTTTTAAAATCAGAAAAAAAAATACATAATTTTAAATGGCTCTATGGACTTGGGAAAATTGTAAGCTGAATTGTGGGCTTAATTGTGAATAATTGTCCTAATTCTGTTGCTACTATCTCAGTCACTCTCGTGCATGAGTTTTATTTCCCTCAAATGACAAGATGCCAGTGGATGCTGACGACATTTAATACAACTATAAATCTGCACATTCTTGCTCTGTGTGCAGGAGGAACTAAGAAAATACGTTGTCTTTGGAAACTAAGAATTAAGAGAGCAACATAGAGATACTTACGAAAGAACTCTGAGACGTCTGAGTAGGGGTGGTGTCTTGCGAGGCCATGGCCGTCAGAAACAGGCACAAGCAGCTTAGGCTTCTCCACCATCAACACCAACCAGCCGAGACTTATTCCAGGGAAATGTCTGACTCGGAAAAACAATTGCTAAAATTAAAACTGAAATATGGCAGGATGAAAACCAGAGAAATAAAAGTGAAACTAAACACAGTCACTCTCTACCTGATGTCTGGGGCCAGGAGGCATCAGATGCAGTAGCAGGACCACTGACTATTTTACCTGGTAACACAGTGGCCATCTTAATTTGCATTGGGATATTGTGAGATTATCAAAATGTTGAAATCACACATTTGTTTTCTAACTTTAATTTTCGATTTGAGAACTTCACAAATTCACGTAATTCCTTTCAGTCCCACCCTTCCTATTCCTCTCTGAACTCCCCTACCATTTTCTATTCCCAATGTCATGTGCCTTTTAATAAAACACATTGTCTACCTGGTGCTGCCTCTGTGTAGATGAATATGGGATGGCCTACTAGAACATGGGCAGCCTCTCAGAGGCCTCATCTTTGAGGACAGCAAACTATCCATGCCTAAAAGCCACTAATGGCCAAAAGCCCCTGAGGGAGGACGGAGAATTTCATAAAATCTTCCTCTAACTGTGCTGAGACTTTTGGCTGGCTCAGTCTTGTACATGTCTTATGTAATGGAGTTGTAGCTACAATTGGTTTACATGTATGACAGTGCTTTAATGCCTGGTAAATGCATCCATGTGTGCATTTGTTACTTTCCTATTGGGGTAACAAAACACCAGAATCAAGGAAGCCTACAAAAGAATATATTCAATTACATGGACAGTTCCAGATTTTGAGAGTCCACAATGGTGGAACAAAGGCATGGTCGCGGGGACAGCGCAAGCTCAAATCTCAAAAAAATCATAAGCAGGAGGCAAGGAGAGAATGAGAGAGCGGCAGGAGACTTTTAAAGCTTCAAAGCCTGTGTTCAACATATCTCCTTCAACACACAGCTCTACCAGCTTGGGACCACATACTCAAGTATACAAACCCATGGGTCGAGGTTGGGGATTTAGCTCAGTGGTAGAGCGCTTGCCTAGCAAGCCCAAGGCTCTGGGTTCGGTTCCCAGCTCCGAAAAAAAAAATTTAAATAGCAAACCCATGGGTGACGTTCTCATTCTCATCATATTCTGGCTCTTAAAAATCTTTCTACCTCCTCTTTCTTTCAGGATGATGCCCAAAGTCTTGTGTCTGGTGGGTATGACATAGCTGTCCCATTATAAGGTAGAACTCCATAGTCTCTTATTGTCTGCATTTTGACCAGTTTTAATTAATTAAATAGTCACTTGCCTTCTGCTATACAAAAGAAGCATCCCTGATGCATATTGATAGATGCACTAATCTATGGTATAAAAAGGAACTTGGTGGTAAAAGGTAATATTTGGCATTGTTTACCCAGCAGAATAATAATAATATTAGGTTTTCCCCTAGAGCCTATGACCAAGCAAGCCATGGGTTTTTAGTCCAATAGATGTAGATATGATGTCCATATTGTACAGAGGGACTTAAATACAATTAGAAAGGGGTTGGTTACTCCCATAATATTCAGCCACTGCTACAGTGGTGGCCATATCTTACCAAGCTGGTTGTTACTGTAGTGTTCACTGCTATATTGAATTATTGATTATTGTTATTTTCTGGTAGTCTGCGTAGAACCTTTGTGGCACTATGAAAGTGGATACTAAGGATATTAAAATATTTAAAAGGAAATATTTCTCAGCTATTTGTATTTCTTCTTCTTTTTCTTCTTCTTCTTCTTCTTCTTCTTCTTCTTCTTCTCTTTCTCTCCTTCTTCTTCTCCTTCTTCCCCTCCTCCTCCTCTTCCTCCTCCTCCTCCTCCTCCTCCTCCTCCTCCTCCTTCTCCTCCTCCTTTCTGTTTAGATACATGCCCCAATTTTTAATTAGGCATTTGTTTTCTTGGTGTTCAGTTTTTTAATTCTTTGTATATTCTAGACAGATGTTTAACTGGTAACGATTTTTTTTTCTGTTCTGTAAGCTGCCTCTTTACTCATAAGATGCTATTTTTAATGTATAGAAGAGTTTTAACTTCATGAAATTATATCTGTCAGTTGGTGGTCTTAAAGCCTACTCTACAAACTAGGGTCTTGTTTACAAAGTCCTTTCCAGTGTTAATAATTTGAGTAATATTATCTCAATTCTCTCAAGGAGATTCAGGTTATCAGGCATTTATTATATGATCAGTTTGTTGTTTAGTTTTGCAGGGGGTGAGAGATAATTTTTTAGTTTCATTCTTCTATGTGTAACTATTCCATTTGACCATTTGTTGAAGATGCCTTTTTTCTAATGTATGTCTGTGTGTATTTTTGTCTCTGTATAAAGTCAGGTAGTTATAATAGTGTGGACTTATATCTAGATATGGAATTCTACTTCACTGATCTTTGTGTCTGCTTCTGTGTCAGTGCCATGCTGTTTTTATTACTGCAGCTCTGTAGTATAACTTTAATATCCCAAAAAGCATTCTTATTTTTTAGCATTGATTTGGTTGTTTTGGGACTTTTGTGTTTCCTAAACTATTTTGAGATTGTGTTTTCTGTTCCTTAACCAAGCCACAACTAGAGGTTTGTTTGTGATTATATATGTTGGGGGTGGTGCTGGGGTAGTGCATATCCTCAAACATTTCACAAAGACAACAGAACACAGTTCTAAAGCCATCCAGGAACTTCTTTATCAAAGCACAAAGGAATCCCTAAGTAAAATGGTCTCATAAAAGTTATGTTTGTGAGAAAAATAAGTAGCAAAAAATAGAACAATTAAGGCCAACATCATACAACGTTATCTCAAAAAGAGTAAAGGTCTTTCAGAAATCACTGTTCACAAAACAGGAAGTCCATTAACAAAATATTTCTGAAAATAACGTCACAAAGCCAAATGTTTCTAGAAAAAACTTGAAAGTTGACATAAATATAAAAAGCTCAAAAGAAAATTAAACAATAGGAGCTACTGGGAGAGTCTTGCACTGAGCAATGAAGGACCAGAATTCCAGACAAAATTGAAAATATAACATCTCTTCAAAAATGCACAGTGGGTGAGACTATCTTGCTGGAGTGAACAGACTCAACAGATATGACCCATAAGCTACCACAGGACTACAGAAGATGAGATATCTGAAATAAGAACAGGAAAGATAGCAAGGAACTGAATCGTAAGGAAACTAAACTCCCATGTAGGAAAGTCCCTAAGAGAACAAAGCAAGCAATTCCTCACAAAGCAGCCATAAAATTCTCCTTCTAGAAGCTTTAACGAAAAAGAAAACAATTTCAAATTATACATCGAAAGACCATAAAGCATATCTGAGAAAATGAGCCCAGAATCATGAAAACCCATGCATGGTCTAGTGAAAGTATTATATTGGTCAAAACCATATGAGTCTCTAATCTAATGTAAGATAATCAGATTGTTTTCTGATTTCATGTACCAATTATATCAGAAAACAGTATGAATTATAAGATAACCAATAAAATATTGTGAATGTAGGATTCTTGATTCATGGATGTTGACTTTCACATGCATAAAGTTCATAGTTAACATCACACAAAAACATAGACACCGCTGTTTTCATTTTTATCTGCACTGAATTTGTATCATTTTATTTTGCCTTGTTCTCTATCTTGAATTATCTGTCCTTCCACATACAAAGATCAGAGTTAAGCCGTTCTTGACATAGTTCTCCATTCTTTATGTCTTTCCACTTATTCCATGTGTCTACCCACTTGTGTTCCTTCCATAGTCACCTCATGGTAACCCCTTCTGAGCTGTGGGGACAACTAGATTTCCTACTGGATTTCCTCCACTGACCACTCCATCTCCAAGTCATACAGATCACCCTGAAATGCTCCAGTGACCACCTCTTAGGCACCAGGTTTACAAGCTTTAAAGCAATGGGAACTACCAACTCTGACCTGAAACCATGAGCTAATACAAAGCTTTCTACTCTTTGTAGTGTGATAGCCTCATTAGTGTGTTACCATCTCAACATCTGACTCCATGTTAGCAAGGAGATTGAAGTACGGCAAATAAACAAACACAATCACGAGTTTCTTTTACTCTTCCTTTACAATGGGCATCCATCAGGAAATAAAGTAGAAGGGGTGGAAAGCTTTCTTGTACAAAGCCTTCTGAGCAAAGCCATCACATCTGTTAGGTTTTACCATGAAAAGGAAGTGTAATAATGTTCCCCAAGTCTTAGGACATTCATTCCCTCTCCTGTTGCTAAGTCACCTTGGTTCTAGCTGATCTCGGCTGGGCATAGCCAAGTGCTCAGTCTTCTATGGCAACCTTATATATCCACTGAAGGATTGAATGCGACCTGTTTAATAAATGTTAGAAGATAGGCGCAGTGGCTGTCTAGGAAAGGCTTTTCTCCCGCTCATGCAGGACCACATGATAAGCTCTGCTTTGATGATACTGTGAATGGTTATGAAAGATGTCATCCCTGAAAAAAATGAGAGTGGGGAATATATTTAAAATTTTTGTAACTTATTAATAAAATGATTGTTTCGATATAAAATTTAAAAGGAACATGTATTAGATGTGCATGGGTAACCCCACTATAATGAGAAGAAAAAACTGACAAAAATTAAGAAAGTTGTTTCTCCTATAGTGAGAGTTGTAACTGGAAAAAAAGGCGTGAGAGGTCTGAGGGACTAACGAAACCATTTTTAAAGATTCTGGTGATTGTTAAGAGAACTCAACTTACAATATCCATTAAGCTAGCTACTTATTATCATGTAGTTCTGTTTTGAGTTAACTAATAGTAAGAATATTTTACATGAGAAGGATTAGAGTGAACCCAGCTAGCCACAGTTACTGTTTGGGTACAGAACATTAACATTAACCTCATCACAGTGATTAATATGGCACAAATGAATTTTTTCCATCTGGGGGCAGAGGTAGCAAAGCCTATAGTATTTACTGTAAGCCAGATATAGGTCTGAGTCTTGGCCTGTTCATGAACGGTATGACCTGAGGCACTATTTAATTTCTTAGTCATATTAGATTTTCATTTAATAAAATCAGTAATATTCTAACAGAATTCCTTGGGGGGGGAGTTGAATATGTAATATGTATGATGTTTTTGCACAATTCAAAATACTTTACCAGTATTTAATATTGAATATTGAAAGTATTAGAAATGCTACTTATAATCAGAAGTTACTTAAGTGTGCTTCGCTGGACAGCAAGTACAGTTTTTGCTGTTGACAGTATTGGGCGGGAGGTTTTCATGCTTGTTGGTAACAGATGCAAACATGAGTAGAGGGATTATTCTTGGAGAAGACAAAGAACAATAAATCAATGAGCCAAGTAGAAGACCCTAAAGACCCTCAGGAGCCCAACACCTCTGGTAGAAATGAAGCCTACATAAGGACCATTAAATTCAGCCAGAGTCAGGCAGGGCAGCAAAGGTGATTCTAGTGGCTTTCAAAGGGGCACAGTGGCAGACCTCCTTCATTTGTCTCTTGACTCTGATCATCTTCTTGGAGCAAGACTCTCCCCATCTGTGGCACAGCTGCATGCAGCAGAGCTCCTGGGAGGTCTGGCCTCTGTGTCTGGAGCCCTGGGGAGATCGCTCTTCACAAGCTACCATCTCCACACCTCTACAGCTGCTCAGGGCGGCTGAGATTCTTTTTATTTCTAACAACACAAGTAATGTGGAAATCTGTTCTTTTTGCCATGAATGTCCTTGCTGATTCTCTCAAAGCCTTTTCACTTTGGACTCTGACAGGAAATTTACTCAACAACAGGTTTTATTGAAATCTCCCAAATGAACTGTCTTACATCATGGTGTTCACATAATCTCCTGGGGAAAAAGAAACTCTGTGTTTCAGTATGGATTCTGAGCATATCTGCTTGCTCTTATCCTGACAACTTTTATTAAGCTATAAGCATATAGCTTTATATTATACTATGTAGTATGCATTATATAAAATATGTAGTATAAGTATTGAAGAAACGAATGACTGGACTCAAAACTGCACTGACCTCTGGGTATGGTTTAGTCAGAGATGTAAGTGACTTACAAACACTATCTCAAGAGGTTGTTGTTTTTGAGCAATGCCCTATATTCTTTGTTCTGCCATATTGGAAAGCACACACTACACTGTGTTCTAAGCAGCCAACATACACATAATGCTCACTCAGATAAAAACAATGTATAGGAACAGACACAGTGTCACAGCATTGCCCCTAGAAACATTTAGTAGAGCCCAGAAGAATTCCATGGTAAGCCAGAAAGAAAGAATGGATGAATTCTTGACAAATTTCCCAGCTAAAATAATTTGTTTCTACAACCTAAAATACGCCAATAATACAAGGTGAACGCGGACAGCCATGAGCATTGTGTTGATGCCCACTTCTGGTTACCATCTGTCCTCTTCTCTATTTTCTTTCTTCTATCGTCACTTCCTTCCCTTTGGATACATTGATGCCATATTTGTCTTGAATTTTGTGAAGTAATGTGAAAGGAAGATTAAAGTAAAAGAAAATAGCTTTAACCTTCACACAAAAGGTCGATTAGGATTGTGCTCTGATTAATGCTTGTTGACACAAACTTGAGTAACCCAGGAAGAGAGAGCCTCAGTTAAGGAATTGCCACAATCCGATTGACCTGTTGGCACATCTGTGGGATGTTTTCTTGATTCCATATTTGTTCAGGAGGGCCCAGTTCACTGGGATCAGTGTCATCCCTAGGTTGTACAAGAAAAGCAGCTAAGTAACCAAGTAGTGGCAGGCCAATAATCAGGGTTCATCCATGGTCTCTGCTTCAATCACTCCTTCCATGTTCCTGCACTGAGCTGCTGACCTGACTTCTCTCAGTGATGAACTATGACCTGAGAGTTATAAGATGACATTTCTTTCTAAGTGGTTCTTGGTCAATGTTTTCTCATAGCAATAGAAAGGAAACAAGACAGATGGTGACTCTGAACTCCAGCCCTCAAGTGGATTTTAAGAAATCTTTTATTTCCTCCTTTCCAAAGACCGAGTTCATCCCTCTCTCTATCCCCAAACACTAGACAATGGCCATTGCCATCTATTAATTGACTTGATGAATTTCATAAATCGATAAATGGTTTCATACTCTTCTACAGCACCATAGACAGCAGATCTGTCCAGCCTTTGTCTTTGCTGGGTGAAGAGCTTATAAATAAAGTTAAACATCTCTGGCCTGATGTAATTCCTGTTTCTAGCACAGACTTTGCTTGTGTTTTGCTACTGTTAGAACTTCAGAATGTTTCTGAACAAAGTCTTCCAGGGGAAAAAGTTTCTGTTTTGTTTCTAAAACCTTTGAAAATCTGTTCTAATGGCCTGATGTTTTAACAAGTCTCAGAAAAGAAGCTACCAGAAGTTTGGAAGGTCTGAAAAAAGAACTTTGACAGTAGAGGTAGACACCTGTGAGAGAGTGGTCTGCTGCAGGATGCACTGCAATCACTTTTGGAAGCACGAGGTCACTCAAGAATTCTTCACCTGACCTCAAACATGGTTCAACTTTCCTGGAAATCTATGCTCTAAGGACTGTTGAGGAACTTCACCCATAGCTAAGCTCATTGACTATTAACACTTTCTAATCCTGTTGCAAGGAATGCCACCTAAGTATGGTCTGTCACTCAAGCAAGAATGTCATAGGAAAAAAAAAAAGAATGTCATAGGGAGTAGAGTTAGCCCTGTTGATCTCTTGAATGACAATAGCAAAGCTTTCAAGTTTTGTCTTCTGCATTATGTCATCATGCCCTCAGCCTTTCTGCCATTGCCATTTTCACTACCTAGCATTGCTTCCTGAATTGATACATTGGGCTCCAGATGCCTTCTGCTCCTGTCTCATCCCCTGTCTCATCCAGCCCATCCCCCATACTTGGGGCACTGGATTCTTTCTAAAATGTAGGCATCTTCATGTGCTTCTTGGCATCACAGAAAACAAAATCCCTTTTGATTTCTAGTGCACAATCCTTTATGTTTCTGTTCTCTCTTGCCTTTGGCCTTCTTCATGTGATTTCTTCCTTTTCTTCTCTGTGTTTTCCAGGCAGAACAAAGTGGCCGAATGCACATTTCCTCACAATACGGTCAGTCTGGTTATGTTTATGACCACATGCAACCTATCAGGTGTGCTGGCTGATTCATGGCTTCTCACCTCTGCTATGAAGCCTGCTTCTTCCAGGTAATAAGTCCTTCAGATAAGGGGGCACCCATCTTTAAACGACAGTAGCCAACATAACAGCAAACACAAATGGACCATGCAGGAAAGGTTTAATGATTATGACTCAGAAAATAAATTTTAATCTTATTTTTTAATATTTTGCTTGATTTCCAAGTAAAACGATGTCTTTCTCCAAAGTATATCTTCTAAACTCCAGGTCTGCTTTCTTTGGATCTAATTACTGCCAAATCTTTTAGCAGAGCCAGAGTGTAACTGCCCCAAATATATACTTTTAAATAAGAAAGATCATATATTTTGCCTTTGCTATCTATATCCAAATCTAGTTGGTATCAATGATCAAATGATAAGACTTTAAGGATATATTTAGAGCATTTTCTTTTATATTAAATATACTTAATCTCCAGTGTACATGCAAGTTTGATTCTGATCTCGCCTATTCAATATAACAACTTATGGTACCTTGAGTCTTGTATAAAAGTATGCATAATTAAATGATACCTAATACATTATTCTTGTTCTTGTCTACTGTAACTTTGAATCATCTCTAGATTATTTATAATTATTAGCCAGTATTCATCAGAGGAACATAACTAGTTTGCAGATAGATAGATAGATAGATAGATAGATAGATAGATAGATAGATAGATAGATAGATAGATAGATAACAGGTTATGTCTAATAGTAAAAATAGCTGTCCCACATGTGAGAGGTTGAGAACCTAGTTGTTGCCTGATCTATCAAACTGGGTGCCGAACTCCGGAATGTTTGTGGAGAGCCCTTGGTGCTTAGTCGGTAATGAAAGCCTGGAAACGTCGATTTCGACAGTAGTGAGGGGACCTCCCAAAGCAGCAAGAAGGTCAACCAACTGCAGCAAAATAGAGTGAGTGGGCAAGAGTCAAAGAATCCTCCTTCTGCCACGCCCTTCACATCCGGGCTGCTACCGGAAGTCCACCCTACCCTCACAGTGTGTCTTTCCACACCAATTAGTACAATTCTTTAGATGAGGCTTCCTGTTTAGGTGATTCTGATTTATGGCAGGTTGATATTAAAACCAACTATCAAAACATATAATAAAATACAAATACTGTTTAAGTGGTCGTTATACTTACTGATTAGGGAAAGGTAACAAAAGTCCACCAGATGTAACTGGTGTAACTAATGATGTAACTAATCCAGATGTAACTCCCATGGCCTGACAACATTTACCATCTGTGATTGACTGGATACAGAACCCACAGATATGGTAGACTGGTTCCTCATTTATGTCTTTTATTTAATGAATTTAGGGAAAAATACAACTGTCGTTTACTCTAACAAGTGTCAGCTATGAACAAACATAGGAAAAGACTGCAGAATTAGCACCTGTTTGACCTTACCCCTATTAGAATGAAAAGCTGATTTTTAAAGCCTTGATCCCTTTCTGGGTTGTTTTTATGTTTTCTGGGGTCATCTGTCTGCAGTCTTCCATCAGGGGCTTTTGGGAAAGAAACCCAAATCTGGAGCCCTTATTACATCTCACTTTTCATTGGAGAGGTGTGGCGGGGGAAGAAAGCCGAAACAGCTACGTGTTCAGTGCTTAGAGAAGCCAAAAGCCGGCCTCTTGCCAGCGCTGCGCCGCGCCGCTGCTCTGCTGTGAGCAGAGCTGAGAGCAGCAGTCAAGATGTATAGGGAAATTACACTAGATTTATTTACAGAAACCATTTATGTTGAACTAGCGGTTTCCCGTTGTGTCAGCAATTTTCTATTGCGCTTATTTGTCACTACGGTACTCGGCAAGAGTAGGATCCTATTAAACCTGCACAATACATTACACAAAATTGCAATCATTTTCTATTTTATAAAAGAAAAGAACTGTGGAATTTGTACAATGGTGGAGTCCTAATAGATTTTTTTTTTCAAGATAAAAACACACAGTCTTGGGCGAGCCAGTTTCAAATGTGCTTTTTAGTTCTTTTCTTATCTCATTCCCAATGCTCTCTCTTTAGTTGATATGAACAATAACTTACTTCTGAGACTGGGCTTCATGAATCAAAATGAAAAGAAAGCAAAGCCCAAATTCAGGTTTTTTCCTTTTCTTTCTTTTTTTTCGTCTTACTTTCCTAGTAGTGTTAGCTTCTCTTGAATTTCCTACAAAACAATGACTCGGAAGCTTATCATTTTAAAAAGAATGAATTACCCGTTTTGCTTAGGGTTACATTGTCTGGATTTGTTCATCTTTAAAAAGAACTACGGTTAAATTAAAGTTATCTGACATTACTATTTGTGAGTAATTCTACCAGTTAAATTGCCTGCTTTGCGATTCTTCAGCTAATCCACACCAACTCTGGTTCTGACCATCTTGCAAGAGACACAGACTCAATAGTGAACTACTCATGCAACTAGTGTTGCTTCCTAAAAATGTATTACCCAGGCCTGCTTCAGCAAGGCCTGGCAAAACCATTCTTCTACAAAAACCCTATGTCACTGTCGCCCTAAATTCCCATAATCAGGTACCATCCATGTAAAACAAGGCTTCTCGATAATTCCTTGGTTATTGTGTCATATGCACCTTGGACTGGAAACCTCCAACATCAATTCACTCTCTGGTTCCTTTACTACGCAATTCAGGTTCACAGTCCTACCTCCAAAATCACTGTGGCCAAGAGACTTTATTTAGACCAGTGCTTCTGAACTTTCCTAATGCTGTGACCCTTTAATACAGTTCCTCATGTGGCAGTAACCTCCAGCCATAAAATTACTCGGTTGCAACTTTTTAAGTGTAATTTTGCTACGGTTAAGAATCATATAATGTAGATACCTGATATGCAGGATACCTGATATGCAGCCCCTGTGAAAGGTTTGTTCGACTGCTAACGTGTTCGTGATCCCAGGTTGAGAACCACTGATTTAGATAATTTAATTAAATTGATTCTTTGGTCCTCAATCTTCCCATCATAAATTGAATAATAATAGTTTATTTGTTACAATTACATAAATATGTATCATATATATAGACATATGTATGTCACTTATTATACACAGCATATTAACAAGAGGATTAACTGCAATTTTACTGGAAACAGTAGTCTCTCTAGTCTGCAATCCATGCTCATTTCTTGGTCGCTGTTGGTGTTGTCAATAGCCCTATGGTCACCATTTCCTGCCTCAGTTTCCTTCCATTTTATTTGTATTTTCTAGTCATTGCCTATGTCTCATTACAAATAGAATTCACAGCTCACTAAAGTCATCTTTCCATGCAAAGATTCACTATCCTCTGAAGTTTTTCCTAATTTAGTAATGTAGTCTCTCATGTTGGTAAAGTACAGGTGAATATGTCCCATGAATAAATTGGCAGAAAGAACATGTTTAGCATGAAGCAGTACCTGGCCAGGGTTAGAAACTCTCCTCAAGCCAGGAAGACAGGGCAGGTACGTTAGTCTGATGAAACACATGAATGAAAGAGATGCTGGAGAGTTAGCCCTGCACTTAATCAGGGAAAACATTGTACCCCTGACATCAGGAATGAGAGAACACGTATACCAATCATGGTTCATTAAAAGTATTCACAGCTATGCGGCTTTTCAGCAAGTAGAAAGACATCGGCCCTAACATCACACAATCACAACTGTGCACAATCACAATTGAAATGGAAATAATTTCTCCATTAATATTAGACAAGCCCATATGTCATTTATGTAACGTCTAATTCAAAAACACTCGCACCTGCTCAGATGTCATGGAGCCAATTTCCTTGGAAAGGAGTTGGTGATGTTGACTAGGGTTCTTTATGATCTAAGTGATAGAATAAGAAGCTGGTTCAGTGAGAAAAACATCTCTGTGATGGTTCAACTGTGCTTTACAGATACTAATTAATTAATTAATTAATTAAAAAGCGCTGATTTGCATGTATGTGTGTGTGTGTGTGTGTGTGTGTGTGTGTGTGTGTGTTTATATATGTGCTAGGGTAGAATTCAGGAGAGGTCAAGAAAGTGGACCTCAATTGAATCTTCAAACTACCCCAGGTCTGTACAGCTCGCTGGGTGACTTTGGACCCTCTCTTCAAACCCATTATTTCCTGTCAACTGAATGATGAGGGCCATGTTGAAATTACAAGCATTTTGCTTTGCTACTGAACCCAAAGTCACTTTATGGCTGCTCCATGGGCCCAGTAATCTGTACTTTTTTTTTTTTTCATTAATATTTCCGGATTCTCCCTTGGGACTCTATTGTATGAGTGGCAGCCTGATATTTTGGTTCTCCATGTGCGTTCTCTTCTCTTCTCTTCATCATTTAGTTGAGAGGACATAATTTAGGGTTAATCCTATTTAATTAGATCTATAGTTGGAAGAAAAACAAGTGTTACTATATTAGAAGAAAAACAGATCTTACTTAGGGGAACACAAGAAAACGGTCTAGCCTCATCTAGAGGACGATATAAAATATTTCTCATGGGAATTAAGGTTGACTCGGTTATTTTCAAGTTGAATCAGAATATGTCCACAAGTAGAAAGGAGAACACTGGAAGAAAAGGATGGGGCAAGAAAAGAAAGAAAAAATGTGACAGAGGTTCATTCAGGACAATCCAGAACTCATCCATCAGAGAGAATATTTTTGGTTTGGAGGAAGGACAGGCCCATCATGCAACATACAGGTGCCATGTTTCCAGGCTCTACATAAGTTATTTTAACTGGGAACACTTGTAACAAGTGTTGTTCTCATTACACATCTAACTTACCACATCCAATCCCTTGGTCTAAATACAGACTGGTTTCCTTCAGTGAGTAAATGCTACACTGCAAATATTTAACACCAGCCAGTCTGACGTTGTCTGCTTATATTTTGCTGTGCCTTAATGAATTGTTATGCAAAGCAAGGTGCTTGAGCACATGTTTTTCCTATTACTTCTGATATAGATATTTAAACTCGGAGTGTGCAGCGCTAAATCTCCTACAGAGGAAATGGCATCGCTATTGAGGGTCTTTGCAAACAAGTTAGCTATGAATCCCGTGTTAACACGATAATTGTTTCCACACACACATACATGCAACCCACAACAAGGATTATTAAAATGATTTAAGAGAAACCTATCATAAACATTCATGCTTTCATTAAAACCAAACGAAACTTTTGTGCCTAGTTGGTAAATATATCCTAAAGAAATCATGCTGGTAAATTCCTTTAAACACTTAGTCTTGCTAATAGTGTCTTTCCTGGGTTTCTACCTTTCCCCCACTTTTTCTCTTTTCTTTTGTCTCTCTCATGCTTCCTTTGTTTACTTGAGATTTGATCTCTCTCTCTCCTTCAACTTTCCATACAAAATTGCCACTTTAAAGTAGTCACAATTAGGGAAAAAAATAAAATAAACTGAAAGGTTAGTTAACTAACTAAAATTTAAGAAGATTCATCCCAGGCCTTAAAAAAAAAAAAGTCAGGATGAAGAGGAAATCCTAGATAGGAATCTAGTTTATTGAAATGCAAATCCCTGTGACTTATCCCCCAAACCACATACTTTCCCCACTCACCTTCCCCTTATGTTACTAGAAAAACAAGTAAAGGCCTTTGGGTCACCAGTAAGATCTTTTTTTAAAAAAAGAAAGAAAGAAAGAAAGAAAGAAAATTAGAGCCTGGTAACCAATAACATATGAAGGTGTCCCGTGCAAGCATTCCTGGATGGAATTTGAGCCCAGGACCCTCTGGCTTCACAATATCAGTTTTACTAAACGGCAGAAAGTTCTTCTTAGAATAAAGGTAAGGCGCTCCATTAAAATGCATAGCATTCAACAAACAACTCAGGAGTGTGTTTGTAGATATATAGCTATTTAATTAATCAAGGGAAACGTGACACCAACATTTAAAAGACACGCATGGGCCTGTGTGGAGTTCTTATTTCATTGTGGAGGAGTTCATATGACTTTCTGCTCTATTCTTACTTGTCCCTAACTAGGACAGGGTCAAAGGGGTAAAAGCAAATGATCAAGAGGAAATCCATCCCCTCCTGCTGACTTGAGTGGCAGAGAAGTGGGCTGATCGGATACTGTTCCATTAAGAGAAATATAACTTTGACCTAATCTGAGAACATGCACTTCATCTTATTTTCCATAATGTGTTGATTGGAGCCATATTGAAAGTGAGCAGTGTGGCCAAGTTCCTAAGACAATTGACTTTCAGGACTTTATCATCCTTCCCATTCTTGCCTAGTACTAAACAGTATGGCGTCATGCTGCTCCCTTGTGTTTTCTTGCCTGGATTCTTTCTCTTCCTCTAACTGCATTCGTCACGACATGCTACCTTGCTCTTAATCTTTTGGGATACAGAAATCAAAAGAAACCAGAAGATGAGGCAAATTTAAATATTCATTTATTTAATTTTTATGTGTATTGTATGTGGCCTGCAGGTATGTCTTTGTGAGGGAGTCAGATCTCCTGGAACTTGAATTCCCGAGAGTTGTGAGCTGCTGTGCAGGTGCTGGGACTTGAACCCAGGTTCTTTGGAAGCACAGCCAATGCCTTTAACTGCCGAGCCATCTCCCTGGTCCTGAAGATGGGAAATTTAAAGTTTGTCCTGAGAAAACTAGAATCCACGAAAGGTATGAACTATGGTACTCTGAAGTTGCAGGAAATCTAGATGCTCTCAGCTATTCACATGAAGTTGCTTGGGGACTTTTCGAAAGTCCTTCCCAGCTTTCTCAGGATCTAGAGAGGCCTATAATCCTCCAGGTGTGATCTTGAATTCCATTTTGCATGAAAGAAAAGGGTGGTTTTTTTTGGCGCTGTGCTAGAGTGAACTCTGGCTAGCCTACTTACATTATCATCATGGGCTCTAGGGAGTCTGCAAAAGTGACTATTTCCATCAGTCAAAAGCACAGTAAGCAACAGAATGTGGACAACAGGCAGGTAACCTTAAGCTCCCACCTTTGAGAGTGCACCAAAGGAGGCTGCATCTGACTGATAGCTTTGTTTGTATCTGCCAGAGTCTTGTTTCTGAAAATGTGAGCTGGAAGGAAGGAGGAGAGAAGAGTTGAGTGTGTGAAAGAATGACCTGGATGTTCTTGACAGAGACTATTATGAGGGTAAGTGATTCTCCTGTCAACAAACAGACGGCTTGGATCTAAAGAAGCTCTGGGTGCTTGTTTGGAAATTGAATTTTAGGGAAAAGAATCTTGTTCTTGACACAGTACATACCTTTTCTTTTTGTAGAAAGCTAAAAAGCAAAGTTTAAGGTCAATACAGGTACTTGATGATGACCATTTAACGAAGCTATAAGGCACTCTGGTATTCTAGATTATAAAAACATTTACATATACAATTAAACATAGGAACCCCCTATTTGCAAGAAGTTTCAGAGTGGTTTTGAGGAGTAGAACTAGAATATTCTAAGTCCCTATTTTATCAATATTCTAGCAACAATATTAAAACATGACTTAAATTTTACTGAATTGTTTTTAAACCCAGATGCCCCCTAAATTACTGTGTGTGTTAACAATAACTCTTACTAACTTCCTAATGTCTTTTGTTTCTATGCCATAATTGACTCAAAAGACAGTCTGATAAGTATTTCTTCATTCTTTTATATTCCAAAATTATTTCTGCATATACCTAAGATGATTACTAAGAAAACAGTATTCTTTAGTAAGACATGGGACAAGTCTCATAAAACAGTACATGTTGGTGGTAGATATTTTATTTCAACTCAAGAACTCCTTGCCTTCTGAGAATATACTTCTATCACAGGAACATTGTATTTACAAAAATAATATTTATATTTCTTTTTTCCAAAGATCATATGGTAATTTCTATGAAAAGTATGTGACACTATAATTTATTAATGGGACAAATCAGACATGACATGTTTATATTTTATATTTAAAACACTATAGCATAAAATAGTGAATTTCAATATTTTGAATAATCATTTTATTTCATCCACACTGAGTCCAACTGATGATGTCATTAATCCACTTTAGTCTTAAAGAAGTTATATCTAGGTGATATAGATCTTATTTCTGAAGAATAGGTTTATTCTGACATTTAATTAGCTATAGAGTTCTAGCATCACGTTAAAGACTCATTATAAAAATAAGAAAGAACTGAACTAGGCATGACAGAAGTCCAGCAATTAAAATAGTCATTATAATAATTTATTAGATTGTATAAATGATTTTGATCCTCCAAAATATATAAACATAGTCAACAATTTTCGTGCACTAATATGCACACTGACCTTACAACATTTAACATAAGACATAGAAGACTATTTTCCCTAGCTTTTCAATTATTCCAATGAAGTTGAAAAATCCAAAATGTTACACAATTCATTCAAAAGAAGGGGTTATATTGTGAGAAGCCAAAAATCCAGTGCCCTTAGTTTGTCTATAAATTCTACATCACAAGGACCTGCAGCGCAAGGGTCCTTACTAGGAAGGTCTTTTCGAATATCCAATCCCTGAGATCCTTAGCTCAAATGCTACAAATGAATGTCATGAAAACATTGTGAGTTTCTTCCTCCTCAGAGGCCTCAGGGTAGGTTCTGATGTCTCTGGCCCCTGTGAACAAACAAAGGGACTTTAAATGTTAACAGATCCTTTCAATCCATTGCATGGATGTTATAACTTTCCATATGTGCTGCACCAGGAGAGAAGGTGGGAACATTAATCTGTTTCCACATACCTGCTAACACAGGGTCCCTTTACAGCTGAGTGGTGGTTACCCATTCCACTCGATAAGCCTGCTAAACAGTTCAGTGGTAGGAAAGATGGAGAGTTAACCTCATTCATTTGTCCAGGTCCTTTTCTTTGACCTGACTCCTTCTTTTTATTCATGTGAGATGGCCTATGATGGAGAATGTGTGAATGGCTCCTAGGCCTCTTTAACACACTACCTTGAACTACACTTTGGCCCAGCTATCTTTTTAAGCCACATCAGTGAGTATGCTGGAATGCAATACTTTAACGAAGTGGGGACACAAAATAGTTACCTGTGGTCCTCAATCTATATGTTTGGTTTAGATGCTCCTGGCCAAGGCCTCTCCAAGTGTCTTTGAAACATGGTGTCTCATTTGGGTTGCAGAAAAACAAATGTGTTTAAGGTACTTTTATGAATTTAAATATGAGAAATTGTGTTTATGATTATGGGAGGAGAATTCATGTATGATGTGCATATTTATATCTGTTAATTTTCACTGCAGAATAAACTCCTTAAACCCAGCGGTGAATAGAAGTTAGCTTCAGCATACCCTAGCTATCAAGAGCCAAGCTTCTTAAATTCTCTCCTTTCACAATCCACTGCTTCCAGGTATTTCATGCAAAGACAATCATATAGGTATATAAGATAGCTATATCAGTCAAGTACTGAGAAGAAGTCATAAAGGAATGCATTATGATATAATTGCATGGCTTACATGTAATTTTTCTTTCCTGTTAAAGATGGAAGGACATTTATAAAGTCGGGAGATGAATATGCATGCCTACGTTTCATAAAGGAGTAAATCTTGGCTGAATAGTTGATAGAGGAGGATGTAGACAAATCTTGTCTTTCCTCAGAGGGGAGTCAGCATTTTGATCTTTAACCATTAATGGTGGGAACACTACTTTGCAGACACATTTGGGGACATTTAAAACATGGTTGGGAATTCTATCCTCTTCTCAAGCTAAATTTGTGTCATGATTTTTTTTAAATGAAACTAAAGTCAGCAATTCAAACAATAATCCTGAAAGTTATTCTATTACCATGCAAGCACATACTGTTTTGATACCCTACGTCCTGAGGAATGGCTACAGGGAGATATTAAAAATGTGTTCCATAACTGTTCTACTATACTTCTGTAGAAGTAGAAAACTTTGCCTGCCTAGTGAACTCACTCTAGTTAATAACATACAACAGTCTAAAGTCTGAGATGAGGTGTTTCAGGGAACATGTGTTGATGTTTCATGTTATGGCAAGATACCCATGTGGCATAGGGTGGGTTCTGGAACCAGACTGTGGCAAAGCCAGAGAGTGTGACAAGGGCTGACGGTACCAGAAATAGCTCAGATTCTTTTTGCATTTAATTTCTAGTTGCCTTTTTGGTTTTGCATCTTCAGAAAGTTTTTACTGTTGCCAAATTTTTCCACAAACTCTATCGTTTTCACCACAGTCCTGTTTGAGGGCCTAACTGACATGGTTCCAGACACTGTAGTCTGGACGACTCTGCTAACCTTGAGAATGTTTAGCCAAAGATCCAGTATTTACCTCCTATAGAAGAGCAGGAGGCTTGGGGGAATAGAACCATTTGGCAAGCGTCTCACGTTCCATATGTTCCAGCACACTACAGAGGCTGTTCTCAAGCAACGGGAGAGGTCAAGATAGGACCAAGCACGTGCTGGTGTTTCCCAACTAACTGTGTGTGTGGCTTGGACACTACAATGCTAAGCCAAAGCTAGGACAGATGAAGACCTCAAATTTACATAGCAGAGGCAGGGGCTAAATATAGGATGGGATTTGGGCTAATTCATGGGATATCAGAAAGAAGGGTTTCACTTCCATTATCAATCAGTTCATATCCCAAAATCCTTTTAAAGTTTTTGTATAAAAACACATCACAGGGGCAGTACTCATAAAAGCTTGAGTTGGTCTCATAGTAAGAAGTTTTTGTCTTGACTTGATAGTAAGAATTTTTTAAAGCAATTTATTTCCATTACTTCTTAGTTACCAACATCATCAAATTAAAATACAGTGTACTTACTGAATTATATTTTTGGAGATATTTTTTCCCTTTATGTGCCTCTGAGTTTCTATTTTTATTAATTTGTGTCCGTGTGTGTTTAAGTGTATTTGTGTGTGTGTGCGCGTGCGCGTGTGCGTGTGTGTGTGTGTGTGTGTGTGTGTGTTATGCGCATGCGTGCGCGCGTGGGCACATACTTGGGTGCTCATGTGTCTGTGTAGATTAGGGGACCACTTATAGGCATCTCTTCTCTTTTTCTTTCAGGTAAGTCCCAGGGATCCAGCTCAGGGTGTCCGTCTTATTGAGCCATCTCTCACAGCTCTAAGTTTGTAATTTTAGTTGAACAATCTCATCTCTTTCATCTTAGAAAAGTCATTAAATCACTTAAGAAACTTAGAGGATTATAGATTTATAAGCAGACAATTTACTCTAGTAAGACACTGTGACATTTGAGGCCATGTTCTGCCATTCACCCTGGCATTCAACTTCTGGCAGGAGAGAGAGAGGAAGCTTGGCTTTCCAGTGGGCATCAGGGTAGGTGCGCTCTAATAACGTGCTTTGCTCTTTTGTAATTCACTTCCTCTTTCAAGGTGGCACTCCAGACCTTACCAACCAAACCTATTTCCCTCCCTTGAATTATAAAGTCTACGTTTTCACTTTCACCTTTCCTCTGGTTAGGCACAGACTTCAGATTTTTCCCTTTCACACTGGGCCTGCTCTGGAGCACTCAGCTCTAACTTCGCAGAAAACACACACATGCCTGGGTCAAATGATTTACCTTCTTCTCACCAGTAATCAACAGCAGAATGAGGAGGAGGGGGTCAGGAAGGCCTGCTCTTTCCATGTGCCAAGCCTTATTAAACCCTGCAGACTCTGGTACACCCCATAGTAAGGGTGAAGCATGGAGATTGGACCGCTCATTTCCACCCAGGTGGAAATGTGTGTACAAGGCCTGTTAAATATGATATATACGTAATGCACAGCAATTACCAAGACACCTGTGGCCTAAAAGTCAGCCCGTATTTTGAGGGAAAATGTGTCCCTCGTTCAAATAGCTGGCCTCATATTTCCTTACTTTGACCCGAGGTTACGTGATCTGCTGGTTCCACGGGAGGACGGGCCACAAGAACTGTGTCTTAATTACAGTGACTCTGAGGTGTGAGCGCGTTGATTTGTGGCTTTCACTTTTCTCTCTTCGAATTTCTTCTGGTTCCAGTAGCCTGTTTTGAAGAAAACGTTTTTCCACGGGAGTGTTCCCGCACTCTGGGAAAGCCATCTGCTAAAGTTATCAAGGTGTGGAAAACACCCCCACGCTGAACTAGGATTCAACCTCCACTCGGCATCTGGAAGCTTCCCACTAAGTCTGTTAGTTCAATAACAAGCCGCAGGCATTTGCTGCCCAACAGGTGCAAATCAGCTCCGGGGAGCCATGGAGAAGAACTTGGTCCATGCTTCTCAGCCCAGGACACTGGGGTGTGTTTACACAGTTAGGTACCCGTGGTCACGGCTTATTTCTGAGGGATAAAAGAACAAGTGGGAGACATAAATAAAGAACATGTTGACATGACGAAGGTGAGAAGACATAATTCTTACAAGTCAATCTTCCCTTCAGAGGGGAAAAACATGGCAACTCTGTTTTTCCATAAGTTTAACGATAGTTTTCAGGATTCGTTTACCTTGCTCAAATTTACTACATAAAATATTTTATACAATATCCAGTTATTTGTGACAGCTAGAGATGAGAACATAAGGCCTGCAAATGTGTGGGCCTTTTCCTTCCTCTTCAGGCTACAGAATCTCATTGATGCCGGGCAGCTTCTGTTTCTAATACACTATCTGGGAGAGAGAAAAGGAGACAGTTAATATTTAAGATATCTAGAAGTATGAATTATGGGCCTGGAAATATGGCTCATGTGTTAGGCGTTCTCACTGTACTTAAAGAGAATCTGGATTCAGCTCCCAGAACATACAAAATGTCTCAACGCCACTTATGGATCAGATACCTTCCTTTGGCTTCTGTGGTCACATAAACTCATACAGCAAATACACACACACACACACACACACACACACACACACACACACACACACACACAATACATAAATAAATAGTAAATGGAGATGTAAATTACTGGAATTGAAAAATGCTTAAAAATAATCTATACTAATTGCCCTTTCATCATTACATGACAGTCCTCATAGATTCTGAGACATTAAAACTATGAACCAAAACTACATAGAAAGAGCCAAGATTCTTGGGTTCCCAACTCCAGAGCTCCCTGCCTTCACCTCAGTACTTCTCTTTCCACTGACACTTTATTAAATGACCAGTTTAATAAGCCCATTGATTCTCATCTTCAGGCTTAGTACCAAGTGTGTTTCTTCCCTTCTCCTTCTTGGCAAGTTCTAGCTCATTCTCCAAGGAATAACTTAGCTGGAAATGGTAAAGGAATGCTAGAATACAAACAGACATATTCATGGACAGAAACATAGATACACAGAAATAAGTAGGCTAGGGCGGCCTGTGATCTCGGGCAGAGAAACATCAGCTGTCCAGAAGCTCAGTGTGTTTGTCGTATGTTAACAAAGAAGCAGGATGGTTATGTGAATGGAATTGTGGAGTTCAGGGTTTTGATATACAACTAGATCAAGGTGGCAGGTTTAACTTAGCTCTGTAGGAATATTCTGGTGGTGGTGGGGCAGTCTTCAGACCATGTATATGGCAGGGGGCAAGAACAGGGATGGGCATTTTACGCCCCCACTATCAGCATCAGCATCTATACATCCACCAGAAGAGAAGGCTCTGCCGATGTTCTCAGACCCTCAGAGGAAGGAGAGGGGAAGCCTCACCATTTCCCTCTGTGTCTGAAGCTGGGGTCATTAACATGACTACCCATGTCAAGAACACACATGCACCTAGGACTCCGCTGACAAAAGTCTTTCTCGCTCTCTACACCTTTTCCCTCATAAGATCATTCTGGAGACCACAAAACAGAGCTACAAGGATCATTAGAAAATAACAAAAATCCTAACAACCCACTTCAGGAGTTCAATATTAAATATGTAAATGAATTAACTACCTTTCGTTTCCCTTCTGGTTTGATCCCAAGAAGAAGCCACTTGTTCTGGATGTGCAAGTGTCACTGATTGTCATACTTTTTAATACTCGGGCGACAACGATCAGTATTTTTAAAATCCCTAACCAAACATGTGGCTATTCCGCACATTAGACTTCATATTATTTATTGTAACAGAGTGGGTTAACATTTGAGTGCTTTTGCTTTGAGATTTTTCCATGTGTTGTGACATTTGTACTGCCACATGTCATTCCATTGTTTAAAGGCAACTCACATTAGCGTCTGTTCTGTTAGCAAGGAAGAGCCATGCTGTATATGGAACAGTTGATCATTCTGGGGTACATGTGGTGTCAGGACTGTGTTGGTTCGTCTTCACTGTCAACAAGGCATAACTTGAGTCACTTAGGAGAGACATCTGCTCATGTCTGTGAGGCTGTATTGAAGGAGAAAGGAAGACTCATTCTGAATGTAGATGATACCATCCCATGGCCTGGGGTCTTAAGACTAAAAAGGAAACAGAAGAAAGCTGACTAAGCACCAGCATCCAGAGCTTTCTGCTTCCTGATTGTAGATGTAGTGTGATAGCTGCCTTATGCTCTGGGTCCTGTCCCTTCTCCCGATGGACTGGATCGTCAAGCCCTGAGACAAATCCAATTCTCCCTTCCTCAGATTAGTTTTGTCATGTGTTTGGTGACAGCAACAAGTAACTAATGAGGTAATATTTGCTGAATCTCCCACCCACTCCTCATTAATTTACAGTGAAAGTTAAGTTCTCCTAGATGAACTTTGCATATGGCTTTTAATGTCTCTGTGCTTCTAAGATCTGTTCTGTCCTACTGTCGACAGGCACCTCTACTGTACCTCTCCGCGGTAACTGTTCATTTGTTGATAGGTACCTTTGTTTGCCTTTGCAACTTTATTCATTCCTGAAACTTAATATTAATGGCTGTTACTAGATTACAGAAGTCTAATGAGATACTGTTCATTTTATTCACAAACCTCCCAAAGGCATAGGACTGAGCTTTTAGAGTTAGATGTATAATGCTTAAATCCTTGGAATCTGTAACCCTTCTGATGGAGAACTGAGCAGAGGAGGAGGAGATGCTACATGAAGGCTCACGTCCTTTATGGTGGTTGCATATGAGATGTTTACATTATCATTCATAAAAGTAGCAAACTTGCAGTTATGAAGTGGCAATGACGTAATTGCATGGTTGTGGGTCACTGCAACATGAAGAAGTATATCAAAGGGTTGAAACATTAGGAAGGTTGAGAACCATTGATCTAAAGGGTGGGTAGAAGAAAAGTGTGCCTCATCATTTAGGAGAAAACGCACGAGAGTGCAAGAGAGACTGGAGATGAGGAAGCCCAGGGGTCCTTCTGAGAAGCAATATGCAATTCTGGCAAGTGATGTCAAGAAGTTAAGTAAAGTGAAAATTAAAATTTCAATAAAGAAGCTGGGTAATCGTGGCACATGCCTCTAATCCCAGCACTTGGGAGGCAGAGGCAGACAGATCTCTGTTCAATGCCAGCCTGATCTACAGAGAAAGTTCCAATGCAGCCAGGGCTGTCTTGAAAATAAATGAATAAATAAGTAAAAAGAAAAAACCCCAAAATACAACAAAACAAACAAACAAACAAATCCCACTTAAGAGTGGGACAGGAACACATGGAAACATAGTAAGGTGAATCAGAGGACACCGTGAATTGGAGGACACAAAAGTACTCTGTAGGAAAATTCTTTTGAGAAGTTTGAGAGGGAATAGCAACACCAAAACTTTAAGTTTATCTTGGGGTACTTTGCAAGTTGCTATGTTATTATACATGTCTAACATGCATTATATAAAATTGCAAACATTTATGCCATTTTCTTTTTCCCACTTACATGGGTAGGTGGATAAGTCCCCTCCACTCCCTTTATTTTCCATCTGAGGTCAATGGATGGATTGTAATGAGAGTAAAAGAATATGAGAGTAAAAGAAAACCATTGAGGTCTTTGTTAATGTTACATGCACATAAGGACTTGCACAAGAATGTGAATTCTGAAGAGCTGATCAGAACATAGTGCTATTATGGGTTGTTATATAAAAGCAATAAATCTGTGAAGCACTGAGGGACAAATAGATTTGTGGGTGAGGCTAGGTAATTCCAGGGACATTACTAAGTGATACAAGGAGTGTTCACAAGCTCATGGTATGCAAGGGTGACTTCGAGCTTGTCTGCTACGCTCATTGCAACCCCAATTACCAGTTGCTGGAGATCCAGGCCATTTGCCAGCATTGTGTAGGAAGGATGTCCCTCCCCAAAGAATCTTTATTTCTTGGTGCATGGAAAAAAAAAAAAAAAGTCAGGCCAAATAGTCCTCCTGCAGTTAACAGTCCCTTAAGTGATAAAGTCTGAAATAATTCAAGGTACATTTGAGCAGACTTAGAGATGGCGTGGCCTTTGCCCCTTTAGTATGAGATGGATAACTGTCTTAAGGCTCAGGGAAAATGATTCATATGGTGGAACAGTTGGGCCTTTTCATGAGCACATTTGAGTCACTCTACATTGGAGTTCCCCTGTCTTTCTAGTCAAGAAAGGCTCAGTAAGGACCAGGTGTGGTCCTGTATGTACGCCCTTAATCTCAGTTCCTGGAGGGGAGAGGGCAGAGGCAAGGGGATCACTGTGCACCCCAGCCTGGATTTCTAGGCAAGTCAGATACATAGTATGAGTCTGTTTCAAAACAGCAACAAAAGCCCCTGTATGTATTGCTTGTCGGAGAAGGCTAATTCCTCCTATCCCCAGGTTTATAATTTAAAGAATATTTTAATTGTGTTTTATTTTGTATTTTGAGACAAGGTTTCTCTGAGTAGCATTGGCTGTCATGGAATTCAGTCTATAGACTGGGATGGTCTCAGACGCAGAGATCTACCTGCCTCTCACTCCCAAGTGTGTACGGGTTGGTTTTGTGTGTCAACTTGACACAAGCTGGAGTTATCACAGAGAAAGGAGCCTCCCTTAAGGAAATGCCTCCATGAGATTCAGTTGTAATGCATTTTCTCAATTAGTGATCAAGGGTGGGAAGGCCCATTGTGGGCGGTTTGTCCTGGAGTTGTCTGTATTTTGATGCTAACTCCACTGCCTTAAGGACAGCTGCCTAGTCACAGACTCAGGAATCAGGTGACTTCACCAGAACCTTCTCCCCATTGAATTTGTAAAATACAGATGGGGGGCACAGGATAGAAGGAGGCCTGTCATTGGAGGAGAAGGAAGGATGGGTGGGAGAGAAGTTTGAAGGAAGGAAGAGGAGAGACTGGAATGGAAAGGAGGAGAGGAGAGGAGAGGGAGAGAGAGGAGCTGTGGCAGGTCAATGTGGCAGGTGACGTTAAGATTCCATGCTGTACCTGTACAGGTTGTTACAAATGTTCTTAAGGATGGATGGTACTGAACTTAGTATGTTTAGGTGGGCAATTGTATCTTATCAATTGGGTCAAAGATTATTGTGTTGTGTGTTCTTTTATGTGACGATTTGAGTGTAGCAAAGTGTACGGCAGCAGGAGGCAGTGGGCAATCGAGGAGTTGGGATGTGTTTCTGCCAGGATATCTAGGAGATATCTTGGGGCACCGCGGTGCTGGACCTAGTGAGGTAAAAGAATCCAATACTTTTTTTTATTTTTTTATTTTTTATATTATTACAACAACACCACCCCTGGGCTGATAGTCCTGGGTCCTGTAAGAGAGCAAGTTGAGCAAGTCAGGGAAAGTAAGCCAGCAAGTAACATCCCTCCATGGCCTCTGCAGCAGCTCCTGCTTTCTGACCTGCCTGAGTTCCAGTCCTGACTTCGTTTGATGATGAACAGCAACGTGGAAGTGTAAGCCAAATAAACTTGTCCTTCCCAAGTTGTTTTGGTTATAGTGTTTGTCATAGCAACAGTAACCGTGACAAAGACAAATTGGTACCAGCACAGTGGGTTATTCTGTGACAACTGATCATGTTTTGCAGAGGACTGTGGAAGGACTTTGGAACTTTGGCCTAGAAGAGCCATTGGGTGTTAAGAGATCTGTGGGATGTTCTGTACAGCTTGGAAGATAATGTTGAGAACAGTGCAAACATGGGAGGCCTGGCTTGTGAAATTTCAGAGGGAGGATTATAAATCCTTATTGGGTCCATTGCTATTTTATTGGGTGGTTTTCATTAGCTGGGGCTGAAGAATCGGCTGTGATTAACAAGATACCAGAACTCCTGAAGAGAAACCTTTGCATTATTGGGATGATTGATGCTGGTTAGCTGGAGTAAAGAAATTAGCAGTGATTAAGAAAAGAGCAGCACCACTAAAGTAAAATCTGGGAAATGTTTCCTGAGAGCACAGAGAAGCTTTGTTCCAGGGGCAGCCACCGTTGTTCCTCGTCTTGGCAGCCAGACTTGGTAATGTATAAGAGTCACCCACGTGGTACTGCTTTTGAAATATGAGGGGGTAGCAGCTGATGCTTGGCACTGGGAGAGACCAGGAGAGGCCACTGGTGAAGGTGCACCCTGTTAGCAATTGAAAGCCTAGGACGGAAGGGGTCATGCAGAGAAGCTGAGACTTAGCACAATGAAAAGAGTCTATGAGAGGCTGTTAGTGAAAGTGCAGTCCAGTTGCTGCAGAAGGCAGATGTGTTTTGGAGATGCCAGTGCCATGAGATGACCACCAAGAACAGCAGCAACAGTGGAGTACAGGCAGCTGCAACCTAGAAGACAAGGTATGTGCTACAATGGGCAGAGTGGAAGAAGTGATCCACGCCCTTGGAGAAGCCCAGAAGATGGTGAGTGGATCCCAGACATGGTACAGTTAGAGTTTGCTTTTGATTATGAGCGTGCCTTGATATTGTTCCTTCTTGAAGTAAAAGTATTTTAGTGGAGCCCACAGTTAAGAAACTTTGAATTGTAAAAAGACAACTTCAAAAAAGATTGGATATTTTAAAGGGATTGGAAATTTAATATGTAAGAATTTTTAAAGTCTATGGGACTTTTAAAGTTGGGGATGAATAAGAAAGTAAGGGTTGAGGCATAATAGTGAAGTGTTCTTGTGTCAAGTTGACAAGGGGTCAATTATACTGACTGGTTTTGTGAGTCAACTTGACACAAGCTAGAGTTATCACAGAGAAAGGAGCTCTCCTTAAGGAAATGCCTCCATGAGACCCAGCTGTAAGGCATTTTCTCAATTAGTAATCAAGGGTGGTTGTGCCTGGTGCCATCCCTGGACTGTAGTACTGAGTTCTAGAAGAGAGCAAGCTAAGCAAGCCAGAGGAAGCAAGTCAGTAAGAAACATTCTTCCATGGCCTCAGCATCAACTCCTGCTTCCTGACCTGCTCTAGTCCCAGGCCTGACTTCCTTTCGTGATGAACAGCAATGTGGAAGTGTGAGCTGAATAAACCCTTTCCTCCCCAGCTTGCTTCTTAGACATGATGTTTGTACAGGAATGGAGACACTGACTAAGACAAAAGGCATGAGCTACCCTGAGCTTCTTGAAATTCAAATTTTTGGTTGATTTTATACTTATGTTTTCTAGAGGAAAAGTTACATTTTCATCAGTAAAGAGGCTATATGATAGTGTTTTCTTTCTTTCTTTCTTTTTTCTTTTTTTTTTTTTTTTTGGTGGAACTATAGTCACCTTTAATTAGAGTTTATTTATTGTGCACCTTGTGAACTTCATAAACATTTATTTTCATCTTCTTGCTTTTGGACAAGTTTTACTTAGTATTGTATATGCATATTCATTTGTGATGTGTGCACAAGTTTCTGCACACCATGGCACATTACAGTCACGCAGACCTGCGACAAATTTTAGAAGTCTAGTCTCTCCTTCCACTGTGGGTTCTGGAACCCAAACTTGGGTCAGTAGGCTTTTCAACTACCTGAAACATCTTCCCAGCCCAAAACGACATTTTCACTCAGTCTTGAGTTTCTGAGGAAAACAATCATTTCTAGATGAATCTATGTTCACATACTTGGTGATCAATGCAATTTTATATGAATGTAAAAATATAGATGGTTATTTATTAATAGGGAGGCTGATCCATAAGGATGCTTTTCTCAGAAGTCCCAGTAGTGTTAATATCAAGGCTATTAATCTTCATGAGCTATTCAGTGCCTGTTAATTCATACCTGTTATGTTTTATGGAAGTTTGCATGAGGTGAAAGTTCAGTGTTCCTCGAAAGTGGATAGGGTCTCTCAATGTGTTTTACAGCTAATTAATCATTTCATTAGTACTCTCCACACTATTTTCATTTCTTCCCTAAAGGATTTTGTGAAGTTGCACTTTAATAACTACTTAAAGTGTTTTTGAATCATTTTCTCAAAGTATAGTATATTATATTGTATTCTTATAATTTTATCACTATATACCATTTTTAATTTAAAATTTTAACTATGTACTTGTACCATCTCTCTTTTTTCCTAATTACAGTTTTGACTTTCAACTGACTTTATTAGGAGATAACTGTTAGATTGGCTGATTTTAGTTGAACTTCGTTTTCCCTTTTGAGATTTCTTTAGGGTACCATCTTCCAGTTGACATTGCTGCTTTTGTTTTGCTTTGTATTATTTATCTACGTTGCTACTTTGAACAACTAACCATATTTTAGCCTTTCTTTTTTCTAAAATGATATATAATAGTTATCAATGAGACATCCTTATAATCATCGAATGAGGATGGTCATGTTGGCAAGGATGCTATGTTGTTATTATGCAGTTCTAGCTGTATTCAAGTTATCTACTTTATTCTTCTTCGACCTATGAATTACTGGGATACGGTTGATAAGTTTGAAAATACTTTTAAAAGTCATTGCACCATCAACTTCCTAATGTCTTAAATAATACGCATTCTCTGGACCTGTATCTGAACTGCATGATTCTGTGGCATTAAATTTTGAGAGCTAGGCACTTCCATGTTTATTGTGATTTTGTACTGCAAGTTCATTTTTGATTGGGTTGTATTCGTGTGAGTCCTCAAAGCAGGTTTCAGGTCATTCACTTTGAGATAACAGGCACTTGCTTTGGCTGCAAGCCCACAAGAACTATCATTGTACAGGACAGACCCCAAACACAAAGGCAAAATAAATTTCAACTATAGGCTCCTCCGAAGGTGTGTCCATGCGTCTAAGCTATTGAGATATGGTGTTTGTGTGTTTTGAGATAGAATCTTGCTTACAGCCCTGGCTGGCCTCAAACTCACAAACGTCTGACTACCCCTGTCTCCCAAGTGCTGAGATTAAAGGCAAGCACTACCATGCCCAGATTGATGACCTTATTTTTTTCAAGCAGTTTTAACTACAAATTAAATTGAAGGAAAATTGGGTCTTCTCTGATCCGACCTGCACATAGCCTCCCCTGTTATCACCACTCCCCAACACTGTAATATACTTGTTAAGAGTGATGAGCTCACAGTAATTCATTTTTATCTCCTAGAATCCATACATTAACATAACAATTTGTAATCTAACAGGGTTGTCCTTTGTCCTTTGGTTATACGCTTCATTACTCCTAATAGTCTATCTTTCTTTTTACATTCTGTGATGGTGTGAATATAAATGAACCCCACAGATCTATAGAGAGTGGTGCTATTAGGGAGTTATGGCCTAGCTGGGGTGGGTGTGGCCTTGTTGGAGTAGGAGTGGCCTAGTTGGAGGAAGTGTGATTCATTCCCTTCCTGCTTCCTGCAGATCAGGATGTAGAAGTCTCAGCTACCTCTCTAGCCCCATGTCAGCCTTCATGTCACAATGCTTCTGGCCATAATGAGAATGGACTAAATCTCTGAACTGTAAGCCAACACCAATGAAATGCTTTCATTTGTAAGAGTTGCTAGGGTCAAGTTTGTCTTTTCAAAGCAACAGAAACCCTAACACATCCTATACTTAGAAATTTTAGACTATATAATGCACCCTTTGAAAATGAATGGCTATGAAATTCTCACTTTACTGAGTACTGTGTACCTTCAAAATGTTCACTGATTAAAGACTATTTGCCAGAAGTTACTGGAGATGCCATTTAAGAAAGAAACAATAAACAGGTAAGAAATGAAGCAATAGATAGAGACTGAGAGGACCAGCCTAGGCAGCCAGTGGGTTATGGATATGAAGCAGACTTTCACTGCACCTTTACAGCCACAGAATTTCAAGTTTCTGAACTTGAGTGTGAAATAGAATCTCAGGGGTGACAAGTGCTGCTTCTGAGGGTTTAATCAATTCTTGCTTACTAGAGCACAGAAATTATCACTGCCACATTAAGGCAAGAAAAATTATCACCTTATAGAAAAAAATTATCATTTGGGAGTTTTACAATTTTCATATTAAGTGGCTGGTGCAAAATAGATGGGTTTTAGGCTTTGCTTATTTTTTCAGGGAAAAAAAAACTGCAGGAAAATATGAAATACTGTTGACTTCAACATCTGAAGCTCCCTGCCCCAGTATAATATATTCACTTTAGAGCTGTGTAACAATCACATAAAAAGGCAATATAAACCAACAAACAAAAACAAAAATAGATAAACAAAATGTAACAATCGCTTACAAAGGCAATATAAACAACAACAACAACAAAAAAAAACCAAAAAACAAAAAACCAAACAATATAAAAACCAAAACCAAGCGAATTAACAATAGGTTCTTCCTATTATGTAGATGAGAAGTTATAGAGGAAGAGAGGGTGGTAGTTAAGGGTACCTGTCCCTGTCACTTGCCTTCAAATCATGGCCCCTTGATTTATGCCTTGTTCAATACTTGGCAGTGAATCTCATCTGTGCATCTCAGTTACTTCATCTAGAATATGGGAATAATTGTGCTTGTCTCTAAGGTTATTACAATCAATGACTTAACAAGTTCCTGTCATATAAGAAAGACTCAGTAATCTGTACATTAAAAGACAATTTGGGGAAATGACATAAGAGATACCAGCATCTTAGCAGATCTGCAAGGAAGCTGGGAAATGTTTAGAGAGCACTCCCAGTTTAGTTCCTGGTACCAGGCATAGCAGGCAGCATGCCCCTGGAGCTCTGTGTGTATCTAGGCTCCTGTGAGAATGAATTGAAGTGACAGAGTGGGGGAAGGGAGGAAGAGGAAAAGTAGGAAAGGAAGAGAAAGAGGGAAGTTAGGAGGGAGAAACAACAACAGGATGGTATAGAGAAGAAGACTGAGGCTCAGATAGGAGAGTGCAGAATGATTTTTGCTGAGCTGAACTCTAGTGAGAAGCCGTCCTTAGACTATTCCAGCCATAGATTATGTGGAAACCATGACCTTGGAGCTTAATGATCTGATTATTATACATTTATACATTTGACCCCTACTCATTTGTCTTATGAGTGCCCTTGTCTTAACTCCAACTTGAATAAAAATACATTGAGTTTTCATCTGTTTTGCATGGTGTTGACTGTAGGTTTGTTGTAAATGGCCCTTGTTATATAAGTATGCACCTAGTATATTTAGGGCTTTTATCATTAAGAGAATTGGATTTTGTGACAGGTTTTTCACAGAACTACTGAGACGGTCATGTGATTTCTGTACTTGGGCCTATTCATGTGCTGTATTATGTTTCTTGACTTGTGTATGATATCAAAAACCTGATCGTGATAAATTTGTATGTGTGTTCCTGGATTTTTGTCTGTAAGTCTTCTGTTGAGAATTTTACATATACGTTAAGCATGGAAATTGAGCATTTTCGTTTTCATGTTGTTTTGTTGTTCTCTGGTTTGGGTATCATAAAAATATTGTCGTCATAAAAGACATTGGGAGTGTTCTTTCCTTTTTTATTTTGTATGGAAGAATTTGGGAATAATTGATGTTCATTTTTTCAAAGGTCCCATAGCATTCTGCAGTGAATACATCTGGGCTTGGTCTTTTGGTTAGGAAAGTTTACTATGGCATCAGTTGCCTTCCTTGTGATAGATCTGCTTAAATTGTTTATCTCATTTTGATTTAACTTGGTAGCTCATATGCATCAATAAATTTTCCATTCTTTTGAATTTTTCAAAATTAGTATAGTATAGAGTTTTAAGAAATGCCCTTGTGATTTTTCTGAATTGCATCGGTGCCTGTTGTGATGCTTCATTTCCATCTCTAAACTCATTATTTTGGGTCTTCTCTCTCTTCATTGAGTTTGATAGTTTGTCAAAGGGTTTGTCAATCTTGTTTATATTCCAATTCCTTTCTTGATTCTTTGTATTTTTTGTCAATTCTACTTCATTGATTTCTGTCATTATTTTAATTGATAATATCCACTACTCTAGAGTTCATTCTTATTTTTACAAGACACCAAGATAATTAAGTTATTTCTGAGGTGTGATTTTTTAAATAGTTACATAGTATTAACTTCTTTCTTAGAGCTGTTTTTATTGTATCTCATATACTACTATGTGTTGGGATTTTATTTTAATTCAGATCTAGGTAGTTTAAAATTTTTTCTTTTTGATTTCTTCAATGAAATTTTCTCATTTTGCATGCTGTTTAACCTTCATTATTCTGTATATTTTCTGTAGTTTTTCCTGCTATTGTTTTCTAGCTTTATTTTTTAAATGACAGAAACTAGCAGAGTAGATTATGAAATAGGATCCATCTATTTACTGCCTTTATGTTGTTATCAGATCTGGGAACTTTAAAATTTTTTCAAAATTAGTGCTGCCTTCATATTGTGATCAGATATAATATAGGAACTTACTTCAGCTTTCTAATTTCTGTGGAGACTTGATTGGTTTCCTAATAAATGAACTACTACAGAGAAAGTTCAATGGGCTAGTGATAAGAAAGCTATTTTTCAATGGTAGAATGGAATGCTTTGTAGATGTTCGTTAGATCCACTTGACTTTGATAGCATTTGATGCCAATGTTCCTGTTTATTTTCTCTGTGTATCAAAAATGTCTATTGACAGGAGTGCTGTCACCCTGTATGACTGTGTTAAGGCTTAGTCTGTGGCTTTATACCTATTGATTTTTATTCTAATAAAGCCTACCCATATTTGGTGTGTTTATGTTTAGAATACAATGTTATCTTTATAGATTATTCCATTAATGAGAATGAAATGACCTTTTAAAACCTCTTTTGACTAATGTCAATTTTAAATATATTTCATCAGATTTTAGAATGCCAATATTTGTTTGTTTCCTGGTTATGTTTTCTTAGAATACCTTTGTCCATCCTCCTATCTCTGAACACAAGGCATGTTCATGTGAATGTCAGCCATATCCTGGGATAGGTAAGGACTGAGGAATGATGGGAGAACCCGGAGGCCAGATTCACTCTGATATGTTAAATTTTCACCTCAGCCTCTCGTTCCCTGTTTGAAACTCAACACCATGAGGACAACAAATAGATGGATCCTGTTTTATGATCTACTCTGCTAGTTTCTGTCATTTAAAAAGTAATTATTAGTTTGCATGGATATGTGTGTGTGTGTGTGTGTGTGTGTGTGTGTGTGTGTGTTAGTATTTGCATGCCACCATTGGGGTATGAAAGTCAGAAGACATCTTCTGGTACTCTTCCTATTTGCCCAAAATAGCAAACTGAGGTCGTCCAGTCTAGCTGCAAGTGCCTCTATTTATCCACTTACACATCTTGCTGGCCCATTCTGTGTTTTTGTTTGGGAAATTAAGACTATTGCTGTTTAGAATTATCATTGAAAGATGCGTATACTTGTTTGACTACTTTTGATGCATCATTTCTTTTTATTCTTCTATTAGCTTGTGTGTGTGTGTTTGTGTGTGTGTGTGTGTGTGTGTGTGTGTGTGTGTGTAGGCATGCATGTGTGAGCCTGTGAACATTCTTGCAGGTAAATGTGTTACTTATGTAGAGATCAGAGAACACTTTTTTTTCTTTGCTTTGGACCTGATGTTCTTCTTCATATATGTACAGTGACAATTTTTGGAGTGTTTGTTTCATTAAAACACGCAGAAATATAAAAATATATTTTCATTTTAAACTCAGGTGTGAAGTATGGCACTGTATAGAGTGTCTACAGAAGCTGACTATGATTTGCCACGTGCTCTAATGTGGCATGATTTTGCCAGCCACAGATAAGTGTCTATGGTTCTGTGATGTTTGGAATTCTAGAGACTTTTCAGAGTGTATATAAATGCTAGATCCCTGATATGTGGGCTTCTTAGGTTGTTTCTGGATTGATGGTGTTTAGTTGTTGTTGACTATTTTTCTCTCTTATCTAGTGTTGGGGTTTGAAAAGGTGAAAGAAAAAGGATGTAGAAGGGTGTCAACCCACAAAATAGCTAAAGACAGCTAGTCGTATGTGTATAATGTGTAGATTTGGTCATTTTGTGGTGTACCAAAGATCATGCATGCTCTTTTGATAACTCAGGATAATATACAATGGTTTGTTTTCCTGTAAGAGACAGGAAGCCCTTCCAAGCACCTCTATTGTTGGCAGAGGTGTGTGAGAAAGGAGCCTTTCCCACTGTGTTCCCACTTGGAGTTGGTTTCAACTGAGCACTCCAGTTCATAGCAACTTCCCGGGGAAATATCACTTGACTTACTTAATAAGGGCTCCTCACACATGCCAAACATATATGATTAGATGAAGCTGAAGTCCAGTAGAGGAACCCAAGTGGACCAGGAGAACCACTAGGAAACTTCTTACAAGATTCTATCCCTGCCCCCACCCCCCAAACACACACATAAAGCACTGGCAACAGTGAGAAGCCAATATTATCATTCTCCCCTCCACGCACACAGTACCTAGCCCAACGGAGACCACTTAAGCAAAGAGAATGTGGAGAACTAGCCTGATTGTTCACTAAACACAAGTGAGTCAGAAAGTTAATTCAAAGCCCCCAGGAGAAGAAAAATGAAGATGAGAGTGGGGACAGCCATCACAGAGAAACTTGCAGCAATAGGACAGTCCGAGAGGGTATGATAAACACGCCAGATTGAATCCTGCAAATTGGCAATTCAGTTTTCTTGCCTTAAATCAGTCTTTTATGTTTTTCCTACTCATTCTCTTTTTCTTCACCCAAAGAGTAGTCTTGCTTACTACATGCAGAATCCCTTCGCCTATGCCTATTGAGAGATGGGGCTGTTCCATGCTATCTAGTCATTTTCTCTCTCTCCCTCTCTCTTCCTCTCTCTCTCTCCCTCTCTCTTCCTCTCTCTCTCTCTCTCTCTCTCTCTCTCTCTCTCTCTCTCTCTCTCTCTCTCTCCCCCCCCCCCCCCCTGAAAACTCCTTAATTCCCACCACCCTTTTGTCTCTTACAAAAGACAAAATTTACATTATATTTACATTCTTCTCCTACATAGTCTATAATTCTAATACCATTCCCTAATCTGATGGTGTTTTCCTCTTCATATTAGCATACACACTACTACCAGTATACCTTTATTCCCCAAAGTGATGGATACTCAAAGGTGATTGCTTTGTAGTTTACTACTCTATTTTTATAGCAGGGCTATCCCGGGATAATGACTTCTTTCAGACAGTATTCTATTTTCAGGAAAGTACTGTGGAGAGAACCTTGTGCCCTGAACACATGTCTTACAGAGGAAAATGACACCTCAACCTTACTATGAGTCCCTCTGGAACATTGCAAACATTTCCAGTGAGCAAATAAAAGTGACATAATAATAATAATAATAATAATAATAATAATAATAATAATAATAATAATAAGCCAGCAATCAGTCTCCTGATGTTCGAGTCCAATGCAACAAGCCTCAAAGCATAAGCAATGTAAAAGAACTAAATCAACACAACATTTTTCCTCCCCCTAAACGACTAATCCCATAGTGATTGGCTAAATGGGAGTAACCAAATCAAACTTCCAGAAAGCAACTGGAAAGAAATCGGAGGAAATAGAATGTGCACACGGACACACACAGAGAACAACCTAATACGACCCTCCATTTGGAAGGAAAACCACAAATGACACGTGAGGGTGTATCTCACATTCCCTTGACATCTGATACTTTTCACACTGTCACATCAAAACTGAGGGAAATTTCTTTCAATGTTACCATGTTAGCAGTCAAAGGATTATCTTATTTTAAGAAGTAAACTTACTTTATAAAATGATTTATCATTGTATGTCTCCTGGGAATTTTATCACATGCCTTCAGAGCGGTTGCAGTCCCTAAAGCCAAGAATTTGAAGACCTATATGGTACTGGGATATGGCTATAGTATGGCTGACAACTTACTGCCTCACAGGAACTAAATGTCTGCATGGGACCTTATGCAAGCTCACTTGCCATTCATACCTCAGCTCATAATACCTCAGATTTGCACTAGTAGATGGGAGCCAGAAGGGTTACAGCTTAAGAAGCATTAGGGCTTCGTTAGCCCCAGTGATTTAGAGCAATAGCTTAGCACTTTCAGTCTTCCCAGGCCTTTGCATTCTGACCTTAAGTGAGGGTAATAAAGCTGACCAATAGGCTGACTAGAACAGGCATCAGGCAGGTCAAATTAATCACTAGCTTAGGTCTTAAAATTTACAGAAGAATGCTTAAGTTTCTATTAGCCATAGAAAACTGGAAAAAAAAATATACAGCCACACTACCATAAGTAACTGTTTTCAAAAGGGTCACTTACAAGGAAGTAGGATTGTGGAGTGGAGAAAGAGTACAATGTAAGTTAACAGCTGAGCACCTTCCATAGCTCTACACCTCTTCTACAAATTCTATACTGATATTTTATCCTAGGGAAGGTCCATTGTGTCATAATAAGATCATAAAAATACAGCACAAGATGCTCTTATTTCTAAACGATATACTTAATAAGATCCTTCGGCGTCCTTGCCGCACAGCCAGACCTGTGGTACGTCAGTTACCTTTCCGTCTCTGTTGTCTAATATCATGCCCAAAGTGCACTTGGGAAAGAAAAATTTTACTTTGGCTTTTATTTCAGAGGAATCAAGTAAAATGTGGTGGGAGAAGGAATTGGAATGGACAGCACAGGTATCATGGTTGGACCAGGAAGCTGGCAGTTCACATATTCATCATACACAAGGAATAGGCTGTAAACTCTCATCTCTAGTGACATAAGTGACTCCGATAAGGCTATGCCCCATAAAGGTTCTGTACCTTCCTAAACAGTGCCTTCAACTGGAGACAAAGTGTTCACCCACATGAGCCTGTGGAGGACATCTCTCTTTCAAACTACAGTGGATGCTGTTGGAGAGCAGTGGGCAAAAGTGCAGGAAGAAGCATTTGAAGATCAATCTTGGGATCAAGGACAAGAGTACAGGGTGAGGACCTGGAAGACCAAGTGTCAGTTGGGGATCCTGAGTTGGGAACTTCTAAATTAATAAATTTCTCAAATGAAGTTTCTGAGTGAACCTACCCAACACGTGTCCTCTCTTAGTTTTCTCTCCCTGTCTTTTGCCCCATGATCATTTTGTTTTTCAAGCAGGGACTGTGATAGTTCATGTTTATATTCTGTAGAATTTAGACAGTTACAAGTCTATTCAAATAAGCTTAACTAAGGTTAGCATTCAGAAATTATTCAACATAGTTATTCCTCAGAGAACAGTGTGGCATTATTATAATTTTTGGCTTATTATTTGATACAGAGTAAAGGCTACTATATTGTTTTTGGTTTTTTGGTCATTTCAAAAATTGTTAATATTTTTTATTTCCTTTTGGTAGATTATTCAAATAAATGTTAGATGAAGGTTTCTCTTAACAAATTAAAAGTATTATGCATGTATTTAACCAAATTCAATCTTGCTTTGAGTTAATGTTTAAAAATTAAAATGATTACAAAACATTTTGATGCAACTTTAAGCTAAACTTCATTCCTTCATGTCACTAGAACATTTCACATGACAAAATACTTTATATCAATTTGCTTTGAAAAGAAATGTTTGTAACTTAGGTATAAAATCTAAAGTGCTTGCATCAAAACTAGAATTCCTTTACCCACTAAGAAATTTTCTTTATGTAGTTTTTCCAGAATATTACTACCATAATATAATGGATGTTATTAAGTGCTAAAAATTTTTAAATCTTTTTATTTTATTAGTAATGTGCTGAAATATTTCAGAATGCATCCATATAACATTTTCCCGCAAATAAGGCTTTTTATTTGTTGCTCTTAAAATTCTTGATTTTAAACAGGTTTTTGGACTGGTGGTTCACATTCATCAGTGTGTTCAACATTAGCACCTGTCTTGTCACCAGTTGTTTTGCCAAAACTACCACCTTCACCATGAGTTTTCCTAATTCAAATTTGGGTTTCTTCAGCATTTTTCCTTTCCTAACAAAGGCGTCATGGAGAGGATAAGTGTACCGGCAAGCCTTATCTATTCTTTCCAAATACTGTCTACAATCAGTTTATTAGCCACTTCCTTCAAGTCATTTGTCTGCACTTCTCGGGTCATGATTTCCACCGTCTTCTTCCGGATCTGACAGACCTGCTGGTGCTGTGCATAGGATGACTTTCATATCTGGTTGTTTCATTTTTATAAGTGAAACTAACACACAAAGATCAGAGCAAATACCCATTGGTTATCTTGACATCAACATGAGTTTCAGTCATGGTCTCCCACTTTTAGACCATGAAACATATTTTGTCCTGGGTCCTGGGTAAGAACCATGCATCTTTCTTAGAAAATGGATCAACCACTTTCTTCATAGCTCCCTTCTTGCCACTTTTTGTCAGGTGCTTGTTCTTGCTGACCACTATAGTGCCATTCATCCATATGTTATTAAAACTAAAGATCTTTTAATCAAAAATTGGCATTTTAGTAAAGATACTTGTTCACAACAAAGCAAAATCATTATTTTAAAAATACAGGTGAAGATAAATGTTAAAATGTATTTTTATTTGGTATATATATATATATATATAATGTTTCCTATATGTATAATATATAAATGGCTTATATTGAAAGGTTCACAGTGTGATTAAACAGTCATTGATCCCACTTTTAGGCTCGTAGATTTAGTGTTCACCAGCACTAGAAGGTAATTGGTAAAAATATCATCAGTAAAAATATGAAAAAGTATTTTTAAAAAATTATCCTCTCAGTAAAATGCAATGAAGCTCTCTGGCTAACTTGTCATCATGACACAATGTTACAGAGTCACCTTAGCAAAGTTACAGACTAAGACACAGAGTGAGGTCAGCAACGTTACCCAGTAAGATAGTGACATCATCAGAGTTACAGAGTAAGATAGAAAGTGATGGGAAGGAAGTTACAGAGTAAGATGTAGACCAATGTCAGCAAAGTTATAGATTCTCTTGGACTCATCATTAGGGAGTGATTTTATTCCAACTCATAACTTTCTCTTTTTCATAACTATCTCAAGTCACATGATTTCATCTTCTATAACTCTGATGTGACTTAATCTGCTGCTGGTGCTAAGAAAATTCCATTAAATTAGATTATTCATCTATGAATATATGATTTAGGCATGTTATCAAATAGGACTATATTAAACTAGTATTAGTACTATTCCTCTAAATGTTAACATGCAAAACTAATTTTGATTTTAAAAATTTTTCATTTTATATATATATAAATATATATATATGTATACACATAGTTCATAATCTCTGTTAATTGTTGTACTGAGAGAAGAGAAGAGTCCAGTCCATCCAATTTTAGTGGCATATTATCATACAAGTTCTGGATAACATCATAGAGCTTGTTAGAGTTACAGTAATAATATAATTAAATATATACAATTATCAATCTAGTAATCATTTCAGAATGTTCAATGAATAGGCTTTTTAATAGCACCATCATTTTCTATAGTAAGAACAAAACCACATGATTACTACCCATATCGAATACAGTCATTAACAAATAGAAATTATATAGAAGTCAACATATTTTACAGCATCAGAAATGATGAACAATTATAAAATTCAAAGATGAAAAGTAAAAGCCATGTAGAACATTTACAAAATTCTGTATTCATTTACACAGAACTAGAATATTTACAGATAAAAGACGATACTGTTTCATACCAACTCCTCTGTGAGAGAATCAATTATTCACTACAAGCACCTGGCTCATATTTTAACACCATCTTGCTCTACTGCTGAAATGAGTCTGAAATCAATGGTCTCGTCACAATATTGAGAGTGTATTGCAGAATGGAGCAAGGAGAGTGAACTCTCATTTGTGTGGCATCTGTGCAGTTTTGTTCATTCATTAAAGTACCGACTTGAATTTATCTTAGGTGCCACTGGTCCTCAAACTATATTCAGTTAAAACATGTATTTTCACCTATTACTCTTCAACATACTCCATGGCTTTTAAACATTTATGTTTGCTACCAAAATAGTATAAGTCGGCTGGACACATTGGAAAAACTCCATGCAAGCTTCAACTAGCTAAGGTGCTTTTCTTAAAAAAAAAAAAAAAAAGAAAGAAAGAAACAATGGTTTAAACTAGGATCCCAGGGAGTTTAAGAAGCATGCCAAGCTGACCCATATATAAAAATAAATAAACAAATGAAAGAACTAATAAACATTCAAATTAAAAATAAAGATCGATTAGGAGCTGGGAGTTCAGGAAATGAGCTGATGTAAAGGCGTGATTGGTCATTTATAAGACACAAAGTCCTGGAAGCAAGTGAATATCTAAAGTATTAATGATTGTAAAACACAAAATGTGCTATGTTAAAACTGTTAAATCAACAAGAAGACCTTAAGTGTCTCCTCCTCCTCCACTCTATACTCACAAGATAACCAAGATGTCAGAGATGCTTTGGTTCATTTGACTTCAGTAATCATTTCGCAAGGTATATTTTTATCAAATAATTATGTTCTGTGCATGTGATCCCTCAATTATATATCAATGTATTTGGGGTAGGATTTAAAATGTTTCTATTCTGAAGGTACAACCTCCTTTTTCTTTTAAACAATTTTTCAATTTTTTTTTACTTATTCATTTTACATCCCCTCAGTGATCCCCTCCCACCATCCTTCCCAAGTCCCTCCTCCCCTTCTCTTTTGAGTGAATAGTGGCCCCACTGTATCCACCTACCCTGTCATTTCAAGTCTCTGGAAGACTAGGTGCTTCCTCTCCATTGAGGTCAGACAAGGCAGCCCAGTTAGAAGAGCATATCCCATGTACAGAGAACAGCTTTAGGGATAGCCCCCGTTCCTGTTGTTGGGGACCCAAATGAATGCCAAAGTGCACATCTGCTACATATGTGTGAGTAAGGCACATATATGGGTTCAGCCCATATATCTTCCTTCATTGGAGGTTTAATCTCTGAAAGCACTAAGGGTCCAGGTTAGTTGATTCTGCTCACCTTCCTTTGGAGTTCTTATCCCCTTAGGGGCTGTAATCCTTCCTCCTATTCTTCATAAGAGTCCCAAAGCTCCATCCACTGTTTGACTGTGGGTATCTGCATCACTCTGAGACAGTTGGTAAGTGAAGCCCCTCTGAGGACAGCCTTGCTAGGCTCCTGTCTGCAATCATAACAGATTATCATTAATAGTGGTAGGGATTGGCCAGTCTGAGGACTCTGGTCCATCCCCAAACCCTGCACTTCTTGTAGACAGGATGAGTTTTGGGTCAAGAGTTTTGTGCGTGCGTTGTGTCCTTATCACCACACCAGGGTCCCTGCCTGGCTATGGGAGGCAGCTTCCCCAGACTCCATATCATCAATGCCATGGGTCATAACTAATGACGCCCCCATTAGTTCTTGGGCAACTCCTCTACTGCAGGTCTCAGTCTCTTCCTGGAGATGTCTCCTACCCGTCTCATGTCAGTTGTAGATTTCCATTCATTCTTATGGACATCCAGCTATCCCATCCCCCTTGTCCCAACCCATATCTGATTCTGAACCCCCTCCTGATCCATTCCCCCATCTATTTCCCTCCCTCACCTGTTTTCTACCACCATTCCATTCCCCCTTCCAAGTGCTTCCCTTGCTTAAGCCCTCCTTCCTGTCCAGCTTCCTTGAGTCTGTGGAGTGTAGCATGGGTATCTTGTATTTTATGAGTAGTATTCACTTATAAGTGGATACACACTGTGTATATCCTTTGGGGACTGGGTTACTTCACTGAGGATAATATTCTCAAGTTACACCCCTTTGCCTGCAAAATTCAGGACGGTCATTGTTTTTAATAGCTGAAATAGCATTCCATGGTGTAGATGTACCACATTTTCTTTTCCCATTCTTCAGCTGAGGGGCATCTAGGTTGTTCCCAGTTTCTGGCCATTATGAATAAAGATGCTATGAACATTGTTGAGCAAGTGTCTTTGTGGGATGGTGGAGCATCTTTTGGGTCTATACCTGGTAGTAGTATAGCTGGGTTGTGAGTTAGAACTATGCCCCGCTTTCTGAGAAACCACCAAGCTAATTTTCAAAGTGGTGGTACAAATGTTGCACTCCAAGCAGTAGTGAGGGAGCGTTCCCTTGCTCCACATCTTCTTCAGCATATGCTATCTCTTGAGATCTTGATCTTAGCTATTCCAACCTGTACTCCAATGGCCCTCTCTCTATCCATTCTGTTGTTAGCCTGTGTCTTCTAATTGGGCAATTGAGTCCATTGATGTTGAGAAACATTGATCAGTGATGGTATTTCCTGTAATTTTTATGTTGGTGGTGTTAGTGTGTGTATATTAGTGTGTGTTTGTGTGTGCTTCCCTTTCGGTTGGAACTTTTCCTTCTGGTGTTTTCTGTAGGGCTGGTTTTGTGGATAGATATTGTTTGAGAAAAGTTTTCAATTAGCAATAATCACGCCTCAGATAAACCTCATTGGCTGTGATACTGCCACTGCACAAAGCTTAGATATTGTTTGAATTTGAATTTGTCTTGAAATATCTTGTTTTCTTCATCTGTGGTGACTGAGAGTTTTGTTGGGTATAATAGTCTAGATTGGCATCCGTACTTTTTTAGAGGTTGCAAGGCATCTGTCCAGACACTTGTAGCTTTTAGAGTCTCTTTTGAGAAGTTAGATGTAATTCTGATAGGTCTGCCTTTGTATATCACTTGCCCTTTTAACCTTGCTGCTTTTAATATTTTCTTTGTTATATAGATTTTGAGTTTTAATTATAATGTGACAGGAGGATTTTCTTTCCTCATCCAGTCTAATTGGTGTTCTATAAGCTTTTTGTATATTTACAGGCATCTCTTTGTTTAGATTGGGAAAGTTTTCTTCCATAATTTTGTTGAAAATATTTTCTGAGCCTTGGAAGTGGGACTCTTCCCTTTCTCTTCCAATTATTCTGAGGTTATATCTTTTCATGGTATCCCAGATTTACTGAAAGTCTTATGTCAGGAACTTTTAGATTTAGCATGTTCTTTAGCTGATCAATTTCCTCTATTGTAGCTTCCACATCTGTGATTTTTCTCCTCTATCTCCTGTATTCTATTGGTGATACTTATATCTGTTGTTCCTGTTCTCTTGCCTAGGTTTCCCATCTCCAGGATTCCCTCAGTTTGTGTTTTCTTTATTGCTTCTACTTCCTCTTTCAGGTTTTGAACAGTTTTATTTATTTATTTCCTTCACTTGTTTAATTGTATTTTCCTGTATTTCTTTAAGGAATTTATCCATTTCCTCTTTTTAAAGGCCTCTGTCATCTTTATAAGATTAGATTTAAGGTCATTTTCTTCTGCTTCCATTATGTTAGAATGTCTAGGGCTTACTGTAGAAGGGTAGCTGTGCTCTGAAGCTGTCATATTGCCCTGGCTTTTGTTGAATGTATTCTTTTGAGGACCTTTCATCATCTGGATGGCTTTGGTACCTGGATGTTTCTGTTGTAATAGGCATCGGGAGGGGGTTAACCTCCATGGTACTGGTGTGGCAGGCCTACAATGGGTATCCTTGGATTATCTGGTTCTGAATCTGCAGGTCTGTATGGTTCAGGCTCAGTAGTTCTGATGAAGGTGAGAAGAGAGGTGGCAGGGTAATGGAGGTCCTCCCAGGGCAGCTCTGCTTGCTCCAGAGGTCTCAGTAAGCAGTGAACATGGGTGGGGAAAAGGAAGCGTACCTGTATGGTTCAGGCTCGGCAGGTCTGATGAAGATGGGAGGATAGATGGCAGGAGCACTATATCTTCTCTTCAAATGTTTAAAATCAACAGTTTCTAATTTGTGAACTTCAATGTTATCAATAGACCACTAGAAATGAACAATATTAACTAACCAACTGGACTGCCCAGAACTCCCAGGGACTAAAACTCCAACCAATGTGTGTACACAGAGGAATTCATAGTCCCAGCTACATATATAGCTGAGAATGGCCTTATCTGGCATCAATTGGAGGGGAGGCCCTGTGGAGGCTGGATCCCTCATCCAGAGGGATGCTAGAGCAGTGAGACAAGAGTGGGTGAGTGACTGGGAGAGCACCCTCATAGAGACAAAGGGGGGGGTGTGGAATGGAGAGGTTATGGAGGGCGACAAGTAAAAAGAGATATTATTTGAAATGTAAACAAATAAAATGATCAATTAAAAAAAGAAAGAAATGGAATCTTTCAATATGTGATTCATAAAGTCTTTTTGCCCTTTAAAAAAAATGGGTGTGACAGGAATTGAATCTAGGACCTGGTGCAGAGTAACACAGATGTGTCCCTACACCTCTTTTTACATTTTATTTGGAAACCTGCTGGTCTAACTTAGTTACCTAAGGCAGCATAACTTTGAGATAGATATAGATATAGATATAGATATAGATATAGGTAGATAGATATAGGTAGATAGATATAGATAGATATATTTCATCAAACTTAATTTCTATTAAAACTGGGAACTAAATTCTTCCAATGTTAAAGGAAGGACCAGAAACAGAAAAATCTCAAGGGCATCTATTTTTAGCATTAACAGTAGCTATGAAGTTTTAGGTGTATTACTGCTCATTTGACTAATCATAGTTTCTCCTTCCTTCCTTCCTTCCTTCCTTCCTTCCTTCCTTCCTTCCTTCTTCTTTCCTTCCTTCATTCTTCTTTCTTTCTTCTTGTTTTTGAGACAGGGTCCTTCTATATATTCCTAGATATACTGAATTTCACTCTGTAGAGCCAGGGTAGCCTCAAACTCACAGAGAGCCTCCTGCCTCTGTTTCTTGAGTGCTGAAATTAAAGGTGTGTACCACTACACCAGAATCTTTTTTTAAAGTGGGGATTATAATTATGCCCATGGTGTCAAGTAATTAATTGCCATAATCAACAGGGCTAGGTCTAACAGTCACTGTCAATTATCACAGATGTCATCACCCAAAACATACTAAGAACACTGGGTCCTATATTTCCCGTTTTCATCACATAATTTATCTCTTTACCAAAATGCAAAAAAAAATCATCTAGCGCTATGTTGAAAGATTTTTACTCACCAAGTTTTTGCCAATGAAAGAAAGGTATATTTTCTTAACAAATGTCTCTTTATTTTAAACAATATATGATCATTCCACAGTCCTTTTGAAGTAGACAGATTTGATGCAGTGACTGCCTGAGTACTGGTCATTTGTGGATTCCTGGCACAATTGACATGGCATTAGCTGATCTCTAGAGACTGATAGGTTATGGGTGCAAATTAAATCCATACAGTGAATGGATAGAAACCTCTGTTGTCTTTGACGGGAGTTGAAGGATAGTTCTGGCCTCTCAGATCACCAAGCTATGGAGAGCTCATGAACCAAAACCCATTTGGAAGGGGGTCTGCTAGCACAGAGGATAAAGAAAAGAGGGTTTTCTAACTAGAACATTCCAAGGTTTGAGTCCTAACAATTGTCCTAGGAACACTGACAGCCAGGACACACAGTAAGCTTGAGTACAGGGAATGACCTGATTCTCTTCAGAAGAAGAGCATTTGGATAGTTGGCACACGGGACCAGGCCTAGTGTAGGTAAATGATTGTGCAATGCTCCAGTGTACCAATCACTTGTCAGACTCACTTTCTGTTGTCAAATAAGATAACCACAGAAAAAGTTGCTTCGGGGAAAGGGAAAGAAATTCCCAGAGCCTCAGAAGCAAAGCAATATTTCATCCCTGGAAGCTGCCCTGGGGCAGATCTCTGGATCCTCTTTATCAAGTACATAATCTTGAATTATTAGTTAGTTTTCAAACTGTAAGGCAAGTGGCTGTGTATCCTTCGTTTTGAATCCTAATCACCTTTCTGACAGCCAGTTCTTTACCTAGCACCTAGCAAATGGAGAGGGATTTTAACACGGGCATAGATACATTCAAATGAAGACACTGGGCTGGCAAGATTTATGTGAACTTGACCCAAGCTAGAGTTATCTGAAAGAAGGGAACCTCAGTTGAGAAAATGCCTCCAGAAGGCCTGGGTCAAGGGCATTTTCTTAATTATTTAAGGGGTAGATTCCCACACATGGTTTGTGGTATCATATTTGGACTAGTGGTCTTGTGTGCTGTAAGAACAAGATGAGTAAGCCATGATAAGCAAACCAATAAGCATCATTCTCCATTGTGTCTGTATTGGCTCCTGCCTCCAGGTTCCTGCCCCATTGGAGTTCCTGCCTGGCTTCCATCAACAATGGACTACAATCCGGAAGTGTAAACCAAATAAACCCCTTTCTCCCTAACTTGTGTTTGGGTTATGGCATTTCACTGGAGAAATAGAAACTCTAAGACAGACACAGTATTGAGTTGTAGTAGCTTCCGTGATAGCACAATGGTACTGACAATAATAACAGTAACTGAAGGACCTGCTTCTCACCCACAAAGGGGATAAGGACTGAATGCTTTTTGATGAACACGGGCTGCACTGTAGCAACCATCTGGAAAATGCCACTCATGTTCTGTGGCATATATTTTGTTCTTGTACCAAAGAATTGGATTCCTTGTACTCCATCTTTCTCCCACTTGCTTAGTCCTCATTTCATTGTTCATGAATCCTAAATTACAAGATCAATATTTTTAGAAGTGAGTCTGACAAGGAGTTATGGTTTTCTCAGCTTCTGCAGTGTTGGTAAACACAGTAGAAACTCATTGGAGCAGATATTAGGTAAATCACTTGGCAGCATTTATGAGGCCCTTACCACCGTAAATGCATAATCCTATTTTCCTGTCAGCTGATTCTAACTGATAAAAATATAAACACTGAGAAAGCTGTGGTTACTTTATGCTCAACAGCCCTTGTGTCCCCATATCCGCAGAACTGTCTGGAATTTTCTGGACACTCATTATGCATTTATGATGAAGGAATAGAGAATTGAATGCATAGACCTTCAGGCATCCCTGAGAACAATGAAGGGAAAGAAGTCTTCATTAAATAAAACTTTATTTTGATTAAGGAAAGAATTTGAGGGAGAACATACTGCACTATAATTCCTTTTCTCTAAGTATCATACTAGCATCCAATTTGCTAGGAGAGGTAAATGAAATTATGCTTATGAGCCAGTAGCATAATACTGTCCAATCATCTTTCAACCTGCTGTCCCTCAACCAAAACAAGAGCTTCTGAGCTAAAGACTTATGTCTAGGATGTTTATTAGGAGAGGACCTGCAAGACCCAGGAAGAAGGCTAGAGAATGACAGGGGCAGATACACTGAAGACTGCCCTCCCATCTCATTACAGCAGTATGCCTGCCCATCTATTGGGTCATGCCCTTCAAAATTATGGCTAACTCCATCTCCTGCAAGGATGTTTTAAAGGCTTGGTGAACAAGTTGCAAAGCTGGTTTAAGATGGTTTTCTAGACTTGATTAGGACTTGTCACTACTCCTCATATAGGTCTTTCACCTTCCATCAGCATTTAGGTTGGTCTGTGAAGTTCAACTCACAGGGAAACCCAGACTCTAACTATTCAACAACCTAAGAATATTATCTATTGACCTTATTAAACCACAGTTGCTGCCACTGTCCTTTCAGTGTTATTACCAGGCACAAAACATCCAAAGACTTCGCTGAATCCTTGGGTCACAGTTACTCTTTCACTGTCTTCAGGGTACAAGAGAAAGATGAGATTGTTATAGTATTATAAAAAGAAAGTCAACAATAAAGCAATTCCTTTCTTTGTCCAAACAGATTGGACAGAAATCATTGCTATAAAACCTACAGTAAACTTCTGTGTCTCCTGTTGGGCACATTTCTCCCATTTTGGAACCAAGATTTCTATCCTGGTAGAAGTCAACAATGTGAGGATAGGTGAACAAATCCTAGTGTGTGTTTCATCATGAATGATGGGAGACTCACATTAAATGTGTGGGAAAAGATACTGTTGGCAAATACCAAACATCATAAGGCTGAAATAGGGCATATTACTATCCAATAGAATAGGCACTAAGACAGTGGATTCAAAGTAACAAAGATGAACATCATAAGCGATGAAAGGCTTGATTCAGAAAGTACAGCAACCATAAATAAACATGTATGAAATTTGACTAAAGCTAAGGAATAAATATATAACTTTCCAACCATAGGTACAGATTGTAATATCTCTCTCTCACCAACTGACCAAAAACAGAAAAATAACTAGCAAACAATTTAGATCATGCTGGCTCAGTAGTTAAATGTACAGCTAATTTCATAGAGAGTGAAGAAAATGAGTTCTTTTCCAATACTTAGTGTGCCCGCTCAGGTGACTCTAGGGTGACCAAACAGGAAGTATCTAAGACAAGAAGTCTCAAAAATAATTTAAATAATTCCAATTAGACCTAACATGTGTTTTGATCACAGTAGAATTAAGATAGGCCAATATAAGGGTGAGCACTGGAACTTGATGGTAAAACCCATCCTTAGTGTACACGGGAGCCTGCATTCAATACCCTTTAGCTTCCCAAATCAAAATATTGACAAGTTACTAACATGATAAACATTAGGAAATTGAAATGGTCTTACAGTTTGATTCTGACATCTCCCATGGGCTTATATATTTCAGAACTTGAACCTTAGGTAGCCATGCAATTTGCGACATGGATCCAAGCTGGCAGTAGATTACCAGGTAGGCCTTGAACACTTCCACTCTGAGCCGCCTGATTGGATAATGTGAGCCCTGGTTGCATATTCTCTCTCTCCTGAACTACCTCAGACCTCACAATGGGTCATTCCTTGTGAGGCCGTGAACACAAGCAAGCCTCTTCTTCCCATAAGTTGCTTGTGTCAGATATCTATTGCATCAAAGCAAGAAAAGTTAATAGCACAAAAGCTAATAACACAGAGGGCAAGGAAAACCACAGGTGATTCAGAAATTAAATGAGAGACATGTTTGCATAACCCTGAGACTAATGAAGAAATCAAAAGATTTGGAAAATATTTCAAACTGACTGAAAGTGAAAATGAATATTGAATTTCTAGGGACTGTATCTAAAACTGTACGGGGAAGAATGTATCTTGTTTTAGAAACCCATTTAGAAGGGAGAAAGGTCTAGTCAGACAGTACTTTAAAAAGGCTGAAGAAGGGGCTGGAGGGATGGCTCGGTGGTTAAGAGCACCAACTGCTCTTCCGGTGGTCCTGAGTTTAATTCCCAGCAACCACATGGTGATTCACAACCATCTGTAATGGATCCAGTGCACTCTTCTGGTGTGTCTGAAGACAGTGACAGTGTATTCACATAAAATAAATAAATAAATCTTTTTTTGTTTTAAAAAAAGGGGGGCTAAAGAAGAGCTTCATCCCAGATCAAGCACAAGGATGGACAATAGGAACAAGAGAAGAGTAACAGAGCCAAAAAAAATGATCAAGGGTGAGCTGTTTTTGCTAGTGTCACAACTGCCATGTTTTCTGAATTTGCTTTCTCCTTGGGGTTATTGTAATGATGCCCAAGTATGGGAGTGACTGATTTTGCTGCTACTTCCTGCCAGACATGATTGCCATCAACCATCCAGTTGTGCAGGACTACCACTGTATGGGTAGCATTTGAATTCAGCACCTCCGTTCTTTCTTCTGAGGGCATACCTTGTGTCAGTGGATTAAGAATGATAATCTCACAGGCCTAAAAGCTTAGGATCTTCATTTGAAAAGGGATTCAAGGAATAGAAGGTGGAAGTGACACAGAGAATGGATGGCAATGAATACAAGGACATATTCTTGAATTTACCACTGTAGAGGATGTGTCTTATCACCGATGGGTTCCTTGAGGTGCCCCAGAACTGCTCACCCCAAGGACATACGGGAAAGCAGGGTCATATGTCAGCTGCCTAGAGTTGCCAGACAAGTTGGAAGTGTAGACTTCAGTCCTTCTTGTATGCATTGCACATGTGAGAATGCAGAGTTCACAGAGATGCTCCCATGTTCTCACCAGGTAGAGATTAGAGAAGCAAAAAGACCTGGGTCAGGAGCAAGGTCTGTAGGAATTGCATGGGAGAAGCTTAAGAAAAACTTATTTGGAATTTTTTACTGCAGCGATTATTAAGTGCCAAGCTGAGGGAATTTGAAGAGATGGAAAAATATATAATACATTCTCATATAGATAACACTCTGTCCAAGACTATTCATATATGTGTGTATATATGAATATATGAATGAACATATATGAATAGATATGAATAGTGTACAAATCAATATATATGAATAAATAATACATCAGGAATTTGCACTCAGCTAAAAGTAAATTTATTAAAATGAAGATATACATATTCCTGGATAGAAAGAGAGAAGACAGGGTATTCATGGAACCAATCTTATTTGTCATTACAAACATTCTTTTTAAAAGACTTTCAAATTATTCTGCTTTTAAAGTTGTGGGTTTTTTTGTTTTGTTTTTTTGTTTGTTTGTTTTTTTCTTTTTCCTTTTTCTTTTTTTTCTTTTTTTCTTTCTTTTTTTCTGGAGCTGGGGACCAAACCCAGGGCCTTGCACTTGCTAGGCAAGCGCTCTACCACTGAGCTAAATCCCCAACCCCTAAAGTTGTGTTTTTAATGTTCTTAGAAAACAATATAGACTGGCGACTTAATCTTTAGCCATGAATGTACTGATTACACAAACTTCTAATGACTCAAAAAATGCTGCCAAAAATAAAATCTATTTGTCATTTCTCCTCGAGTTTCAGTAATGATGGGATAGGATGCCTTATAGATTCCCTTTGTTGTCTGTGGTCCCCAGAGATGCAGACTCAACCTTATCACTGCCATGTCTCAATGTATCAAGAGCCCCAGTATGACCAATTCTCTGGACTCCAAGTTCTGGGAGAATAGAACGCATCCATGTATTAAACATCTCTATGATCAGACACTTCTGAGTGCTATCACATACCTATGCAATTCATGTCTACAGTTCTGATTGCCTAATCCCTAGTTAACCTTGGCAGTTGAGAGACCCTGTATAAGAAAAGTATATAGTCAAAGAGAGTAGCACATATAAATTCTGACCATGATTACTTGTTGGTCTGAGATGTAAGCTCTTTTCTTTATTCTCTTAACTGGAGTAACTAGGGTGCCCTCTTCATTGTCTCTTTATTCTGTTTCTGTGATGTTTGGGACCTTGCTGACTCTGGAGCAAAGACTAGCTCTACTCTCAAAGATTAACTTACCCGTGATCATTTTATTGCAAACCAACCCATCCTGAGCTTAGTCTCCAGACTGACACAGTTCTGTCATTCCCTTTGCTGGATCGTACCCAGAGCCAGATGACAGGCAGCTTTGTATCCAAGAGCACAGTGAAATTGTCCAAACCAGCCCTTCCCAACCAATTCTACTTTGGCTTGTCGTTTCTTTGTAGCAAAAACCACAATGAGACTTTAGTCATGTTCTGTCCTAGCCTACTCTTTAACCATCCCTGGTATGTGCCTTTATGTCCCAGTGATATGACGTATCACATTTTCAAGGGAAGTTTGACTAACTATTCCTTCAATCATAATGTTCTTCTATGCTGTTGGCTTCATTGTGTTTGAATGATAATCAAATCCTCATCTTAAAACATGCCTGCTACCCAGGAGATATGTGATAAAAGCTGGCTGAGTGAAGTAGTAGCAAGCCTTTCATAAGAAGGAAAACTACAAGCCAACTTTTATTAAAGCTCTACTGTCTACTCACACACGGGGAGGTATCAAGAGTAGGGATGATGGAATGCAGACAGGTGTATAGGATTAAATAGACAACCCAGATACAAGGCACCAACACTCTGGCCTTATAAATCCACATCTGCTTTTACAGATGCTCATGAATGTAATTGCCCTCCCTCTTCCTCTGGTGTGGATAACATTATCTGCGCCATTTTCTACTGACAGATTTCTCTCTGGAATGACCACAGAAGGACTCTTTCTGTTCTCTTGAAGCTCTACATTCTGCCACTGGCACTTGCAAAGTAATGAGTAAGTAGGTTTCTCAGAATTCGTGTGCAAATTCTGGAGACTGCACTCATGCCTGACAGTACAATGGGAAACAGTACTATTGTGTCCAATAATGAAAACACTTGTTTCTGGTTTCTCAGTTCCTTCCTACCATACACTGGCAACATGACTATGAGTGGTTCTTGATGTTATCTATATAAAATTAGAAGCAATCGAGAAGAAGCTTCCAATTAGGTATGCAAGAGTGGATGTTTTCCTTCAGTTGGAAAAGGTTATTCCATAAACATTCCCTTGGTTTCTTTGATGTTCTAAAGTACTGAGAATGAAAAAATAGGAGACTTTATACAAAAAATAGAATGCTACTGTGTACCTAGTGAATATATTTTCCTTCTTCACTCAACCATAAACCAAACTCCTGCTGCATCGCAGAATTGTAATATGCCCTGTAGAGCTTGTCGGCAGCCAAGGGTTGCGTTATATCTCTGACGAGGAAAGTATGAAGACTTAAGACCTGTGCGTTGCATTTGGAACAAGTGATAAGAAGCTACCGATCGAATAGTACCTCACTATTAACCTTCAACAGAAAAGTGTTTTCCCATTTCTTATTTCTTTTATAGCTTGGCTGTTTAGCACTGAAAGATTAACAAGAGCCCACATTTAGACATTTTATTGGAATTAGAAAACACATTTTTTAATATAGGAACTAATGCAGTACTCAGTGGGACTAGAGACACAGTGTCTAGATGACGATGGGCTAATGGCTGCCAGTAAAATCAGCCTGTATTATTCAAACGCCCAAAAACCTGCTCACCTCAGTTCCTGGCACAGAAAATGACAGAATTATGTTCCCTCTAGCTTCATTTATACACAATTAAACAAAATGTGTGTAATCTGCAAGTGCAATAACTTGTGTTTCTCTATTTCATTTTTTTTTTAGTAGTGGAATTAACTTGAATAAAAGGCTGTTGAGCGGCTCCCTGTTGGTCTCCAGTGGGTTGGTGTACATATATTTTAGAGGCACATTTGTTTCAATTCAGCTAGCATAGTCAGGCAAAGATAGCAGAATATTGCATTGCTTCCTTTGAGCCAAAGACTCAGGTTGCATGGGCATAGGTCAGAAGCCAAGGAGAAGATAGAATGAATGGGGGTTCCATTCTTAGCCTTTGCATTCTGTATAAAGGAGCTTACTGCAAACATGACCCAAAGTCTCTTTGTTCCAGTCATATTCTATGATCATTAACAACGATCATGGCACTCATGCTCATTCATCTCACAGGAGTTTCTGAGGGTAGAAATAACAGAACATGGAAGCAGAAGGAAATTCTGATTTGTACCATGAGATTGCCAAGAGTTCAGGTTAGACTATCAGGAATATTAGTCAATGAATGCAACATCAACTGTCTTGTCATGCTGGCTCTCCTCCTCCTGCTGCTGCTCCTCATGTCAGTAGAGTTGGTTCCCAGGAGATCCCAGTACATTCTGAATAGCATTGTATGCAGGAATATCCCTTAGTTCCTCTGTAGGACGTGAACTATAAACATGGTGTGGTGTGGGAAAAGGATTTGGAAAGTAGACCTATATAAGTGGAGGGGGGAGGTAAAGAAGAGAGGGGAAGGGGTAAAGAAGAGAGGAAAGGAGTGGGGAGAGATAGTGTGTCAGCGTGATTGAAAAGACTGATTTTCCATTCAGAACTACTACACGCAGAAAGTGATGTGTGGGAAGGAATAGTCAAAGAGAAACAGAATCAAGGCTCCAAAACACATACAAAAATTATGTGTTTAAGGCCACACAAAGATGCCTGAAACGTTTAAACTAGGGAATTCAGGAGTGAAATCTGTTTCTACTTGGAGGCAGTGAAGTCTGAGGCTATCTTAGCTCACTTCTTGGAAGTAGCCTGCCATGGAAATTCTTGTTCTCTGTCAATCTGATGAGTGTGGGATGTCGTACCTCCCACCCGTGAGTATTCAAGATAGAGCAAAATGCATCCTCCTTGGGATCAGAGGGTCTTCAGAATGTAGTCCATGGTTTAAGTATAAAGCAGCAGAAGAGGCTGGACCACAGGATAGAGATTACACCGACAGCGTAGAGCTATTTTCAGATGACTGGGTTTGTTCTTCTGTTTCTTATTGTTTGGTTGATTTTTGAGGTAGAATCATTGTGTCCAAGCAAGGCAATCCTTAAACTCCCTACATGCCTTAGCAGGCAGGGCTACATCCAGTTCCAGAGATGAGGGCTGCTGGTGGTATCTCCATGAAATAGAATGTAACCCATCTGAAGCCCACGGGCCAAAAGATTGGCACCCCATTCCTAAGTCACTACTAAATGTCTTGTGTCTGGGATGGCACAAGAACAAGTTATTTCCTTAAAGAGTTCATGAGTTAGAGACTTGGTGTTCACTGAGGGACAGTGTTGGGAGGTGCTGTGGACCTTTAAGGGGTGGGGCTTATTGGGAAGTCTTAGGGCTTTGATTTTCTACTAGAGTGTTGGGTAGCTCTTTTGAAAGAGTTCTTATCTAAGAGGTGAGACTGGGCTCCTCCTTGCCCCTCAGTGTCACCTGTAACTCTCAAAGAGGGTCCTTCTGCCAGGCTATCATCTGCCATTCGGTCTTCACCAGAGGAAGGTTCAATGGGGATGCCAGAACTTGAGGTTTCATTCTTGCGACTGGTGAGTGGAACAAGCCCTTTTTGTTCATTAAGTTACCGAGCTTCAGGTACTTTGTCATAACAAATTAGAGCCGACTAATACAGTCCCCTTCTGTTCAGGAGTACGAACAGCCGGTAGTAAAAAGAATCTTTAGCCATGCTTTTGTCAGTCTCTTAACCTCTCTCTTTCTTGCCCAGTGCTCTCCTGTGGAGGTAAGAAACCACCTGTACTGGCTTGTGTCTTCCCTGTGTCTCCTGTCACTATGTGACTTCTCTCCAATTAGGAGAGAGCAGACAATTGACCAGGTCTCCTACTTCTGAACTCCAGGATTCATTTCCAAGTCAGTTGTATTGAAGTGAAATGTCAGTCTCCCCGCTCAAAATATCAAGTATTTATTTAACCAGAGGCAGAAATGTTGCTGAAGACACCCGCCAAAGCATCTGAGTGGAAAATCCCAGGAATTTCCTGCTTTGGCCACAACTTGCTTCCTTTCTAATGTCACCTGAGGTTGCTCTGTGAGAAAAAGTCCACTTAAGTATCTTATCATCTGTCCTACACAAGTCTTTGGCTTGTGTTGATCAAATTTATAGCAAAATAAGAGTTTATTTTCATAGTTGCACCATTGCTCTTATGTATTTAGATATATCTTTCTAGCTTTGTGAGATAGTTACATATTAAAGATCAATATTGTTGATGTTGCTTTTGAGACAGGGACTCTAAGTATCTATGGCTGTCCTTCAACTTGCTATCTAGAGTAGCTGGCTTCATACTCACCAACATTCACTTGTCTCCTGATTGCTGGGGTTAAAAGCATGTACTATGCCACCCATCCCTCCTGCATATTAAAAAGAAAACAATCTTAGAACTTAGTTTGGCTAGTCTGTGCGATGCATATTATTTTAAGAAACATTTTTTTACACACTGGCAATGTTTTTCAGGAAATTTTCTTTATTTTTTTTAAAGATGTAGTTATTTTTTTATATGTGAGTCCACTGTCACTGTCTTCAGATACCTCAGAAGAGGGCACTGGATCCCATTATAGATGTTCGTGAGACACCATATGGTGACTGGGAATTGAACTCAGCACCTCTGAAAGAATAGTCAGTGCTCTTAAGCCATCTCTTCAGTCCATTTTCCAGGAAATTTTAATGTTGGAAATAATGCCTAAGATCTGATCCTACTGGTAACCCTGTTACATGTGGATTACATGGTACTCCTGTAATGTATGTATAATCTTCTATTGTAACCCATGGTCTATCAACTTATAATATTCTATATGGAGTCATCCATTTCAGTTATACATTGTGATATTTCATTTGCCTTATACAAAACCAAACAACCAACAGGCAAACAATCCTACCCTACCCCACAAAACCACTCCACTGCTTGGAATATGGAGTTCTGCTAGATACATTAAGGTATAAGAAACAATTGTAGACACAACTAGAACAGTAGGTAGAATTTGTCCCATGTTATTCAATGGATACATTTGCAACATGAGTAAAAGAATAAAAGGTTGACTGATTGATTGATTGATGAACTAATGATTGATTGATTGATGAACTAATGAATATATATATATATATCTCCAAGATTATAATTTTATTTTCAAAAGAAATGACAATCATATAATTAAATGATTAGAATAAGGCATTGGTGCATATTCCTGATCATACATTTTACTAGATAATTGTGCATGCATGTGTGTGTGTATGTGTGTGTTCATAGGTCTGTGTATGTGTAGGCATACATGTATATGTGTGCATATGTGTGATCCATTCCAGTAAAGGTGTTCTACCTTCTGAAAGAGTTCCTGTGTGATTTCTCTGGAACATATCAATTTCAACTTGTACTAATGTACAGCTGAAAGTGATATTCTCCTTTCCCAAAACAGAGATGGGAATTAATGAGACAGAGACTAGTCGGCGAGTTCATGTCTAAGTGGGACCCATAGAGGTTGGCACAGAACTATCTCTTTTCTTAGTCTGAGAACCACAGCAAATTAAAAAAGTAGTAGGCCTGGTCCCACAACACAACACAACTTTCCTGCATTGTATATGTTTGATACAGATGTTAATACAGATGAGGAGATTATTAATGCTCACTATTATAAATAAAATCTCACTCATAGAAGTATACCCATACCTGAATGTATACACACAATTGAATTTAAATAACCACAGTCTAAGGACATTTAATTCACTCTCTTTCCAAATTCAAGGTCAATGCAGCTGTACTTCTGAATCCGTGTGCATCTGCAGTCTTTGGTGACCTAGCTAACAAAGCAGCATTTCAATACTGTTTTTTCTTCTTTTTAAATCATGTCCCCCACTATGCCAGGAAAATGATATCACCTAATTGCTAACCGAGTACTCAATTATCCTAGGGAGTCTCTCATAGAGAGGAAGCAGGAACATCATCCTTGAGAAAATAGAAACCTGATGAACTGGGACTTCTTGCCCAAGCCAATTGACACTGTAGTCGGCAACATTGAGCTTTCCAATGTGCCGATGAACATGGCCTAGACATTAAGTCAAGTCATACTGTACACAGCTTGATTATGAGATGTAATCAGAGCCAGGCCTGCTGTTTTGGACCAGCATTTTCAAGCCAAAGTAAGCATTATCATTGCCTACTCTCATCTGACTTACAGTGTAGGAAAACAAATGTTGTAAGCAAGAGAGGCGAAAATAGGCTAAGTAGAAACTTGTCAGAGAGCTGGCTTTTTATTTTATTTTATTTCATGTTACTTTATTTTATATTGTCCATATTACAGAGGCACTCCTGGGATCAGGCATCAATAATATGCAAATCCAATTGCAAACTTAATAACCAGAAACTACATGGCTGTCTCACAGTTAACCCTGTTAATGTCAGGCTGGAAGCTGTCTACACACCTAATCCTTCATTAAATCAATAGTAACACATTTCAGATAGGAGAAAGGGTGAAGGGCTTATGGGAAAATGCTTCTTGCAGATTCTTAGAGTGTCTCTAGATGACTTTGTTAGCTCATGGGACAAAAACAAACAAATAAAACAAAACAAAAAACCCTGCTGAAGCAAACACTGCAAGAAGCAGGATTTTAAAGACTATTTTGAACTCCCGTTGACTGAGATCGATGCCATCATTTACATAAAATGGCTATTGGCTTGCTCAGAATAAACTCAAATTAAATAAAAACAAATATAAACACCCCTCACTTATCCTAGAGATTGCATCTGAGAACAGAGCGACTCTTAAATCCTAGTCTCAGATCAGAAGCATCAACTGGGGATTTCCTAAAAAACCCAACTCCTGGAGCCCAGTACTAAACTTCTGGTATAAGAAAGTTTGACTAGGTTGGGGATTTAGCTCAGTGGTAGAGCGCTTGCCTAGCAAGCGCAAGGCCCTGGGTTCGATCCCCAGCTCCGGAAAAAAAAAAAAAAGAAGTTTGACTAATAAGCCACCATGGTTTTTCTGATGCACCTCAAAGTTTGACAACCACTGGATTTAGACATACCCAGTCTTCCTCTGAACTGAGAAAGTTCAAGAGTCTCTTCTTCTTAATTTGAGTCATATAACATCCATTCACTAAACAACAACCAAAACAAATTTTAATTAATATTTGAAATAGCTGGCTTGTTACAGATTTACACAACATGAATAATAATTACAATAATAAAATTAATAAGAACAATTTATCTTTTAACTAAAAAAGGCATATGGAGATCATATAGGCCTATGCTAGGACTCTTGACCAGCTCAGTAATACATAAGGTGTACAGTGATCATCATTGGAGGGCATCAAGCACATCCGAGGCTGTTATTAGCATCCTTGGCCCCTCCCTCTCAGTGGTGATGAGTACTCTTTTTTCATTACTCAGAAAATGCAAATTTTCTAAATGTTCTTCTGGCCGTACATTGAGAACCACAGATATAGTGAATCATTGAAAAAAACTTCTTTTTATCATCAACTTAAGCTCTAGATCAATTAGCACCTTGCTATAAGGATACTCTCTACTTTGCCATAGAAAAGTCAGGGTGTCCAGATAGCTCTCTATCCAGAAGCCATGCCATACCACCATACAGCTAATTTTCTCAGAAGTTACTATGAAAACCAATTTGTCTTGATCCAAACTTGGTCATTTTTTTTTTCAAAGTTTGTTCATATCACTCTTGACCGTAAGAGAGATAAGTAATTAGGATTTATGCTGTAATATAAAAGCAATTATTAAGAATTAAGTGATATGGCTTGATGTTTCCTTTGTACTAATTAGCTATAATATCCTAGAAAAGTCACCAAAATCTTTTAGATATCATTTCTAATATTATCATAAGTTGTACGTCACTATTCATATATTGGTCATCCCACGTACAGAGGTTGTCCCAATAGATGACAACTTCTGGTGGCATCATGGCAGTCTTAGATTGTATAAGACCAAAGAGGGAGACCCACTTCTCCCTAAGGAAACAGAGTTATCAAGCTTTATTAACTGTTAGTGTTAATGATAAGAACTATTGCTGTTTAGTTTCCTATAAATAAGCAAAAATATTGAAGTAATAGAGCCATTTGGCTCCTTAATTGGTAGTTGTTTGGCCCTTCCTGGCTTTTTTATGTGCCTTGAGTGAAGGGATTGGCAATCTACTTCACAGAAGGGATAGAGAAATCTACTATCCTTATATTTGCAAATAGACAAATCTACTGTCATTACATTAACACTGGTCATCTGGAACATTCTGCAAACACGTTGAGAAAATGACATAATGATAGCAGCTAAGTATCCTGGTTTGTGAAGCCCAAGCTTCCACCAGGACTATTTGAAATAGATTATACTATTGTTCCTACTGTCAAAACTTTGGTGAACTCTAAATGACCCTGCAGCCATTTCTACCTTAGTCAGAGAGCACTTAACCTAGTGGCCTACCAGAGGGGCTGCCATGACTAGTGCTAAAATTACAAGACTATGATTGGTCCAATGGCTGCCAGAGGTGCTATATAGTAAAGCTATGGTATTTCTATAACAAACAACCATGATTGGAATACAAACCCATTCTCTGACTATAAGAACAGGCTTCTCAGACTTACTGGTGAATCTGTTGGGAGGTATTCTCTTGTACTACTCCTGTGATGTTCCAGTGTTAGACTCAGTAAAAGGCTCATCTCAACTGCTATTTCCTTACTTACTTCCAGAACTACAGACATGGAGAAAGAGAGGAGAGAGGGGCCACCATAGCAACTGCTGTCGGCAAAGTAGGTTGCAGATAGAGATGGAGAGGTGAGACTAAAGCAGGTGGAAGAGAAACCGCAGGTCCCGTAAGAGTTCCAAGTAGTGAGTCTTTAGGGTCAAAGACATCTGACTGCTTACTGAGAGCAATAAACACTGGGAGCTGCCAACTCCTGAAGAATCCTGACACGTAGGACTGTCTAGAAGCTACAAGACCAGCGATCACCAAGGGTTGAGTAATTCTAATTTCCTAAGTCTACAAAAGAGTTGTACCACATGAATTGTCTAGACTCCTGAGATCTAAGGGTTGCAACATCAGAGGGTACCACCACCTGCTGATGTCCCATCCACCCATTACTATGGCTCCTCTCAACCTCTGAGGGCAACAAAAACTGCCCCAAACAGAGCATGAAGAAGTTCTCCTTGTCTACTCAAAGTCCTCAGTATGGGTAGAGGCAAAACAAAAAACCCTCAGACAGTCGATTGGTAACATAAGTATACTTCACGATGTTTGCATAACAAAATAACGAGCAATGCGTTTCTGAGAACTTACCCCTATGTTAAAGCAGAGAAAGATTGTTTGTAAACAAAGGTGGGTGGGCTCCATGATCTTTACAATGGCCTCTGCTTTTTATATTTCTGTAAGTAACACATATCAGTCATACTCAGTGTAATTGATGTTTGGGTTAATAGCTGGGAAAACACACTAAGCACATGTGTTTTCTCTTTAATTTTCCCCATCAGCTCTCAGTTTGTTCAAAATAGTATTAGTGAGGTCCAGGCAGCTCTCAATAATGTTCAAAGTGTACATGGAAGTACCTAGACATCCTTGCGAGGGCCATAGCTATTCTCGCTGTTTTGTAATACTTTATATCCACTAGACCTGATGACTCAGAAGATGAGAAATGATTATCATTGGATGATGAGAGGGAATGAGGACAATAGCAGACATGTGGTCTCTTGAAAGAATTCTGTTTTATTTTTAATAGAATTAAAAGAAGCAGAAGCAGCCGTGCAGCAGGAAGCTGGTTCTTTGACTCCCACATGCCAATGGAGACTCTGATTATCCTACCAAGCTATGGGGGTGTCTAGATCCTGACTAAGGTAAGAGGTCCAGTAGTCTGTCAGTATCCGGAACCTGGGAGCAGACCCTGGCTGCTTTTTCATTAAGCATCAGAAGAGAATGCCATGCACTTCCTAGTCAATTCCAAATGAAAATAATGAGCCCAGGTCTTTAAATGGATCTTTGCTTGTGCTCTTTCTTCATAGCCCACAGGGATGGGACAGTCATGGTTACCTGTTTTTCTGTATCAAACTCAATAGTGGTCCAGGACCATAGTGGGTATTTTTATAGGAGGCTTCCCCAGCTTCCAACTCTAACTAACTTTGAGAACCTGAGAAAAACTTAGAGCGGTTTTACCTCGCCATTTTGTTCACATGCTACTAAGGAAACTGGTTTGTCTCGATCCATGAAGTCATAGTTAATTACTTCACTCAAGTCCATTCCTGCCGCATCTGACCCTAGGAAACAGGAGAAGGGTAATATTCTCACTTCAGGCACCCCTTATTTTTAGTATCATGTACAATCTCACATTGGTGATGAAAGCCATTGTTAGAGCGAGCATTCCCAGAAGACTGGAATTACTGAGGCCAACGTTCTTCTTTTGATCCAATTTATTACAGAATATTAAGTGTTTCAGCTGATACACCATTGACCTGAACTTTGCGCCTGAGACACTTTACTTCCCCATCAACAACCACAGTTACGTCAGCCCTTCTCAGTCAACACTCAGCAGAGCTTTGAGGATCCCATTTCTGCTTTTACGACTATAATAAGGACCTAGAAGAAGGGTAGAGAAAAATAGAGATAAAGGTGACTGAGACCGGTGTTGTTTTCTTTTGCTGAACTTGAGAAAGAGCTTTGTCAGGAGATCTGAACACAAATTGCAAGAGCGTTTGAAGCCAGGCTCCTGGCAGAGTTGTTGGAACGAGCTTTCAACATTATTAGTATTCTTCGTGGCTGTTTGTTGTCTGCTCGGGCAATTATCTTGCTTTAATTTAGGTCACTAATGATATTATGAGATAGTTTGATGGTGGTGTAATTTCTTTTGATGTTGTTTTTGTTGCAATTGCTTATATCAACTCATTGCGATTCCATAAAAGACTGAATTCTATACCCGCCCAGGGAGGGCAGGCAGGGGAGTAGGAGGGACGCACCACGGAGGAGGGCTGTGGGCATGCAGCTATTGGCTTAGCTGCAGGATCTGACAGCCCTGCTTCCACAGTGAGGATTCTCTTGTGTCCAGCAGGAGAGCTGAAAGCTAACTATCACGCTGCTGTTTGGGCATCCTGTCAGGTCTGAAATTACTTCTGACAGGCTACCAAAATGAATGGTCCCTCACTTCAGCAGATTTTACATTATTTGAAATCAAACTCATAAGGTAGATCGACCTCCCATACGATCCCACTCTGACAGTCTCTAAGTTATGTTATACCAAGACCTCCTCTTAGAAATTGAAAGATTCGGGGTTGGGGATTTAGCTCAGTGGTAGAGCGCTTACCTAGGAAGCATAAGGCCCTGGGTTGGTCCCCAGCTCAAAAAAAAAAAAAAAAAAAAAAAAAATTGAAAGATTCTCCAAATTCTACCTGTTCTGGGTCTACCCCGCTTCCCAACACCCCACACCAGACATAGCCTCCTGGAGTAGACAGTGTACAGGCCTTACTGCTTATTGCTCAATGTAAATCTTTTCCTTGGCGTGAGGATTTATTTATTCTTTCAGGAAGGTAGAGTGGTAGTGTTTACCTGAAATGTATGTGTTCTGCTTTTTAATGTGTTTAAATGAAAATCGGCTCTGGCATGCATCTCTTTTGTCTCCAACACTCCCGCCCCAGTCATGAAGGGCTGGAGATGGCTTTGTGTTGGTTTACAGAAAAGGCTCATTCTGTAATGTCCTGGCTTCCCTGGCAGAGTCTTCCAAGGGAGCTATAGTCCGTAGGAAATGGGACTGGGAATTTTCAGCAGGCCTTCTTGTTTGAATGGAACCCAGAATAAACAAAACACTGAACCATTTAGGACCGTTATTGAAAGGTAATAACATAGGATAATAGTACTTAGGAAGTAAATGACGTTTTGAAACATCAGTACAAATAGCGCCTCCGAAATAGTAATCAACACAGCAGTGAGTTTTGTAAAAGGTTGAGCTGAGCGCTTCTGGTTGGGTAGTCTGTCAAAGAAATGGTGATTCGAATCCCCATGTTTCCAGCCCTAGCCTCAACACATCAGAAACTAGAAAGAAGATTCTCCTAGGAGGATTTTAGCCGGGCCCTTCTCCAACCTGTCTCTGTCCCAACTGTACAGTGCTATACAAGAACTGCCTAAAACTTCATCTAAACGTGGGGCAGGCAAATAGTTTTCTCATTTACATGAAAGCCACAAACCAGGCAAGCCCTGTTATGCTTGAGCTCTTAACTGGACCCCAGAACCCACATTTTTTTACTTCCTGAGATTTATTTACTGCCTGCCAGGCTGGGTATACTTCAAGTATTGACAGAAATAGAGGAGTAGTTATTTGTCTCATTGTTCTGGGGCATTCCAGCAAAGTTGTGTAAGAAAAAAAAAAACAACAACGAAAAGCCAACTGCAATGTCAGAGGATTCTGAGAGAGTTCAAGCTAGCTGTTAAGGGTGATACAAGCAGAATTCTCAGTTTTCTTTATTTTGGAGTAAGTAATTTTCAAACCAGAAATGATAGTTGCTTTTTTTTTTCTATTTGTTTTCAACAGTTATCGTCAGCATTCATTTGAGCAACGGTGCCTTGATTTTATGAAAAATAAAATAAAAATGTAAAACTTTAAGATAAAAAACATCCAAAGGCAAACAGATTAGTATTGATGTCTAGAAGGAGAATTCATAAGCAGCCTTTATAGTGACCATAATCATAGAAAGAGGAGAAGGTAAATCCAAGCGAGTTAAGGCTAACTTGTTTTCATGAACCATGCATTCTCCCAACATGGCCAGGCTAGCAAATTCAAAATTTTTGAAGAAAAATCAGAAGAATCAAAAGGGTCATAAAACACTCTTGAAATCCCCCGGCCTATGGTTAGGTGAATGGTTGGGTAGACCAATGTGGTACATGACATATTGACTATACATTGGGGGTGAACAGGCTAGCTAACCATAAGTGCTTTTGATTTAGAGCATTAGTATAGTAAAATCACAAAGGTCATCTGTGTGTTGGCAACCAGAATCTTTAGCCATGTGTGTTCATTTTCACTCAGGAGTCCTGTCTCACTTATATGTATTTCTCATCCCCATGTGGGTACTGAAGTGTACACCCTTCACTTGAACCACATGTAGGAATTTATATTGCTCTTCTTGACATGCCATTTTCTGCCTTGTGGAGTTTTGTTAGTGTCTTAGGCACTATCAAAATCACAAGTAAAAGAGAAACCACAAATTCTGTTTCCCTGGGAACATGGGAAGAAGTGGAGGTAATATACAAGAATGAAATATAACCTATATACTGCTATTCCCCTTTCGAGTCCTTCCACTCCTTGTGGTCCCGTTATACTTTCCTGTTTTCTGCCATTCCTCCATGTTATATACTCACATCTGAAAATTTGCAACTAGTAATCACAGATGAGAGAGGACATGTACAGTTTGTCTGTCCGGGTCTTGGTTTCCTTACTCGATATACTATTTCATTGATCCATCCATTTATCTTCAAACTTCATGATTTCATTTTTCTTTCCAGCTAAAATGGAAAACTAGAGAGAAGGATGTAAATTGGAGGGATAAAGAAATCAATACTCACTGATCAGTGGATGTTAGCCCCAAAGCTCAGAATACCCAAGATATAATCCACAGACCATGTGAAGCTCAAGAAGAAGGAAGACCAAAGTGTGGATGCTTCAGTCCTTCTTAGAAGAGGGAACAAAAATAAACACAGGAGGAAATATGGAGACAAAGTATGGAACAGAGGCTGAAAAAAAGGCCATCTAGAGGCTGGCCGACCTGGGGGTCCATCCCATGTACAGACACTAAACCCAGTCACTATTGCTGATGCCAAGACGTACTAGCTGACAAGAGCCTGATATAACTGCCTCCTGAGAGGCTCTGCTATAGCCTGACAAAATACAGAGCCATCTATTGGAGTGAGAAGGGGGTCCCCAATGGAGCAGTTAGAAAAAGGACTGAGGTAACTGAGGGGGTTTGCAACCCCATAGGAAGAACAACAATATCAACCAACCAGAGCCCCTCAGAGCTGCCAGGGATTAAACCACCAACCAAAGAGTACTCCTATGTAGCTTATGTAGCAGAGGATGGCCTTGTCAGGCATCAATGAGAGGAGAGCCCTGTGAAGGCTCAATGCCTTAGTGTAGGCGAACGCCAGGGAGGGAGGGAGTGGGTGGGTGAGCACCCTCATGGAGGCAGGGATGGGGGCTTTCTGGAGGGGAAACCAGGATAGGGGATAACATTTGAAATGTAAATAAATAAAATATCCAATAAAAGAAAAGAAAAAGAAAAAGAGAAATCAATACAAAAGGACAAATGGTGCCGATGTTGTTTGAGAAGGATTCAAGTAATCATAGTAAATAATCTACTAAAAAATACATAATAACTATATATTACAATTGTATAATATATAATTATATAATATATAATAATTTGTATACATATCAATTAAATGTATACGTAAACAAATATATAATTACAATATATATAATAATTACATATTAAGGTTATGATACTTGGGCTGATAATGCTTCCCACAAGAATCACAGACTAACAAAAACCCCAAGCATGAAACCTCTTTTCCAGTACTTGGTAAAAATTGTCCAAATGATTCCCAAAACAATATAGGCTACTGCTGTTGATCGTGAATGACTCTCAGAAACCTAAAGTAAGTCACTGTTCTGAAGCCACTCGCGGGACATGAACTGTATCTAACCTGAAAGCCTCCATCCTGAAGTCTACCATTCAGGGTACCAGAAAGTACTATTCAAGCTGCCAAGGGAAGGAAGCAATTAGTAGTCCTACTGAGCTAGGACGTCTATGAACTATAGCAATGACCATCATTGATGTCCATAAGGAGTAGCAGTGTTATTCATATGTTGGTGGTAACCAAAATATGTCTGCAGGAACTTTAGGTTCACTCAATAGGATGGAAATCATGCCTGGTTCTAGAACCCCGGGGCCTAATGACGTTAATGAATCTTAAAAGAGAATCAATAACCACCAGTTAACTGGAGCAGCATAATTCCTTATTACAGTCTAAATAGGACCTTTATACCCACTGTATAAAGGTAGTAGTTGTCATCAAAGAAACCTCTCCCTTTAGCCAATGGAGACCATTACAGAAAAGCACAACTGGACATAGTGCAGCGATCAATAGGTTGTCAGAGAACCCAGCTCCATCGGGCTACATGTACATCCCAGCTCCCACATGCATGGCTCAGAGAGAACCACAGGAGAAAGGTCACAAAGATGGCAGAGTCTACTCTGAGCTGCCCCTCTCAGAGCTGGATGCATCCGTAAGATCTGAACAATGACAGTCTCCATCGACATGCTACTGAGAAAGAGGGACGATCTCAGTAGGCACCACGGCTGGACAAAGAACTGCTAGCAACTGAGGACGGCTAAGGGAGAGAGAATTAGCTTCTCCCAAAGAGGAGATCCCTGGCTACTCATCTAATACAAAGCGATCAGCTAGGAAACCATGTACACACAAACAACTGACCAGCAGGTTGTATTTATGTATTATGCATGCACAAGCGCACGCGCATGTGCACACACACACATATACATACATACATACATACATACATACATACATACATACATACATAAATACATATAATCAAAAAAGAGGTCATCAATTTGAGAGAGAGAGTCATCACCGTCATCGTCATTGCAGAAGTTGGAGGAAGAAGACATGAAAGGCTACAGGAAGGAGGAAGTGATGTAATTATATTTTATTAAAAATTTGAAAATGATATCTAAAAAAGAGTATGAAGTAAATGAAAGGAGGAAAAATGCTTTGTTACGTGAGAAGAGGGCAAGATAAGATCCTAACATTAAAGAGCCCTTCACCTTCATGAGCGCCTTTCCTGTGAGTATCCACTAGGCTATTTCATCTCTTTGAGCATCGAGTCCCAAGGTGGCGAAATGAGAGCCTTTGACTGGAGCGCATATGAAGTCTCCTTCAATGGTGAAGGGGACTGGTTCTTTTCAAATCAATTGCCCAATGAGATTGGGCAGAACTATGACTTTCTCATTCTTGTCTTGGGTAAAAGTTCCTAAGCTCTCCCATTGTTTGGAACTTTTTCTCTTTGTACAACGATATTCTCCAATGATAATAACAGTTACTAGCAGTCATACTGCAGGTCAGCCAAACTAGAACACAAAACAAGTGAATCAGAAGACACAGAAGAAGGTCCTTAGACCAGCTTGGTTTTACAGGGTCTTGTTCGAAAAGAACTACCTACCACATTCCAGCTGTATAGTGTTAATGTCTCCTCAAGAACTGACAGGAGGAAAATAGCAACCAGTTAGCAAGGATTTCCTTTCCCAGATTCTGATAAGCTAGCATCTGGACCTTTTGATAACGGCACTCTATTTTTAGTGCCACTTACACCAACCATTAGTTCCTTTTTAGCACAAACAGCTGACTCCCAGAATGCCCTGGGGGCTACAACGAATTGTGAGACAGGTGGCAGACAAGCATTACCTGAGAAGAATTCCCAGGTACACATTTGAATTTTCACATTAACACCACATGTCAAAGTATAAGAAAACTTTATTAGTCACACCGGCTGTGAGGACACTCCTAGACAATGATCCCACGAATATATACAATTGGGCGAATATAACAACGATATTGGGGATGCCAAAAGGTTAATTACTGACTTTGGTTTGCCTGCACATTTCCTGAAATGCACACATATCCAACAAAACACTGTTTTCCCTCCTATGATCGTATGGTCCTCTTTTAGATAGGAAAACAATTTTCTTTACCGCCCCCTCCTCCATTCACAAATGTCAGACCCTCAGGTTATGCTTTTGTTTACAGGATCTCCTCTCCACTTTCTGATTTCCCTGCCAGCATCTCCCTAGTTTACTTTGTCCCACAGTGTCCTCTGGAGCCTCCATCTGTCAACAATCACCTCTCTCCTTCTGTTATTTCACATAACATTTCTTCCTCTGTCTTGGAGGACTTAGGAGATAACGGTCCTTTGGTGGGGCCAACCTCTTTCCTGAGAAGTTTTTATTACATTTTCTCCCAAGCCCAACCCCTATGTTCCACAAGGACAAAGAGAATGTTTTCCAGGTCCATGCAGAGCAACCTATTCTCTAAGGAGCCTTCTGCCATGCAGTGGTTTTTAGAAGCACTGTCAGCCATTTTGAAAGGAGACCTCTCTTCTCACTCTGGCAGGACTACCGAAAAGTTGAATTTGGAGGGTAGTGTTGGAGTCAAGTTCTTTACCCATCACGTAGGATGTGCATTCTTTGACACTGGCTAAAAATTAGCTCCAGAGAAATATAACAGAATAACCATCACTTTAATTAGAGAACTATTTTTTATAGGTCAAATGCCATAGATGTGTGCAAAGATAGTTTCTAGTCATGGTGAAGAGCTAGAGCAATCAACTACTCATGAACAGCAATTCGTCTCCCTTTCTCATGGCTGGGTAGATAATTCCACAGCCTCTGTCACAGTTAGAGTCAGTTGTTAATAAAACACCTGGGAGGAGGACACTTTATTTGAAGAATTGCCTCCTTTTGGTTAGAAATGGGGCATTTTCTTAACTGTGGATTGACATGGGAGGATCCAGCCCATGGCAGACAGTGCTATGTCTGGGGCATTGGTCCTTCTGAGTGAGACACTCTACACAATTCCTCTGTGGTCTCTCCTTAGTTCTCCTTCAAGCTTAGCTTTGAGTTTCTACCATGAGTCTTCTGATGACAGACCATGACCAGAAAGATGAAGTTAACTCTTTCCTCCTCCAACTGGTTTTGGTTGTGGTGTTTATCGTGGCAACAGAAAAGTGAACTGGGACAATATCTTTCCTCCAGCGAACATAAAAAGTTTAAAAGAGCAGAAGTCAGCTTCTAAACTACTAGTAAACTCAGAGTCTAGCCACTTCAGTGCCAACCATGGAGGTGGGTAGAGAAGCATTTAATATTCTTTGCAGCAGGAAAATGTGTTTGTTCAAATGACTTTTTAACCACCAGTCCAACAAAGTGTGCGATATGATTGTCTTGGCATGTGATTGCAAATGGAGAGACGATGAACAGTCAGATGTGGGGCAGGTATCTCTTCCATGTTTGTACAAGCAAGTGTGAGAGGTAATAGAAATTTCGATATCAGTTTATTTGAAAAAGGTAGCAATATTCTTTCATAAAGAAATATCAGCAGGGTCTAGAAACAAGACTCAGCAGTTAAAGAGTACATACTGCTCTTGCAGAAGAACTGAGTTCAGGTCCCTGGGCCCACATTGGTCATCTAACAACTACCTGTAATTCTACTTGAGCAAATCTGGCTGTCTTTTTTGGAATCTGAGGGAACGTTCCCTCACTGCATACACAGTACAAGGTAAAATAAATGTTTTAAAAAATAATAGAACCCTCTCTTTCTCCCCACATTCAAGAAATCTCAAACAGTACAGAATGATCAGAAGTGCCACTTTGCTTTTCTGAAAAAAACAGAAAGAGGTACATTATTCATAAAAACTACAGCTTCCAGTAAAAAGCCATGAAGTTTAGCATGTTCTTGCCTGGGAGTTTCCATTCTCTTCATCCCTCAGCTCAGTTTTCCTGATGACAAAAAGGGAGGAAACTCTGGGATAACGAGGAATTGTGTGGATGATGTGAATTTACCTTAACATAGGACAAAATTCTGTAACCAATGCAACTGTCGATGAAAACAACAAATGTAGAAGGAAATGAAGAGTGGGGTCCTGCCTCGGGAAACAGAAGACAGGAGAGAATTCTAACCTGAGGACATGGGAATAAGAGAACCGTGACAGAGCCAGGTAAGCAAGCTCTAACATGTGGCTGGATGAAGCAGGGGTCCAGGAACTTCCAAGAGGACCCAGCAAACATTAAAGGAACCATGGCAATGCAATCTGCTTGGCATTTAAATAGATCTCCCTATCAGGAGAGAACAGAAGCCTAATTGGTATAAAGTATTTGAGCAAAAAAACTGTTGGCCAAATGACTGAATAATTACCATGCTATTCACTCACAGGGGTGATATGTAGGATTTCAGATGGAGAAATTAAACATAAGAATTGTATAAAATACACAGAAACATGGGGTCTGTGTACTATAAAGGGAAAGTAAACATACAATCTGAATCCAAACTATATATATATATATATATATATATATATATATATATATAAACAAAGACAAAACTAAGCCAAAGAGACAATAACCCTTAGGTAAGATAATCAGAATCAAAATTGCTACAATAAGTTACTCAAAATTTCAGTGCTGTCAGCCAAAGGTGATTGTGTTTACGCACAGAAGGAAAGTGTAGGTAGGGAGAGAAGTGGTAAAAACCAACTGAATATGTAAAGATATTAGTTGCATTAAAGTCTTCTAAATAGTTATGTATTTCAAAGATCTACAGGAAGACATGATGATCATGAATCAAAAAATATGGGTCACAAGCAAAGTAGAAACTATAAAACTGAGCCAGACAGAAATTTTGAAATTGGGGACAGTCACTACAGGCACACAGCAGATATTACATGAAAGAAACAAGGAGTCTGTATGCTTGAAGGTTAAACTAATCTAAACCTGTAAATTATTCAAATAGTGTCAAAGGAAAAAATACCAACAGCAACTTGGGGAGGAAGGGCTTATTCACTCACTGTTCAATATAACAGCTCACTGTCAGAAGCAGTGAAGGCAGGAACTGACACAGGGCAGGAATCTGGAGGAGTGCAGCTTACTGCATGGCTTGCTCTTCATGACTTGCTCAGATTGCATTCTTAAAGAATCCAGGACCACCAGCCCAGAGATAGCAACACCCACAATCGAGTGGTCCCTCCTGCAAGAATCAGTAATTAAGAGCATGCCATAATGCTTGCCTATAGTACAATCTTATGGAGTCATTTTCTCAATTGAGATTCCCTCCTCTCTAATGACTCTAGCTTGTGTCAAGTTGACTCTTTCTAAAACTAGCTAGTACAAGCTATCCCTTGTCAACTGAACACATGAGCACAAGACTTTTCAATTAGAATCCTTTCATTTATCCCAAGATATCACATTCATATTATTATCGCAATATAAAACATAAATTACTTTAAAAGTCATACAGTTTTCACAATTCTGAACACATTAAATGTTCAGCCTCGCTCTTTGCTCTTCTCTTCTCTGCTCTCGTGCCCTCTTCCCCTTCATCCCTTCTCTTTCCATTCCCCTGCCCCACTTCCCTCCATGTGCCCATGCCGGCCTCCTTTACTTCTCTCCTCTTTTCCTCTTCTTCTCTCATTAAACCTCTCCACGTGGAAAGGAAAGTTCAATTTCTTTAAAATATTTAATTTTATTAGAAATCTGAAACATCTTTTAAAAGTTCAAAGTCTTCTAGCTTTGGGCTCCTATACAACTGAATCAAATACTTTCTTCAGGAGAGAAGAGTCAGAGGGAATAGTCACAATCTAAACAAAGCAAACCCGAAGTCAATACTGTAAATAACTCAATGTTTACATATCTGGTGTAAATAACTCAATGTTTACATATCTGGTGTAAATAACTCAATGTTTACATATCTGGTGTAAATAACTCAATGTTTACACATCTGGGGCTCACACAAGAGTTTCTGGGCTCCTCCAAAGGGCTCTGGTCATTTTTCCTGCTCTGTGGAACATACTTCTGGAATCTTCTAGGCTCCAGCTAGTGCTACACTTCCACTACTATTGTTCTTGGTGTTCATTCCATGGTACTGGTATCTCTCAGGGCAACTGAGCTCCACTTTCACCAATAGCTTCTCCTGGACTCTCTTCGGCCACTACAAAACTGCCATACAGAGCTAATCAACTGTTCTCCATGACCTATTAATACCTTCATAGCCAGTACCACCAGGCTGACTCTTCTTCTCTTATACACATTTTGCTGCCAGCACATGGTACAACCTTGGCTGCCTCTGAAACACAGCTTCTGCATGCTGATCTTGAGGAAATATTTCTAAGAACACACCTCTATCCTGTTGGTCTCTTATTAATCAGAGCTGATTTTTCAGCCACAGATGACTAGCATCCATTGTCCCAGCAACACAAAGATTTCCCTTTAGTCTATGTGACCACTTGTTAATCACAGCCAGTTCTTCCACTCTAGCTAACCTGACAAACAGATTCTTCACAGGAAGGGCCCAGTAGAGTCTTTGCTTCCCTCTGAAATTTCAAAAGCCAGGCCTTTATTGTCTGATTTTGTTACCAGTGTTCTTTTTTTCCCCCATTTTTTAAAAGATAGATTTATTTATTTATTTATTTATTTATTTTAAGTACACTGTAGCTGTCTTCAGACACACCAGAAGAGGGCATCAAATCTCATTACAGATGATTATGAGCCAATGTTCTTATCTTCTAAGCTCTCACATAACATCTTACTGAGGTCTCCACACTAGATAGTTTTTTTAGCCCAAAGTTCCAAAATTCCTCTGCAATTCTCCCCAGAACAACGTGCCAGGTCTACTAGAACAACACACTACTCCTGTTACCAAACTGTAGATAGAGTTACTATGGAGAGGAAAGGGTTTATTTTATAAATAACAGTCCATATAACAGTTCATTATCAAAAGTAGTAAGGGCAGAAATCTGAAGGCAGGAGCTGATGCAGCAAATGTGGAGGGGTGCTGCTTACTAGCTTGCTTCCCATGATTTGCTCAGCCTGTTTTATAGAACCCAGGGCCACCAGTCCATGGATGGTACCAGCCACAATGGACTGGGATCTCTTCCCAAGAATTACTAATTAAGAAAATTCTGTACAGGTTAGCCAAAGCCCGATCTTAAGGAAAACTTTTCTCATTTTGGCTCCTTTCTCTCCGATGACTCCAGCCTGTATTGAGTTAGCATAAAGCTAGCCAATTCAGGTCCCCCAAAAACAGGAAGAGATCACTGGAAATCTGCATGCCACATGCAAGCCTATCAACTAGTGGTCAAAGTTGTGCAGAGAAAAGAAAGCAATCCGTTTGTAGAGGTGGTTGCTATATTAGTTACCTTCCTTATTGTAATATCTGGCAGAAGAAAGGGACGTTTTGACCCATGACTTCAGAGCTATTTCAACCCACTCTGCTGAGGTGCCACATTATTCCCATTTGTGGTGGCAGGATCCTGACTCAGTAGCCATTCACACCAACACATGTGTACCAGGAAGTAGAAACAGCACAGGAGAGAAACAAAAGCAGATACCACTTTCAAGCCTTGCTTCCACTGGCCCACATCTGTTAGCTTGGTCACTTTCCCTTCAGGTCTAACGACTCACAAAACAGCAGCAGCAACTGAGCACTCCGTGTGCTAACAAACTTGAACCTACAGACAAGATAGTACATTCAAGTCCTAAGAGTTGTCTAAGAGAATTGATTTCCAGCAGAATTGTTTTACACGAGATATAAAGAGTTTTACAGACGACAAAGACCCACCCCATTGAAATCTAGAGGGAGCATGCACTGCTATTTTTCAAGCTTATTTCTGCAGCTTGTTTAAAAGTCCCAGACAGTAAGTATATTACATTTACTGTCTCATATATGTTAATCAGAACTGTAAGGATTAGGAAGAAGAGAGCCATACCATAGCAAAATTCTAATATTTTGGCAAAACAAACTCAGAATTAGCCTCAGTCAGATTATGAAACTAATAACATATTGTGATGAGAAACAACCACTGTAGGCAGATGCATGCTATCGTAAGGCACACTGTACTTCCAAAATCTCTAAGGATTCGTGGTAACCCAGAGAGAAAAAGTGAATTGTTGCTTTTGCTTACCACATCTAAAAGGAAACAGAGGTTTAATTACATCATTTGAGAGGTCCAATCAGGGAATGTAGTGAAAACTTGTATTTAAAAAAACAACAAAATAAAAGAGAAACAAAAATATTAAGCATATAGGAACCAATGGAAATTAACAATCTTATCTTAAATAATTACAATAACTAGGAGCCTAGAATACAGGGTAATAATAGGGAGAGATGGGAAGACTAGACCAAAAAGCAAGAACTAACTGCCTAGTAGAGAAATATGTAGATTCTGAGATTCAAATAGATTGAGAGTAAAGATATAGGTGTGAATATAAGCATATCAGGTAACTGGAACATCTGTAAGAATATCAGGAAACATAGTCTCTAAAACAAAGAAAAACGTACTAGACATGAAGACACTTCACAGAGACAGGTCGCCACATTGATATCATAGAATGATCATAAAGGCTCATGAAAAGACATCCGAAGTATATGAAATAAAAATCAATATAAAGGAGTCATGAAAACACAAGGATCTAGAGTCCCAATATCACACTTGTAATAAATAGTAGAAACAGACGGAAGCCACAGCATTTGAACAGCTTTACTCGCCATCTTGACTTTGGTATTTTGAGAATGCTATTCTAACAAGAGTGGAGCATAGTTTTCCTTTCAACTCTCATAGTTAAGTTCAAGTTTAAAACATTTCTCCATAAATTTCAAAACGATTAGATTGTTCAAAAGAGGTTTCCCAGCCGCAACGAAGCAAAACAAATCTAGAAAACTGACAGAATTTCAGGAAATCTCTATTTAAAAATCACACAGTACCTATCTTTAAAAAAAAATCTACAGAATAAAGAAGACATGAGTCCTTTGAAAGTTCTTTGAACTCTGAAAATAAAAGCACAAATTTTATATCTCACGTTGATCAAGAAACCTTCAAACCATAACACTTAATTAGAGGATCCAGGTGAAACACATTCCTATTGTGTAGAGTATCTGTTAATATGAAGCCTCTGGAGGGCACGGATGCAGAAGCTGTTATAGAACATGAGACAAGTTTGTAGGGCTATGGAAATATCAACTCTAGACTGCCTACGACTTAGCACCGGCTTGTAATCTTACAATGGGTCTGTCTAGAGTTTGTAGGTTCCATCTCAGTAGAGCTACTGCATGAATGATCGTGTTTATTGAAGAAAAAAAAAAACTGTAGAGAGAAACTAGAACAGGTGCTCTAGAGTAAATTGATGGAATTTTGTTTCCATAATATAATCCTACAAACCTTTGAGTTCAAAACAGATTCTTAGACTAAAATTATTCTGCATTCCAAAGTCCTAGCTTTTCTAAGGAAAACCATGGAAGACGTGGCATTTTGCTGTATCTTAATTGTTAAGTGTCCCCACAGGCCCATAGATTAAAGGCTTGGTACCCAGGCTGGTGAGGGGTGCTGCGGACCTTCACAGTACAGAGCCTTATAGAAAGCCCTACAGTCGTTGTGGGCATGGCCTCATGGGAGGATGTGGTGCTGTCGTGTCACTATTGTCCTTCTTGCTGTGATCAAACACCTACTAAAAAGCAACTTAGAAGAGAAATTGTAAATTTTGTCTTAACGTTCCAAGGGACGCGGACCATCAGAGGGCATGCTGTGGCAGCAGATACTGAAACAGCTGCTCACATCCGGTAAACAGCAAAGGGAAAGTGGAGATGGGAGGAAAACCTCAAGACCCGCCCCCACCTACTCACTTCCTCCAGAGCCGCTCCATGTCTTAAAGGTGCCGCAATGTTCTAAACACAAGAACTGGAAATCGAACACTCAATCACATGAATGAATACAGACTTTTCACGATTAAATCACAGCACGCTCCCAGTGCTTCATTTCTGTTTCCTAGTTATAGCAATTTCCCAGATGCCCTAGTCCTTGCATTCCCGAGTACCCAACAAAGGCTCAGAGTAATAGACCTGCTTAGTTTTAAACTATAAACTCTGCAACTGCCCTCGAAAGTGAACCATTGGTTGCTCTTTACAAGCTAAGTTAGTGTTGTGCTTTGTTGTAGTACCACTAAACACGCTAACACAGTTGAGGCATTCAGAATGGATGACTATCTTTGTATGTTGCTAAGCAGATGACTAGAAAGTAAAGAGTCTAGGACCCTTAGTTGAAGGAGAGATCAAGAGAGATTCTTTAAGTAGGCCTGGAATTCAAGACAGGGAAATGAACATTTAAGGTTTTGGCTTTAATTCAAAGCATTCGAATGTAAGATAATTATGTGACAATTATCCTATAAACACTTCAATGCTTGTCAATTCTTTGTGTTTAGCTTCACTTAGAAGCATCTCTGATGCAATCTTTGCAAATTCATTGATTGATTTTAGTCAAAGAAATTAATATTGAAGACAACAGAGTTGAAATTTTCTGTCTTTATTAAAAAACAGCAAAATAAGTTTTTAACTTTTTTCTTTGTATATTATCTGCATTATGTTTATGTATTTTTTTCTGTTTTCATTATCAAATTATTAGTGTAATAATAAAAGTACTGGGTTGTGTCAACTTGACACAACCTAGGATCACCCAGGAAGAGGGACCTTTTATTGAGAAAATGGGTGGTGCCGCACAGGTCCCAAGTCTTCAGGTCTTATAAAGCACTAAGAGAGCAAGAAACAGAGAGCAACCCCATAAGCCTGCTTCAGTTTCTGCCTCCAGGCTCCTGCCTTGAGCTCTTGTCCCAACTTCCCCTCATGATGTAAGCTACAAAATGAAATACTTTCCTCCCCAAATTGCTTTCTATCACAGTATTTATCACTATAATTAGCAACCAAAGTAATGCAAATAACTGGTTTTAAAAGGTTATCTAGATGTAAGATGAACAGAATTAAACTGATAAGAAGCCTGTGAGGTTTACTTAACCATCAAGAGGTAAAATGGGCATGGTTTACCAGCACACGTTTGAAGAGATCCTTTAGCCTAGTCTGAGTTCCTCCTCCTCTTCCTTACTCTATAAAAATTCCTTTCCAAGTCTTATCAGCCAACGGCTGTCACAGTGACATTGAACTACAGCTGGAAAATGGCAGTCCAATATGAAACCCACACCTATTCTTCTCTTATCTGGAGTCTAGAGGGTAGCCTAGACTTCTCTATATGTCTGGAATTCTTCATGTTGCTGGCTGGTCCCCACTGACCTCCACTGATACAAGAGGGACAGCTTTGATTCCCTACCTTTCTGACAGGGTTCTTTCAGCAACATCACATAATTTCTTTCTACCCACATCTCAAACTATTCACCTATCCTATGGTTCCATCAGTCAGAAGGCAAACGGCTCATTTTCCTAATAAATACGCCCCCTTTTCTTCCTCTCTAAAGTGTACAAGCCAAGTAAACAGCACATCAGGACTGTATTGGCTCAAAGGGAGTCAGTGGCAAGAGTTTAATAAGGAAGAAACTAACTCCTTTCAGGAGCTGCTGAGCCCTGACTTGGCTTTCAAGTTTAGAAGAAGCTCACTTGTGGGAAGCATAAATAATAGGACATCGCCAACATCAATTATGAGCAACATTTCTTTAGCATGTATTTTTCTCAACTAATTTGAGATGATATTAATGTCATCTCAAAAGAACCTTTCCCTTTACCGAACTGTTTTAGTTGCTATCCTTTTGCGGGAGTGAGACACCATGACCCAGGCAACTGTTATAAAATAAAACATTCAATTTAGGTCTTGCTCCCGATTTCAGAGGATAGTTCATTAACATCATGGTGGTGAGCGTGGTAGCATGCAGGCATGGTGCTGAAGCAGTAGCTAAGGGCTATATCTAGATGTGCAGGCTGAGAGAGAGGGAGGGAGGGAGAGAGAGAGAGAGAGAGAGAGAGAGAGAGAGAGAGAGAGAGAGAGAGAGACAGAGACAGAGACAGAGACAGAGAGACAGAGAGACAGAGAGACAGACAGAGATATGAAGACTGTGGCATTGGCATGGGTTTAAATATCTCAAAGCTCATTCCTAGTACATAATTCCTCCAACAGGGCCACACCTCCAAATCCTTCCTAATACTGCCACTATCAGGTGACTAAGCATACAAGGTTTGAGTCGATGGGGTCCATTCTTTTTCAAACCACCACACTGTCCCTCTTTTGATAATTCAGTATATTCAAAAACTTCTTAGGGCCATGTCATGGCAATTTAAGCTTACACTTAAATGCCAGAATCTCCATACAGTTAAATAAGTAAGGTTGAGGCCTCTAAGCATTCAGTATGGAAAGTCCCACATAGTCAGACCTGGCCAAAGAACATCAAATTTTAGTCAGCTCAGAGCTGTGTTGATTTGTTCTAGAAAATTTCCTGTCTTTAGATTGCTCCGTTATATTCAAAAGGACAGTTCCCAAAATGTAAAAGGCAAGCACTGGGGTTAGAGAAACCGTTCAGCAGTTTGGAACACTTACTAGTTCAGAACTATAAGTTCAGAACTCAGCACCTACTTTGAGTGGCTCACAACTGCCTATAATCTAACTCTATGAGACCTGACACCCTTTTCTGGCCACTTGGGCACCTTCGCATGTCAATATACTCAGGCAAACATGAACACATACATGTAAATAAAGATAAAAACAATTCCGTAAAAGGCAAACATTGGTCTACTTCCTGGTTATTAGCCTTCTTTAAAAGAGAGGTAAGCTTTTTACTCCTTGTTTACAATATGGCAGACTGAATTATACCCGTCTGAACACCAACCATGTTGTTATGGGTCCTGTATTAAAAACACTGCCATAAGAAAAGAAATGCTTATGTCTAAGAATGCCCTCCCCCACACACCCCAGTGAGCTTCCATTTTTCCATTCATCAAGGATTCAGAACACAAGTTTGGTTCACAGAAGCCTGTGTCCTAACATAGAATGGCTAAAGCAGAGGCCACAGGAGAAGGAATTCCAACTGTAAACAAAAATTAAGGTGAGTTTGTTTGTTTGTAACTTGATTATATCCAACTGAAGGATGTCAAGGCAAGTTCATTTATACTACCTAAGGCCATCTAGGATACTAGAGCACAGGGAAATTTATTCTAGAAGGTTCTCTGTGTTTCTAATACTCAACTGAGAATTATTTTAAAAGGAAAGAAAGAAAAAGTGAGATTCAAGGAATTGTCAGAGATGAGTTTTAAGAAATGGAGCTGTATGTCCATTACTGTCAGAGCGATTAGGGACAGAGTAGGAAAGAATGGGATACAGGAGCACATCTAAAAGTCATGCCATTAATCTGGCATCATGGAATCATGAAATGTTAAAGAGTCACATCCCCATCCCTTCCGCATTGCAGGCCGTCCTCAAGACAGCAATAAGGATCATTTCAGTTGCCTACATAAAAAGAAGAGTGTGCCATTCATTTACCAATCAATGAGCCATTTTGCTTGATCCTCCAAGCAATTGAGACGAACCAGACATCATGATTAAACAAAGAGCACCATTCTAAACACCAAGCATGGATCATAATTTTAAATAATAATACCTAACATTTGTGTAGCACTCCAGAGTTCCCCGATCTCTTTTACAAAGCACTTTTTCATTTATCAATCTCTAAGAGATGAAGAAAGATGTAAGCATGAGACAGGATTAATATCTGCACCGCACTGGGTAAATGAGGGTGGGTTTCTAGAATAATGGAAAGCCTGAACTGCTCTGCATCAGGGGCTGATGAATTGCTTATCTCGGCTTCATTATCCTGATCAGGGGCACTTATGAGAGAAATGAAAAATTGATGAGCACCGTCATAATCAAAGAGAATAAATGTTTCCCTGTTAAAGCAAATGCATAATCTTTCCAAGAATAAAATAACAATATTCATTCATTATTAAATTCTGGTAACACTGACACCAAAGCTCACTTCATCCAGTGAAGGAGAATTAACACTGTAGAAGAAGTATGTTTGGACTTTGTCATTGTCATCGTCCTCGTCATCATCATCACCATCATCACCAACATCATCAGCAGTAGTAGCAGCAGCAGCAGCACCACCAGCAGCAGCAGCAGCAGCGTGTGTGTGTGTGTGTGTGTGTGTGTGTGTGTGTGTGTGTGTGTGTGTTTGCATGTGCACATGCATGTGTGTATCACATACTGTTATAGAATTCCGGACTCAGAAAACATGGTTCCGGGGATCAAACTCAGGCCATCAGAGATGTGCAGTAAATGCTCACAGGACCTGGTGTCGGTCTGTTGGTTGTGCAGGATGCTCTCCCTTTCTGCTTGTTGCAGTCCAGTCTGCTGTGTTTGTTTGTTTGTTTGTTTGTTTGTTTTTTCTAATTGGCTCAATATTTTCAGAATCCATCTATGACAACATGATGATTTAGCGTTTTTTAAAAATAGGCTGGTTGCCCTCTACAACATGAGCACTTCTTAATAGATTGCTTTTCTTTCTTCCAGAGATTCTTTTAGGGCACATGTCAGAAGTATCAGATGCGCAGTGTACAGCCGAAGTTAAAGTATCTTCTCTGTGGAGTCATAAGCTTTCATCGGAAGACCATCCTATTACTTTAATGCCCTCCACCGCATCTTGGTGTGTCTCTGCACAAATATGATGTAAGAGATACTTCGTTACATAGCTGTCTGCTCTCTAGCTGTTCCTAGTCATACTTTCACTATATTCATAAAACGTAAAGCACAAAGCAATGGGATTTCCCAACTAAGTGCTTTTAAATATGTATTTACAAGATAATTGAGCCAAACCCGTGCTACCACATGGCAACACGAGGTTTTGAAGTAATACTCCACACAGGTAAGAAAAGCCACAAATTGAAAGAGTGTCCATACTTTCAACCCCAAAGATAACCATCTTCCTCAGTACCGTCCATGGCTTAGTTTGTTCTGGTCCTGTTTCCATGATCTCGCATTTGTGGGCTGTGTTTATGTAAATCTGTCTCTGACTTACGTGTTTCTCATTGTGCTTATTATACCTGTGGGTGGATACTGCTGCATGTCAAAAACTCATCCACCGGGTTACAAGTATTTAGGGACAGTGGGCAGTCTCCTGGGAACTCATGCCAAATTACAACCCATCCTGCCAAAAGATGTATTACAAATAGTTATACAACTGAACATTCATTGACATAGAAAAATGCCAGTTCTGTCATAAATAAAACATACTTTGGAACATGGTCCCAGTGAGCACCTAGCTTTATTTCTTTCTAAAAGACAGTGAAGAAGGTATAGAAAAGAGTATGCATGGAAGATTGTAACTCAAAGATGTATCTAGTAGGCGTCAATTCTAAATTCTTTTTTTTTTTTTTTTGAGAACAGGATTCACTCCTTTATTAACTGCATTTATCAGTCAAGAAGGAATGCCCAAGAGCGAAGAGGTGAGCAAACTTCCCCTTGCTGCAGACTGCTGTGGCCTATCACCAAAGAGGATTTGGGACTTTGACCATTCCAATACCATGTGTGGCTTGCCTGGCTGCCCTGGTGAACAGCCGTCCAAACACTTCAGGTCCTTGACAACCAAATGAAGAGTCTTTCTCTCCCCTTAGGCAGCTAGTTCTGGGGGCAGCAACTCAGCTTCCCGTTTGCCTTGTGGGGAGTTGCCTGCCAGCTACTGGGGCTCCCAGATCTACCACTGACCTCATCTCAGGGTGAAGCTGTGGACATGGTAGATCTCATCTGGCAGGTTCTCCTGGAGTTCTCAGCCAGGAGGCCAAGCTCCGCCCTTGAGATGATCCAGAGGATCACATCCAGGTCACTGCTGCCCAGATCGTCCAAGATCACACCCTTCTGGGCCATATTGTCTTTAATGGCAATGTTGCCATTGGGGTGCAGACCCTGCTTTCATGGCAGAGAAACTCAGCCAGGTGCTGATCCATGAGGTGGCCTATCATCTAGATCATGTCATAGGAGTTAGGCTCGGGACTAAAGTCCTGCAGCTCACTGCAAAAGTAGTTCCTCACCTTCTTACCCTCTTCCCCCAGATAGGTCTTGGTCTAGGCCAGAAAGTCCTCTGTCATGTCCACCATGTTCACCACCCTGAAGAGCAGCAGAAGCAGGTGCTTGATGAGCCTTCCAATGCCAGCACCACAGCCCAAAGCACAGGACTTCCCTGTCTTGTTTGGGTCTTCCATTAAAAATCTTTGAAGAAACATCCGGGAGCTGTTGAGTTCCGATGTTGGAGATGTGGCATAACCCACAAGAATGTGGCCCAGCGTGGGTGGGATCTACTTCCCACTGGGTCTTGATCTTTGGATAATACAGTTTCCTGTCTTCAATCACCTTACTTGTCATGACGTCATCAGCCACAGCTCTGCTCCAGTTTCCTCGTTGAGATTGTCCCTCCCCACAGGTAACTCAGTCCTCTCCAGGTCCAATTCTAAATGCTAATGATCATTTGTTTATAGCACATGGTCTTGCAGTATGGATACTCTTAAATATCTACAATGTGATCCTAAGCCTAACTATCACAGACTGCGTTTGGAAATATAGAAATGTGACTTTTTAACCTGCCTCTCAGTCCTCATCTTGGAGAAGGAAGGGGTTCATTTTAGAGGAAGGAATATACCTCTTTCCAGCCTACTGTCTTTCTCATTTTAAAGGTTTCTGGTAACATTGACTCAAGCTAACTTCAAATCTTTTGGTTGCCTCATGACAATCTTCCCCCTGTACTTAGGAATGTTTCTATTTTTCACATTTCTCCATTCATTGAACTATCAGCTAGGTCGATTTAGCGGAAGACCAGATATCCTTAAAATAATGTACTAACACTCAAGTTTGAACTCAAAACCCACAGGTAATAGTTTTTCATGACATGTTTGACTTTTTAGAAGTCAGTCTTGGGTTGCAGCTCAGTTGGATGAATGCTTACCTAGAACGCAAGGAAGCCCTATATTGTAGTCCCAGAATTTCATAAAGCTACGCGCGGTTGTACATCCTTGTAATTCAGGCACTTAAGACAGTGCTTCCCAACTGTGGGTCATGACCCCTTTGGAGGATCGCATATCAGCTCTCCTGTGTATCAGATATTTACATTACAATTCATAACAGTAGTTTTACTACTGTTATGAAGTAGCAATAAAATAATTTTATGGCAATGGTGGTAGTGAGCGCACAATATGGGGAATTTGTATTAAAAGGGCGGCAGCATTAGGAAGAGATCCACTGAGGAAGGCATCTCCATCGAGGAAAAGCAAGCAGGAGGATCTGAAGCTCTAGGTCATCTTTGGCTGTATAGTATGTTCTAGGGAAGCCTATTCTAATGAAAGCCTGTCTTTAAAATACAAGGCCGCACAGGTTATGTCAATGGTCTATCATGAGCTACAAGCCCAGCCCCAAGGCTGAAGTTCTTAAAAGAGAAAAAAGAAAATGTTACTACTCCTGCTGAGTCACCTTTCTCTAAGCACAAGGCTTAATGACCCCTGTGTCCAGCATTAATTTTAGCTGTTGTTAGAGGGGTAATGGTATGAAATAGCTTCCACATGTGAAAGGGAAAATGGCTTAGCCTGAAGAAAAATCCAGAGAGGGGTGTGAAAAGGAGAAGTGAAGGTCAGGAACCATAATGAAACTAAGCATTTAAAATTGAGCTAGAACTTCATCTAAACTAAGGAGAAACAAGAAGAGATGTGTGGAGTGATGGAAATATAAATACTAGTTCTGATTGGATCAGAACATGGCATAGGAGACAACATACCTTCTCGTGGAGGAAAGTACATGCTAAACTGTCCAGAATAGTATAGGATGAACATCTATATAACAGGCATGTCATTTAAGCATGCTAGAGTTCATATTTGATCTAAGTTAAATATAATTTTAATATATAACCTATTCTTTGCTCAGTCCTTTATTTACCCTGGGATATCAATCTCCCACACTCCCCCAAAGACCCTCACTCAAAGAAGCAGGTGAGACCTAAGGTTACTCTGAGTGAAAAACAGAGAGGTAGAAAAAAAATTGGTCACAAAATAGGCAAGATGAGTTATAAGATGCCCAGGCATCTGGGCATGCCTGAGATTGGGCAGAGAAGACTCATGAATGTACCATCCTGGGATGAACCGTAGAAGAAAAGAGAATGGAATCAGCAGGGCTTACTAGAACAGATATCAGCACCCAGAGGGCTGTTCATGGACCATTGCATCTCCCTAAATGGTTCACATACACATAACTGCATTCTTATAACACCCAAGAAGGAACCAGGTAAAGAGACGGTAATATTCCTTTTAGAAATTTGGGCCTTGAGAGAACTGTTTAGGAAGAAGGAGACCGGGAGGAGGGGGAGGAGGGGACAAAGAGAGGATGGCAACCGAATATAATCAAAGTACATCATATACATGTATAAATGTTTTAGTGAAACATTATTTCATACAATGGATACACCGTAACTTAAAAGATTAGAGAAAGGGGGTATGGATCTTGAAATAGACTGAATATTCGTTCTCAATAATGTCAAAACAAATTGTGTTTCATTAATCAAATTTTGGTCATCAAGGGGGTCATAAGATGTCGCTTTGATCTTTACCATTCAGCAGGATCCAGGGTTCATCTGCACTCAGGGTGCATATAGCTTTGCAAAGAATTTCAGACTTTAAAAACAGGTCTTTAGTTTCTGAAATTTCCACTTCTTTATTGAAATAAATATTTTCAGCTTTAAGAATTTTGATATTAACTTGATCAACTTTACTCGAAAACCTAATTCATCTAGCAAATAAAATATTGCCCTCAAAGTCTGCATTTCTCATAGGAAACAGAAGGCGTGGACCAATTCTGTCGCCTTTGGCAGGTGATCTGTCAGATTCTGAAAACCTCTGACACCATTTTGCTATTGGAAGGAGACATTGATTTTAATTCTGAGTATTTTGCCATTCTTAATCAATCTCACTGATATTGCATTTCAAAGAATGTTTTCCTATCTCTGACCTAAAAACAATATATGGAAAGAGTGAAGTAAGTATACATTTTAGAAAGAGAACAAAAAAATGGCAGAATTATTGTCAGCACTACGCTTCCTTATTTCTGATTCAAATCAGAACATGGCATAGGGACAACATACTTTCTCTTGGAGGAAAGCACATGTTAAATTGTCCAGAACAGTATTGGACAAGCATGTATGTAATAGGCATGTCATTTAAGCATGCTGGAGTCCATACCTAGAACTAAGTAAAATGTAATTTTAATATAGCATCTACTTATGATCTCATTTTGAAATACATTTATATCTCATTAGAAAAATGACAATACATTAAAAAATAAAATATCAAAATCAGTAGATTTGCATTGAGCTTGCCTGTTTTTGTCTTGCTTTCTTTTATGTATTTTTTCTTAAGGAACTAAACCCTGTATTTAAAAAAAAAAAAAGAAAGAAAGAAAGTTTGAGCTTTTTAATTGAAAACAACAGGTGTGCTGCTGTTTGTGTTGCCAGATCTGTTGACGACTGCTTCTGGGGTGAAACAAGGAAAGAGAAATCCACCTCACAGGAGTAAGATTATTCTTAATATGAGCAAGGATGACCGAAGTCTGGAGTCTCTGTCCAGAGCTGATGTGGAAGTTGATCTCACCAAATCCTCACATCTCCTGCCTCCCTCCACCCTCCTGAAACTGTGCCAGCAGCTTAAAGGCAGCAGCTCCCATGCCCTTGGTATCTTGCTTCTTAAAGATATAGGCCAACTTTTCAGTGTGGCTAAAATTCCGAGAGGTTAAATAAAAAAGGTAGGGTCAGTTGGAACACAGCACTTGGGACTTGCCTTAAATGTTCAAAAGTAAGGAACACCCCTAACAACCCAAGAGACACTGAGGAGGGGCCAACCTTCAAGAGGAGCATCCCAGGTTTCCCTCTTCTTGACAACAGTGCTGAACAGGACCAGAATTGTAGGGTCACAAATCCAAGATCCATAGATGCACATCTGCAGAAGGGGAAAGGCCAGCAGATTCGTGGTAGTCTGAGATACTCTCTCTTGCAGACATTTCTCTGAGGGGTTAGGAGTGTCAGACATTGACCTAAGTCTCTGAGAAGTGACCCATAAAGTAATTAGAAAAGGAATCCCTCCACGCCCCCACTCCGCCCTAGTTTCCATAGCTAGGTCAGATGAAAGGCGCCTGTGTTTATGTCTTGTAACAAGGAGCCCAGATCCATCCCCCAGCAGGTGCCAGGAGTTAAACTCATGGTCGCCCCAGGCGCCTTGGCACCTTCTTAGAGCTGGGAACCCTAATGGATTAGATCCCCTCTGTGCAGGTGGCTGCTAACCGGGAAGCCAGATTTTTACACTAGGAGAGGACCTTGGGAAGCGACTTCAAAGGCTTGAAACAGTTAAAGATGCAGCGTTTTCTAAAAAGGCACCTAAACTGCCCATCTTGCTGTGCACACAAGCCCAGATGTGCTGTGCACATCTGAAGGAGGTGATTTCAGAAGAAAAACAATGGATATGGCACAGAGATGAACAAATGATGAAGTATTTTAAGAGTACATTTTATTGGAAATTATAAATCAGTTGTTTTATTTTTCATATAAAATATAATCACCATAAAATATCGAAAACTTGGAAAAATTAATTACTATTCTTCAAAAACATTTTTAGAAAGTCCATAAGCCAAATCAAGGATTGATTTCCCCTCTTTTGATCGTACAACTTCATTCCATGTGCTTTTAAATAACAAAACCCTAACAAGCAAAACAAAACGAAGCTCACATTCAGGGTTTTCACCAAAGTTTCTCATTTCAGTTCAGCCGCTCACATAAACAGGTTTGTCAATAGCGCACAACATAAACCAGCATTTTTTTTCTAACTGACAGAGAAACCTCAGGAAAGAATATAGAAAGCAGATGAATTAGGGAAGAGCAGGCTAGCTGACTGACTGGGGAAGATGGCCCCAGGGAGGCTCACAGAAAAAAACCGAAAGGCTTTATACAGAAAGGCATTTTGACACACACAAGAGCCAAACATGACTTCTATTGTAAAACTAGTAATCTAATGGGAAAGAATTCGCATTCTGTTGTTCACGTCCACAGAGACGTGGGGAAGTGTGCAAAATTCCTTCCTTAATTTTCAAACGTCCCATTCAGTGGATTGACTGAAAGGAGTGATTTCTGCTTTTGAGTTTTCGTTAAGGAAATCAGTGGGAAAGTAGACAAAATACTTCCCATGCTTAGCTGAAATGTCAGAGGGAATGCTAGAGTTATCTTAGGACTTTGGTTTCTGATGTCAAACCAGCCAACCACTATCTATGAACAGGCACCGGAAAGAATTCCTTTTAAAAGGAAACAGATGTGTAGAGAGAAAAAGCAAAAACAAAAACAAGAGCTGATAATGAAGATCTGTTGCATAACAATAAATAAAGTCTCAAATTGCTTCATACTAAAAGATGGTTTGTTTCCTTTATTGTGTAGGATAGAAATCTGAAATCAAAATTCACAGTGCCTAGTAAGACACTTGTTATCATGACAGTAGTCTTCATAAACAGGGACATCTACTCTCAGCTAACTCTGCACCTTTTATTTGCTGGATGGGACCAGTATTTTATGTAAATTAATCTTGGGATTTCTGTCCTGGGAAGACAAGAGGAAGCTATATGGTGATGTTGCTCTGAGGACTGACTTGGAGCACATCCCCATTCAATTAGCCACACCCTCAACTGTCTTTGAGGAATTCTTTGTCAGAGTCAAGTGTTTTAGTTTCATTGGGTTTCATTGCTGTAAAGAGACACCATGAACTCATATAAAGGGCATTTATTTTGTGCTGGATAACAGTTTATTATCATCATGGCAGGAGGCATGGCAGCATGCAAGCAGACATGGTGCTAGAGGAGCTGAAAGTTCTACATCTTGAGAGGACTATCTTCTGTAGGCAGCCAGGAGGAGGGTCTCTCTTCTACATTGGGTTGATCTTGAGCGTAGGATCTGAAAGCCCACCCCCACAGTGAAGAACAGCCTCCAACAAAGTCACGCCTACTCCAACAAGGTCACACCCACTCCAACAAGGTCACGCCTACTCCAACAAGGCCACCCATCCTAATAGTTCCACTTCCCATGGACCAAGCATATTCAAATCACCACACTGGTTCCAATATGAATCCTAGAATCCTCATGACTTTTGAAAGCTCCCAATGCCTGTGTGATGGCATTCCAAATCTGTGCTTCTGAATTCTGGAGCATAAAATAAATATATGGGGGTAAGGAGTGGGGATAGAGATTTGACTTCTAAGGACTATGATATCTGTCAACTGAGTGGGCCACTATTGATCCCTTTATTTATGTTGCCTCTCATTTTAGCAAAAAATGGTTGGAGTGGATTAAATTTTCAAAGTCAATTATAAAAGGAGCATCCAACTATGGGAGGGAATTCCACTTTAAGTTGTAATCTCTTAAGATTAACTTTCACCATTTTTGTTGTCTTCACAGATGGGTTGAGAATTCCTACAAGGGATACATCATCAGTGTTTGTTCCCCTTCCTCCTCTTCTCTCTCCCCATCCTCCTTCTTCTTGCTTTTACGGAGAAAATATCTCCTATATTTGAAAGTCTCTGCCTGTGAGTGGCATCCAAGAGAAAGAAGTCCATGGCTCACTTGGCAGTCTTTGTTCTAAAGAAAATGTATATTTATTTAAGTGAAGTCCATAAGCACATGGCAATTGAGATAGGATTCAACCATGGCAACCTTCCCTTCCCTCACATACAGAAACACAATTGGAAAATAATTTAGTTATGTTCAAGAGTTAAAATGGTTCCATAGTATGCTGGGTCTAGAAGAAGTGCTTTTGTTCCCCTCTCTCTCTCTCTCTCTCTCTCTCTCTCTCTCTCTCTCTCTCTCTCTCTCTCATCCTACTCTGGCCTTTATAAAGTCTATGAAAATATGAGGTATTGTCTCCACTGACTGAGTCTACTTCCACCTTTTCATTTAGGTTGTCTATTCTAGAGTCTTCTTTTACTTTACCTGCCGATGGGAGCAGAGAGCTGGCCATAAATGTGTACTCAGTAGGTTCCTGTGTGAATTTACCCATTAAATCAGACCCACTGTTGTATCTGCATTGGGACAGTCTCCCTATATAAATCCCACAAACATTTCATGCTCATCGGAAAGCTCAAAGCCTTGGCTCCCCCTCTATCATACCTGTCTCCCAGGCTCTCCATCAGCATGAAAAGAGGTAATGGCACCGGGAAGGATTGGCAAGGGTGAACTTGCCAGAGCAGTTGCTTTAGAAGACAAGTAGCTTCAGATAGTTACCTAGAAACTTCACCCCCAGGTATACAGTCAAGAGGCATGGCAGTCCAAGGCAATGCACAAAAAGAAATACAAGAGCCTTTCTAGCATTACAGTAGTTAAAATGTTCAACAAATTCAAATGTCCACCGGCAGGTAAGAGGATAAACAAAATGCTGTATATCCATACAATGAGATATTACTCACTCAACTCAGGGAACACAGAATCAACACATAACACGGCAGATCACCTTTGAAGACATCATACTGAACAAAGCAAGACATTCACGAAAAGTCCAATATTATATGGCCACATGAAATGTCCAAACCAGTAAAATCTGTAATCTTCATGGCTTAGGAAAAATGGATTGACAGGTGAGAGTCAGAACAGAGTTTCTTCTTGACATGATGAAAAGCTCTATAATTATCTGTAGTGACTTTCATATATGTGACTATGTTAAGATATGATGAATATACAGAGGTATAGTTCTGATAATCTGCATACAATATGCTCCAAGTGTATAGATTTTTATAGAGTATGAGTTATGTTTCAATAAAGCTCTCACTAAAGAAGAAGAAGAAGAGGAGGAGGAGGAGGAGGAAGAAGAGGAGGAGGAGGAGAAAGAGGAGGAGAAAGAGGAGGAGGAAGAGGAGGAGGGGGAGGAGGAGGAGGAGGAGGGGCCAGAAGTCACAAAACACATAGACCACATAGAGAGTTAAGCTATACCATAAATGTTTTTTGTTTTGTTTTTATCTCGGGGGGGCAGTTTGTAAGTACTAAGGGGCAATTAGCTGTCTTTGTATTCTACTTATTGATAACAACCAAAGAAAAACTCTATCACAGGAGCCAGAGTAATTTCAATTTGACTTACATAGTTGGAAGATGCAGACATTCCCAGAGAGATGTGGAAACAAAGAAGACTTAGTTCATGAGTTTCCACAGGAAGACAGTGAAAACACATGAAAGTCTGCAGTCAGAGGAGAACATGTTCTGCCAAGCAGTGGGTGAGGCCTTTTCCTTCTGGCCTCTCCCTGAATGACCATGATGACCCAGTGCTTCATCTAGAGGGAGCATAATTAAACTCTTTTCGTTTAGCCCCTTTCATCCAAAACATTTTAATATGAGCTGAGACATATGGTACATAAAAAAATGGACACAATTAAACATTTGCTGACATTAAATTATGAGGAAATTTGCTTTAAAATAATCCTTTGGTACTTGTGTATTTTTACCATTTTTATGTAAGACAAACATAGGCGTGTTAACAACATGGATGGGCTTACTCATCTTTTCCCAAAGAAGGGAATCTTGGCTGAATGTGGGATACTGCGGGATGTAGGTCATCTTCAGTATTTTTTGGAGTGTACTGATGTTTTAATTTTAAAACCATCAGTTCTGGGCCAGGGAGATGGCACTGTAGGTAATCACACCTGTTGCCGAGCCCAATGACCTGAGGTTGATTTCTGAAATCAACATGAAATTGTCCTCTCACCTTTAAACACCTTCCTTGCCACATGAATGTGTGTGTGTGTGTGTGTGTGTGTGTGTGTGTGTGTGTACAGAGTTAAAATTTAAAGAAAAATGTCCAAGAAGAAATATTGTTCCTAAGAACAATAGGAGAGGAGGACAGTTGCTGTGTCACTTGATCAGAAGCAGCAGAAAGAAATGAGACCACAAGACACTAGCAGAGTGTCTGTATGTTTTAGCCCCATCTCCTTCTCTGACAAAGCCAGAGAAGCACAGAGATCGTCGAATTGATGCTCTCGGTGTTGAATCAATGTCTTCATCACCATCCCTTTTGTTCTCATGCTAGCTCTGAGAAAGAAGCTGGTTCTGAGGAACTGTGCGTGGCAATCTCTGTGCGTTTCAGATCTCAGTTCCCTCCACAAGCGTTTCCTTGTGAGACTGTGTATTGCTCCGTGCACTCTGACAGGTTATTGGCATCAGAGACTCCATCTACTTGTCATTACATGCCTTGTCCCACACCCCCGCACCTGGAGTGACAGGGGAAACTTTAATCAGCTTCTCGGAGAGCTAGAGTTCAGCAAAATTCACTCTAGAAATATTGACACCACACTGTTGATGAAACCGCTGTTAGCTGAAGATTTACTTTTTAATTTTGATTTCACAGCAGATGTCTTGACTTAAAACATTTTAAATGTTTGAAGATTATTAAATAGATATAGATAGATAGATAGATAGATAGATAGATAGATAGATAGATAGATTATTGATAAGGAATACTGAGTTCCCAATAATATGTTCTCAAATAATCTACCTGATCAGGTGATCAGGTCATTTCTCACTTTACTTTATATCCTTCCTACCTTAGATCTGATAGCCAAGTGTCTACATGAAAACTGAAATTGGGTGATGGCGAATTCCCTTAGTGAGCAAAATAGTTACCAATATACTTATCTAAAATAGTAGTCACTTGGTGGTATTCTCTAGAAGAAATGACATCTCTAGCTAATGATATTCTAGTCAAAAATGGTTGCTGAGACCCACTGAGCCTGGACATGGTAAGAATTTAATTCAGAGATGAGAAAAAAGAAAAAAACTAAAATACTTTCAGTGCTTAATCATGTCAAAATACAATTATCAAAACAAATTTGCCTGTATGTTTGTAAATTTACCCAAGTAAATCAGTGTATTAAATTCAGTCACAATTGTTGGAAGGCATTAGAGTTTGTTCTATTCAATATGCCGGCTCACATACTGTGAATGATGACATTTTAGTGACTGAGATCACTGGTCAGGTATCATAGACTTCAATGAAGCACGAAAGATTTGATTTGCAAATAAAAGCATAAAATTTTGTAGGCTTTGAAGACTATTCCTATCAAAGGAATGGAATATCTGAGGGTGTGTCGAACTTTTCGCTGAAGGTCGCGTTGCTCCTTGATCTTTGAGAGAAACCGGAAAGAAATCATTGCCACAGTGGATATGATTAATAAGGCTCTTGGCTATCTTGCATTGTATTTCAGAAGTAAAGGTGGATAGCAGAAATTAGGAATTGCACATCAGTTATAATGTATACCTATACATTAATTAGAATACTGAATCTTATTATTAGAGCTTGAGTTTAGAAAATTTTCCTTACTTGGTACAGTTTGAACCTGACCTGACATGGGTTATCACTGAGATTACAATCTCTTCATTTCCATTCTGCAGGAAGCCTCCTTAGCCCTCCCTCTCTCCAAGTCTTTTCCCTGGAAATTCTCTTTCTTAGGCTCATCAGTGAGGGCGACCTGTTAGTAATTCAAAGTGATCTCATTCTCTGAAGAATAGCACTGACTTATCTCACCAGAAGGCCCATGTACCCACATGCTGTCTTGCCTACAACAGGCTCAGCTGAGAACTGACTGGCTAGGGACAACAGACTCATGCTCAGCGTTCCTTGTGGTTGGACTAAATCTCTAAGAGCTTTAGCTTCAGAGGCCACATGGGACCCTTAGAAATCTACATATAGCCAAAGGCTATATTTTTTCTAGCCTTCTGTCCTTTGCCGCCCCGTCCTGTTTCTGAGATGAGCATAAAGAGAAATCTCAGATAAAATACCATTTTAACTTCCCAGAGAATCAATGCTTTTTCTTAGTCTATTAATTAACATCCCTTATAGGAAACTGGTGACTGCCTTTGAACAGCCAAATGACTGGATCAGAGACCAGTGTGAGGATCCCCTTGTTAAAACCTTCAAGTTTGGGTGCCCATCAGTCTCAAGAGCCATCTTGTATTTGAATCAAGTCAGGTTACCTCATGAAAACAAATCCCCCAGGCTAAATGATGAAAACACAGAGAATCATACAAGAACCTAAAATCATAATAGTTTTAAGTCCTTGAGTTTAATAAAAATTGTTACATAGTGGTAGAGAACTGAAAAAGACTTCAACCTAAGATATCAGGAAACTTTAAAAGATTAATAAAGGGAAACCTTCTTTTCATAATAGGACAGAATCCAAAATGTGTGCCCGTTCCAACATTTTTCTTACACCTGGTCCATCAGATGTTCAGATTTCTCCTTGGCTTTGGTTACTAGTCAATCCAGTGGCTCCTGACAGATCCTGTCAGCGTGCTTTCACCTACCTCTTCCTGAGAAATGGGAAATTACTCTACTTTTATTTTTGTTTGAAGAATTTCTGCCAGGCTCTTGAAAGCAAGTATTCTTTTCTGGTTTAGGCATAAAATAACAATCCCAGAAGTCGGTCCTGTGTGGTGTGGGCCAAGAGTGGTCTACCCAGGGCACTGAGGCCTCCTTGTTAGGCTTCTCTTGAGAAACAGATCTTGCTGGCTGCCAATGTTCATACCCGACTCTCACTTTAGTCTCAGTTATGAAATCATTTTCACCCTTATGCATCTTTAAGACGGGAGAATTGTGGGTAAGTTATAGTATGTTCTGTGTTTCTCTCTAGAAGCTACCCAACAGGAAGGAAACGGCCATTCTAATTCAGCAACCAGACTACTGCATTTATAGGTCCCAGTGGAAAGCTATTTAAATGCACACATGTGAGTGTGTGTGTGTGTGTATGTGTGTGTGTGTGTGTGTGTGTGTGTGACTATACACTGATCTCCAGTTTAGATATGCTTGTGTATTTATGTCTTTATGATTAAAGAAGCTATCACAAAGAGACAGCTTCACACAGCTCTCTTGTTCCGAAGTCAATCCTATTGTATCTAAATATTTTTCCCTATACTAAGGGGGTAAAGAGAGCGTGAAAATCTCTGGTAGCTTCTCATCCATTTATCTAAATAATTAAAAACAAATGACCACACTAGAAATGTTCCACAAGTACCAACTTGTACCCCACACCCTCCTGTCTTTAAATAAACAAGTCTTCGGACACTTTTTTTGCCCAGAGCTGGTATCTCCATTATCTTGTCAGGCCGCATGCAGCTTAGAAGGATCAATACTCATACAGGTGACTTCTAAGGGACACCTGGCGGTCCAGGCACTGACATGTTAATTAAGCAGACAGCACTTCTCTTCAGGCACAGGACTGTGAATTTATCACTTCTTTGGGGGGTTTTTCAGTCTGTGTTTTAATACATTTGGTAGCTGCAGGCCAAAGACCTTCACGAAACCTGGTAAATAATAATTTTTGGAGCTGTTTTACTGGAAACAGTTTGACTGACGAAAAAGAAGACGTCCTTTTTTTCTCCCTTCTATCCTGAGTTCTTAGCTTCGCACATAGACTGACGTGGGGCCTCTGAGTGTTAGGAGACACATTTTGTAATACTGACTTAGCACACTCTGAACAAAAGGCTTTCTCTAATAACGGCAGTGTGGAACTTGGCTGGTTAAAATCAGCAACAGTAGGAACAACTTTCTATCACAAGCCTAACCCCAGTGTGGATGAGTCACCCTGGTGTTCCAAACCACCCAAGAGAAGGACCCTGACTTTGTTATGTTCTGGATTCCCATAATGTTCTGGTTGACTTGACTGAGAGATTGTGCAAATGGTTTCGAATCTGGCCCATTTCTTTTAGTGACCCTTTATCGTCATTTGAAGAGATGAAAGGGAAATGGTGCTTTCCTTTCAATGTTTCCTTTTTTATTTCCCTTTTTCATTGCATATTTTTTAATTTACATTTTAAATATTAGCCCATTTCCCGGTTTCCCATCCATAAACTCTCGATCCCCTCCCCCCACTGCTTCTATGAGGGTGTTCCCCCACCCAACCACCCAGTCCTTCCTACCTCCCTGCCCTAACATTCCCCTACACTTGGGGGTCCAGCCTTGGCAAGACCAAGGGCTTCTCCTCCCATTGGTGCCCAACAAGTCCATTCTCTGCTACATATGCAGCTGGAGCCATGGGTCTGTCCATGTGTACTCTTTGGGTAGTGGTTTAGTCCTTGAGAGTTCTGGTTGGCTGGTATTGTTGTTCTTATGGGGTTGCAAACCCCTTCAGCTCCTTCAATCCTTTCATTTTTTTCTTTTCTTTTTTTTAATTGGACCTTTTTTAGTTACATTTAAATGTTATTCCCTTTCCCAGTTTCCCTCCACAACTCCCCTTTCACATCCCCCTCCCCCTTCTTCTATGAGGGTGTCTCTCTTCCCAACCACCTACCCCTTCCTGCTTCCTATTGATATTCCAAGTTACTGGAAGAGTGGAAGCAACTTGCAAGAGTCCACTTCTGCTAAGACTTCCGCTGTTAGCTTTTCTTATTGGAAAAGCCAATGATAGGAACTCAGGCACCAAAGCCTCAGAGCCTTTCTGAAGCACACTGGCCTCTGCGTAACTTATGAGTGTTTCGATTTTATTCTTTGCACGGCTTGCTTTGTAGGGTTTATATTTTATGATTACAGACTATGTTTTATCCATTTCATCTTTAATTCATGTTAATTTTAAAAGAAACCCCAGTGCTGGTGTTCCAGTAAAATGTATGACTTCTTTTAATTGAAAACACAACATTTAGATCCATCACATAAAAAAAAATATGTATTTGTGTATGGCATGTTTACAGCTTGCCCAGTACTGGATTCTGTGATTAAATTCAAAGAGAGTGATATATTTCTATGTATTTGAATGTATGTGTGAGTGTATTCCATTTTAATGTATGAAACTAGAATTGAATGCATAAAAATATATTAGAGCAGGGCAGGGGGTGGGGGGTGGGGGCAGGGCGTAAAAAATTATATATTAGAACATAAACCTACACACACACAAGCACACAAGTGTGAGAGCACACACCACACACACACACACACACACACACACACACACAGCATTCAGATACTAAAAATACAACTTCACATATTAAAAAAGATAAAATTTCTATTATTCTAAAAGAAAAGTAGGTCAAGACAAGGAAATTGATGTAAGTTTGATGCTAGCCTGGGTTGTAGAGTGAAACTTAGTCTCATACATCCTACGTGTGTGTATATGTTCATGTATTATATAATATGTAATTATATAAAATACAATATATAATCATAAATAGTTTTAGTAGTGTTTGAAGCAAAAGCTCCTTCTCTTCTTTGATTTCACCTGAAACTTTAGAATGAAGCCTAACAAAGAACTCGATCTGCTTGGATCCAGTAATATCAGATTTTACTGGGACTTGCAGACGTTAATGATCAAGAGCGGCATGAGCAGCGTGTGATGCTGGGCTGTATCACCTCACATTTTGTGAAGAAGTCAAACTAAAAGCAAAGTCTTTTGCACGGAGACGGAAACAAGGCTCCAGAGCCTCCACTGCCCACCTCCACGTTCAAATCATTTTCAGTCTACAGTGCACTAAACTGCAAACATCTTCCTCCTGTTTCTTTGTAATAATATTTTAAATATCTGGCAAATATCTCTGTCACTCTTTATAAAGTTCACTGAGAGTTGTGGAGAGCACGGGGGGGTTGGAAAAGGAGAGGGAGGTGTGGATGTGATTTAAATACACTCCTCATATATGAAATTCTCAACTACTTGGGGAAAGGCTCAGGAAATGAATTAACTGCTTCTTTCTCGTTTCAATGTAGTATTTCCAAGAAGGTGACTCTTTGAGAAGACAATGTGGCCTAGAAATCCCATCTCTTACCACTAAAATAAGAATATAATTATTTATTTATTATTATGTAGTAAGAATTTACAGGCGAGTTAAAGTTAAATCGCACTGCTGCCAATGGTCATGAGATCCTTAAAGTTTCTGAAATCCATTCCCTTGTCAATAAAACAACAAAACCCTCCAACAATGAGGAATACGAAGCTCATATCCAAAAATGCCCCCTTTCTTCCTTTCAGCCTTGAAAATGGACACCACAGGACAGAGATAGCTTTCATTCGCATGGAAATTAATCGGAAACATTTTATTTGGTCCTTGAAATTCAAAATCACAATGGAGCAGACGATTGTCCCTTCTCTTTTGTAAATATACACGAAGTTATAAAACAGGTTTTATTTGTGATGAATCACAGATAATTAATGATGGGATGGTAAACTAGTCTGAGTTTACAGAAGATGTAATTAATGAGGTTCTGTCAGCATGAACAGTGCGGTGGGCATACTCAAGCACTGCTAGAGAGCAGTTGAATTCATAGAACTTTTCCGCAGAGCACTGTGCTAGCCTCTGAGACCGTCAGACAAATGTGGCCTCAATTGTCCTCACTATACCCAGCCTCCCTCTCCGTTGAAATATCTCTCCTAATGAAATGATTAATGATACAGACAAAGGATTCCAGGCAAAGGCATTTATTACAGTGTTCACTGTGGCAAAATTGTGGAAACAAACTTATCTAAAGTAATTGGGTTAAAATGAATGATGGCTTATTTGTGTGTCAGAAATGTTTCCCCCTCCAAAAAGGAAGAAAAACAGAAAATGCTCATAGCATGGCCCTGCCCTGAAGAAAGAAAACTGTGTGCAAAGCCACACGGTGAGAACTCATACTTTTTCTCTTCCCTGAGAAGGGGAAGCAAATGAAAACATTTTATAATTATTTTTCTGTGTAATGGAATTTGAAATCCAAATGTCCTTTTCCCAATTGCTCTCTCCATATATATGGATATGGATATGGATAATAACATTAGAAATTAAATATATATGAATATATATAATCACTCATGAAACATTTTTAGTCACCTCTACACATAGTAAACATTACATAAATATTCCCAGTTTGTCATAAATCTTATCATTTTCCAAAAAGACAAATAGCAACCAGTTTTTAATTTAAACATTTCTTCAGGTAGACATAAGTTGATTTGCCCCAATTACACACAGTTCAACAATCTTTTTGTAGCTATGTATCATATAAGTGGTTACATGATCTTGAGATTTTTGTTTAGAAAGATTTCCTTATTACTATGTGTTTGCCTGCTTTTCTTGCATTTATGTCTGTGTCTCACAAACATACCTGGTGACCAAAAACCAGAAGAGGGCATAGATTCCCTGGAGCTACAGCTAATGATGGCAGAAACCCGCCATGTGGGGGTAGGAACCGAACCTGTATTCTCATCAAGACCAGCATCAGTGAGCCATCTCTCCAGCCCACAGAGCTTATGATTGTAAATTCTGCATTAGTAAAGACCAACCCTTCACCTTAGCCGATGAAGTATTGAGGGGCATTCAGAAATGTCAGTGTGATTGGGTGTAGATTTTGAGCACACAACACATGCACTTTGCATTGTGCATGCTAGTAAGCCACACGAATCAACACAAGCTGACAGAAACAACCCCTGCAGACTCAAGGCTTAGAAATGGTACTGTGTTGACTGTATGTGTAAAGTTTCTGCTCATGTAAAAATGTAATAATTGAATTACACAAAACAAAGATATTTAATGTTTTCTTAGTCTTTCCCCAGCATGTATCGTACATTTGATTACATTTTGTTAGAATGTTTGATTTTAAAAAGTGCCGTTTGAGTTTCAACAATGGTATTCCATGAGGTCATGGCTTTGGATTAGGAAAGGAGTTCCAACAAGTTCTGGAAACGTCCTGAATATACTCTGTCATTTTACAATGGATATATATCAAAATCAATGAGCTTGGCACGGATGGATTTTTAATTATTTAATTTTTTACCCTTATTTATTTGTGCATGAACATTCACGTGACATGCTGAAAAGGTAGCTTTTCAGAGCTGATCCTTTCTTCCAAACATGGTGGCAGAAATAGAACTCAGGTCATCAACCTCGAACACAAGGGTCCTTACCCTCTGAGTCATCTGGCCAGCACTCCCTATCATGACTTTTGACTCCATATTCATCTTTACTTAGCCACTTACAACTGCTCTGCAAATTTGAGATGGGTAACAATTTGATATTGGGTATGTTTATTGAATGAGTGAATGAATGAATGAATGAATGAGTCTAGGATTCTTACCAGCCACACACTGATTATCAGGATTACCCTTTGTATTCCTACTCTACTGAAACAAACAAACAAACAAACAAAATACATGTCAAAATCTATGACAATCTACTAACACATCCAACTTCCTCAGTCTCTAGTATAGAACATAACTACAAAAAGTCATCATGTATTTAAATCAAAAGTCAAATGATTCTAACACTCTGAAAGAAAAGATGTGGTGGTCATATCATTGTTCCTAATATCTATAAAAATCTAGTTTATTCAACAGGATGGATTGAGGGGGAAATGCTGATGCTCTTCATTGTCTAAAAAACATAGTTGCATTAAGATGGGGAATCACATCACCTACTTGCTTTGAATTTTCAAGTGATTCACAACAATGGTATTCCATGAGCTCATGTGAGCTACAATTAAGAGAATCAGCATTTTACACACATTTTACCCTTAAAAATATGATTAAGTATTTAGTATGAGCCTAAATATTTAGAACAACAGTGCTTTCAATAATCGTTCTTCATATTTCGAAAGCAGAAAGTCGATAGAGTGTAACAGGTTTAATATTTTACTTTACACTCATTAACTATTCTTTGGTGTCCATGATATCTGGTGTGTGATCTGTGCTCATAAAAGCCTTTAAATTCATAAAACAAGCACAGTGATAATTCATGAGACCTGTAGGCAACTGCACAATCATAGATGAGAAACTTAACGCCACTTTCTCACCGTCGACACAACTAGATCAGTAGTTCTCAACCTGTGGGTCATGATCCCTTTGGGGGTAGTGTATCAAATAGCCTCCATATCAGATATTTATATTACAATTCATAACAGTAGCAAAATTACGGTTATGAAGTGATGATGAAATAGTTTTATGGTTGAGGATCATTGCAACATGGAATATATTAAAGAGTTGCACCATTAGGAAACTAGAAAATCACCAAACTAGGCAAAAGACGGGACCAATAAAGAACAAAGTCTTTGACTTTTCAAATGTTCATATATAGCCATTAGGAGATCACATGTTGGTTTATTTTTAGAAGTCTTAACACTCTCAAGATGACAATGACCTCATAGCATGCATTTTTTTTCTTAAGAATCTAAAAGCCAGAAGACTGGAATGTCTGTTGTGAGATTGTCTTCTTCATATGACAGGGCAGCTGTATACAGGAAATCTCAACAATGTCCTTACCTGAGTAAGATTAGCATAGAGACATCACCAGGTTCATGTCAATGTATACAGGGTGAGTTCTACATTGTCACAGCCATAGAAGAAGGAATAAAAGTGGTCAGTGCCCTGAATGAGGAAAAAATCAATTCACTCAGAGATGAGCTCTCAAACAGGTTGTTCAACCCCAAGTGGTCAGCCTGAACATGTGTGCGTGCTATACAATGAAAGTCACGTGGATTTAGTATGTTTCAATGGATGGCTTCCAGAAGCATCATGGCTGGGAACCAGGCCTTTACCACATTTGGGAGACATTCAAGATTCTAGTGTGTAGAAATCAATCTGTAGTTTTAAAGTCCTATTGCAAGAAGAGATGCCTTAAATCCATCATTCATTTCAACATTTCATTCATTTCAACATAGAGGAGAAAAGAGCAAAGAAAATCCTGAACAACATGAATAAATACAGAATTGAATAAAATAACTAAATAAAAAAGCAACTGGACTGAACCAAAATTAATTTTTAAAAATATCAACCAAATGGATAGATTCCTAAGATACTATTGAAACATTAAAAAAAGTCAAACAACCAATATCAGAAATAAAAGTCCCATAGACATTAAACAATTATAAAGTAATATGATGAAAAAGTTAATGACATCTAAGCACTACATACACAATGTCCACCTACACACAATACAGTCCAATATACACACCAAAACACACCCAAATACACATGCACACCACACAATAGAGTACATCCCTCCCTCATACAGAACCTAACATACATTACTAACACACACACACACTGTCAAACACACACATCCTAATATACATCTCAACACACACACACACACACATACACACACACACATACACACACACCTATGCACATAGATAGCATTATATATTAATTGGTGAGTATTGTTGAGTGTTTAAAGGATACTAACTAGTCTTCAAGATTGAAGAGGGCTAATGACATCCTAACTCTATCATGAAAAAGGAATATTCTAATACTGAAGCTCAAAAATGATTGTACAAGTAGGAAATCACAAGTTGATAGTCTTAGGAACATCCTCTTTATGTATTCAGAAATGGAATCCATTCCTGATAGCACATCATGGACAAATGGATTTTATTTAAGAAATGAAAGGTCAATTTAATGTTCAAACTTAAGGCAGTTCCTCATGTTATCATGATAAAGAAAATAAATCATTTGAGCAAGTCAGTAAGTGTAAGAAAATATGTAACGAAACACTGCCAGTCATATTCAAATTATTCAGAAGAGTGGATCTCTTCAATTTAGTAAAAGATAAATAATACAGTTAACAGTTATCCATTGTGCGGAATTCTCCAAATATTAGGAACAAAGAAGGGAAAGAAATTTTGTTATTTTTATGCAATCTTTAATTAAATATCCTAGTCCTGTACCAGCTCTGTAAGCAAGCCACTGTCCATACAATGGCTAAGGAAGAAACACAAGTCTATTCGTCAAAGGCACAATTGTTTAGATGGGGAATTCTCAGAAACCTTTCAACTGGCTTTAAAAATCATCTAATGAATCCTTACAATACGATTCTAATAAACAAAGCTGTTTGAATACATATATTTCCACATAAATTTAGAAGATAATACTCTTAATAACGTCAAGATTTGAAAAGAGGATTCTATATAGCAACATGTGAAGTTTTGGGGACCATGAACCTCTTTTTATAACATACTCTTCTGTTGCTTGTACAAGGGTTTGTAAAGAATCCAAATTAATTTCAAAAGTGATATGCAAATTCAGACTAGGACTGTCTTGAAAATGGCTTCAGAACTTCCTGCTCTGGACCCTATACAAAAAGCCCAAGAATCACAGACTCGGTTAACCTACAAGACTCTAGAACCCAGAAATAGATACACATGCATATTTATTTTCTACAAAATGACCACCAGAACATTGATAAAAGTTAATCTTTTCCACAGATTGTGCTGAAAACCAAACCTTAATATTGGACACCCTACGAAAAATACTAATTTAAGGCAGCTCATGAAACACCATAGTAGAAAGTGAATCGTTTTCAGAAAAATATGTAAAGTCAGACTTCAAACTTGGAGAAAGCAAATGAATCTAAGACAGTTGTAAAGGAAAAAAGCATAAATGAAATTATATGTAGTTAGAAGTAAGTTTCAGATCTTCAATGGTACTGATGAGAAAAATAGGTAAATAACTCAGTATTATTTATTAGAATAATAATAACATTATTAGAATAATTAAATATAGAATATAGAATTATAAAGTAATTAGAATAATAATTATTCAAAGGAAATACTTGAAAATAATATTAAGGACAGGCCTAAAAATAATAACATAATAATATAATATTAGTTTAACAATAGATGTATGTTTGACTTTCAGAGCTCATCAATAACAGCTGAAAGTATTGGAATGGATTCCATGGACTTTTAAATGAATGTCCCATAGATACATGAAGACCAAGGGAGTCTTGTTCTCACTGAAGTCTGAGTTACCATCACTGCGAGAGATACAGGTCATGTGACCCAATGTGGCTAAAGTTAAAATGACCGACGACACCACAGGTAGGCAAGGATATGGACCAATGAGTGTTCTAGTACGTTGTTGATGAGAGAGTGAAGAAGCACAGCTGTGTTTTAAATCTGCTTAGCAGTTTAAAAAGTTAAATGTAAACCAGTCATGTCACATAGCTACACTCAAGCAGTCCAATAAGCATGCTTATGGAATTATATACATATGATCATTGGAACACTGTAAGTGACTATTCCTTTGACTTTATGTATGACAGAGAAAGGTTAGAAATAGGCCAGATGTCCATCAGTAAGTGAATAAATGGATTCCTACAGTAAAATACTGCTATTGGGTAAAAACAACCAATTGTTAATACCTAGAAACATAGAAGTCTCAAAACTATTAGGCCGAATTAAAGGAGCTTTACATTAAAGGTATTCACACACACACACACACACACACATACACACACACACACACACACACACACACAATGTACAGATAGTATACATATATGAAACAAGCAAAGAAATCAATGGCTATGAAAATTCAGACCATTGATGACATGGGCACATGACCAAGTGACAAGCCGCAGAGACTGGACACGATCTATTGATAGGATTGGAGATGCAGGCATGTGCGCATCCATTAAGAGTCAGCGAGTGTGTGCTTAGCAGCACAAGTCTCTTCTGTGGTAAATTTCATAGTGGAAGGTAAGGATGGTAAACAAACGTTGAGCTCCACTGATCTCCACACTGAATATTTAGGAGGACTCTAAGCTCTTCATGGGGAAATGGATAATGGGTACACACACAATAAAATCACCGCATTGAAGTGTCAGCTGTAAATGCATGCTGTGACTATGACGGCATTCACTCTCCGTATTACTGTATGTTTGAAATCTTCATCATATTCTTCGATTTTATGACCGCACTGCTTAAACTAGACTCTGAGAGCAACAGATGACGTACTTGGATCAACTTTAAAGTAGTGCTTGGTGTATTGTGAGTGCTGACTCAAAGGGGTTAGTCAGGCTCCTCCAGAAGGGTTTACAGAATGTTCATATTATGGGGAATTTGTTAAACTGCCTCTGGTGATTAGAGGTTGGACAGTCCTGTGATGGCGTATGCAGGCTGGAGAGTGGGGAAGCCCGCTGCACATCCAGAAAGCCCTTAGTTTCAGAGCAAGAGGGATCAAGAATGGAGTCTCACTTGAAGGCTTAAGAGAGGAAGCCTCTTGGGCATCACTGTATGTAGAGCCCCTCATAGCATTGCTTTGGGCTGGTTACCAAGAAAAAAAAATACACACACATAACCAGCAAGTTATTGACACATCTACTGACATTCATTAGACTACTAATTTTAAAGTCTCTATGTATGGGGGATTGATTGTGCAAGAGGGAAATTGTGTAAGAAGGAAATCTCTGGGGCTGGGGATGGTTCAATGGACAAAGCAACTTCCACATAACTATGAGGACTGAAATTGAATCATCACCAGCACACACACACACACACACACACACACACACACACACACACACACTATTTGAATGATGTGTCAGTCTGTCTGGGATCCTGGCTCTTGGGAGGTAGAAACACTGCACACCCAGGCAAGCTTACTAATTAGCTTAGGTCAATCCACACACTCTAGGCCCTGCTTCAGTGATTAAACGGACAGGAGGAAGACGTCCAATCATCCAACGTCAAGCTCTGGCTCCACATGTACCTAAACACATGTGAATGCGCATACATACGTGTGCTGCATACACTCATAAATAGGAAGGCAATGGGGGTTCTGCCTGCTTTCTTTCCCCCTTGCTGACTGTGGCAGTGATCTTCTATACTTGCACTGCAGTTAAGAATGGATTTGTAGCCATTGCATTTGAAGGATCTCATGGGCTTCGTTAGCAGTATGACCCTGTTATCTGCTATCTCTACTGCAAATTTAGAATATAACTTTCCTTTTAATAAGTCTACACAGGATAGACCACAAATTGCAGGCTCCCCCCCCCTTTTTAAAGACAAGACAGATGTTAGGAGCATCTGTAGCCATTGCTGGGGGCCACACCCAGAGATCTGCCATCTCAAGAGAGCAAAACATCTCACTAATAACAGGAAACAAATGATTTTTGGTCCTCTATATGAACGTAAGTTCATTTAAACTAGTAAGTGAGAAGCACAATTGTGGAGGCCCAGCACAGTCTATTTTCTTGAGCTGTATTTTACGAAGGAAGTTCACTCAATCCCAACTGGCTTAAAAGCAACACCACAGTTTTCATTACTAAGAGTGGCTCATCGAGTGCTTTTCCACACAGGTACTGGTTAGAATGTCGTGAGCAGTGTTCTGAAGCTTTGCAAACGTGAAGCATACCCATGCCTGTCTTCACATCACATCCTTCCTGGGTGGAATGAAATATTACCAAATGCATATACTGACTCAGGGGAAGTGATACATAACCCCTGTCTTTATTTGTGATCCAGTGCATTCTCCAAGTAGAAGTTAGGTTTCAGGAACCTTCCCTCAACTAGAGGCATAGTTTGTTCTTAGTTCACAGCATTTCGAGCTCTGAAATAGAAGGCGAGCATAGCACCACACACTTGCAACCCCAGAAATTAGAAGAGGTAGAAGAATCTGCTGTTCAAGGTCATCTTCAATGACATAGTGAGTTCAAATCCCGTATGGTCTGTAGAACTGTCTCAAAAAAAGAAAAGATCCTAAAATAATGATCCTTAAACTTCCGATGTGTGGAAAAACTAATATTGGCACATGTGTAAACAAACATTTTTAAATTTAATTTTTTACTTATTCACTTTACATCCTGCTCACTGCCTCTCTCCTGCCCTCCTCCCCTCCACAATCCTTCCCTCATCCCTCTTCCCTTTTGCCTCTGAGCAGGTTGGGGCCCTTTTGATATCTCTCCACCCTGGTACTTCAAGTATCTGGGAGGCTTGGTGCTTTCTCTCCCACTGAGGCCAGACAAGGCAGCCCGGCTGGAATAACATATCCCATGTGCATGCAACAGTTTTTGGAAAAGCCCTCGCTCCAGTTGTATGGACCCACATGATGACTGATCAGCATGTCTATTACATATGGGCAGGGAGGCCCAGGTTAGGCCCCTGTATGCTCTTTTATCGGTGATTCAGACTCTGAGAACCCCAAAAGTGCAGGTTAGTTGACTCTGTTGGTCTTCCTGGGGCATTCCTGTCCCATTTGCGTCCCAGAATCCTTCCTCCTGTTCTTTTATAAGAGTCTTCAAGTTGTATCCACTGTTTGGCTGTGGGTGTCTGCATGTGTCTAAGCCAGCTGCTGGGTGGACCTCTCAGAGGACATCCAGGCTAGGCTCCTGTCTGCAAGCATAACAGAGCATCATTAATAGCGTCAGGGATTAGTGCTTGCCCGTGGCATGGGTCTTAGTTTGGGCTGGTTATTGATTGGCCATTACCTCAGTCTCTGCTCCATTACACAAACCTGCATTTGTTGTAGACAGGATAAATTTTGGGTTGGAAATTTGGTGGGTGGGTTGGTGTTTCTGTCACTCCACAGGGGTTCCTGCCTAGCTACAGGAGGTGACTTTTTGAGGTTTCACATCCCAATCTTGTGAGTCACAGACAAGGTCCTCACCACTGATTCTTGGGCACCCCCTTATCCCAAGTCTCTGACTCTCACCTCCTCATCCTGTCAGTTGCAGATTCCCATTCATTCTCATAGCCATCGAGCCATCTTTCCTGCCTCTCCCCACACCTTAATTTGAACACCCCAATTCCTGTCCCCATCTCTTCTTTCTCCCATTTCCTCTCCTCCATCTGCCTTCTATTTTATTCCCCCCTCTATGTGAGATTTAAGCTTCCTTGATTGTGCCTTCTTTCTTGTATAGCTCCTTTGGGTCTTTGAATTGTAGCATGGCTGATACCCACTAGTAAGTAAGTAAGTAAGTAAGATATGCCATGCCTGTTTGTGACTGAGTTACCTCACTCAGGATGATATTCTCAAGTTCCATTCATTTCCCTGCAAAATTCATGACGTCTTTGCTTTTAATAGCTGAATAGTATTCAGTTGTGCAGATGTTCCACGTGAGGGACATCTAGGTTGTTTCCAGTTTCTGACTATTATGAATAAAGTTGCTATGAACATAGTAGAGCAAGAGTCTCTGTGGGATGATAGAGCAACATTTGGGTAATGTATAGCTGGGCCTTGAGGTAGAACTATTTTTAGTTCTCTGAGAAAGCACCAAGTTTGATTTCCAAAATGATTGTACAAGTGTGCATTCCCACCAGCCATGAAGAAGTCTTCCTCTTGCTCCACATCCTCACCAGCATGTGCTATCACTTGAGATTTTGATCTCTGAAGTTCTGACTGGTATAAGGTGGAACCTAAAAGTTCCATATGTTATATATGTATAGGTGTATGTGTATATGCATGTGCATGTGCATGTTGTATATATGTGTATATATGTAGACATGTGACTTTAACAGGGGAATTAAGATACTATGCTGGCAATTAAGGTATTTGTGGTATAACAAATAAACCAAGCTTTACCCAATATCATTAATCATTATGCAAAATAGTATACCTCTATTTCTGAGAAACATGTTGTTATGCCAATCTAATTTGGCATACGTTGCCTGGACCATCCCCGAGCCACACCCACTCAGAGTTGACTCCCAATAAAGGAGAACTCTCTCAAAACCATGGAGGAACTGTGCAGACACAAGCCGGCTTCACCTGGCTGGCATTTGTGGCTTTGCATGTTTTTCTTTGTCCATGCCTTGGCTGTTTGGGCGCCTCCGCCCTCACTCATGGGATTCTTGTACATGGCAAAGGTATCAGCATGCTAATTACACAGCAGTTGAGTAGGGTTGAGTCAGTCTAACAATAGGATTATGCACAACACAATAATGGACTGCCCCACCTGTCGTCTTTGACAACATCCCTTCACCTGACTTAACCTGAAAAAAATATTCCATTTGTTCTTCATTTCCCAAGATGAGCAATTTCATAATAGGGCTGGAAAAATGCTCAAAGGCAGTAAGTTTTAGTGTCTTAGAATGAACTGGGGACAGAATGATATCACACTGCCCGTCGAATCACACTTAACACGAAGACCTGGGCTTCAGAAGACAGTACAGATTCAAACCCTTGGATCTTCAACCATGACTACAAGGCTGGGGTTAACTGTAATCTTGACATAATTATACTTCGGAAAGTACATAAAGTATTAAAGATTTCTGCAAAGTAAAGTAAAGGGTTGGACTAAAAGGACTGTAGACATAATCTCCTGTGAAGTTTTTGACACAGGGTAATGAATCATAACCAATGGGACACGAAGGGAATGCATCCTGAAAATCCCCTCTAAAGACATCAAACGAAGTAGGAATTTTAGGTATTTAAAGAGATCAATCTAAGCTTCAAGCACTGAGAAGCCTTGTGCTCTGGGATTTGCACAGATTTCGTAGCTAGTCCACACTCACCCAGATACTGCTTTCCTGTTTCAGGCTCACGCTGATCATCGTATATGCAGAATTATACCCAGAACAGGCTGCCCAGAGTACTCTGTGCCTAGAACCAATGCTACCCACACCGCATTAGATGTGGGAATGTTACTGACTGCTGAGGTTACCATTACCGAGTTTCTAGGCAAAGAGCCCAAAGGCTCATGGGTTGGCTGTTGAACAACCTCCTGTGACCGTGCTTACTCTGTACACTCTGCGCGTGTGTGAGAAGAGATGTTCCAGTGGCCAAACATACAGAGAAATCATGTCTTCTGCATTGTGAACGCATACGCATGTGCTTGCTGTGTGCACATTCATGTGCGTTCAGGCATTCATGAATGTGTATGTACACGAAGAGAGGTGTTTCCTCCTCCTCCTCCTCCTCCTCCTCCTTCTTCTTCTTCTCTCCCTCCCTCCCTCTCTCTCTCTCTCTCTCTCTCTCTCTCTCTCTCTCTCTCTCCACTTCATTTTTTGATACAGTGTCTCTCATTGAATCTGGAGTTCTCCAATTTGGCTAGAAAGGCTACTAGTGAGTCCCAGATTTCTTGTTTCGACTTTCCCTGGGCTGACACTAGGCATCTATCACCAGGCCCTATTTCGACTTGGGTGTTTAGAATCTGAACTTAGATCCCCACATTTGAATAGCAAGCTATTTAAGAACTTTAATGAGTCAGGTCCCCAGCCCAAGGCTAATATTATAATATGAATTAGCAAGAGGTAAAATAAAGGACACTGGCTACCTGGGAGAGCCTGAGCACTTCAGGCTTTTGAAGGTCAGTGTTGCCACCTACATGGTGAATGCGTTGGAGTAATTGGACTTTCTCTCATACTGGTTAAATGGCTAAGACTGCATTGGAATGTAAGATCTGAACACATCCTGGCCTCTCCAGAAAGTGTTTTCCCCCTTCTGTAGGAGGGGTCTACTGTATCAATCTTAATTTTGGGAACAGAAAGCTCACTCAAGATTGAATCTTAAACTGTCATAGAAGACCACACATGTAATCCCAACATGATGAGGCAGACACAGGAGATTGTGCTTTCCATGCTAGCTTGGGGTATAAAGTAAGGCCCCATTTAAAAAACAGAAAAGTAAATGAGTAAGTGGTTTAAGTGTCCTAATGTTTAATCTGTCCATGGAAGTCACAGCATATATCCTGTTTACAATGCAAATGGGCTAACTGTGTTAAAAGGCAGCTACAGCTGTTTAATTAATTAAATTTATTGATGGAGAAAGGGGACAAAAATCACAAAGAGGACATCGTCTCTCAGAAGTTCTAATATTGTGAGCTGTATGCTCAGTATAAAGCTGGACATTATCATTTGCTCTAAAAGTGAGGATAGGCTAAAAGTGCTCTAGATTTCTAAAGGTGGCTAAAACTCATTCTGCTGGTCTTTTTGCAAACAGGATGCATTTGCTGGACACTAGGATCCAGAGACAGAACACAGCCAGGTTATGCAGGTTGTAACTTAATTTCATGCTGGATGGCCCAGGTAAAGGCTACAAGAAGAGAGGTCAACTCATAGTTGTTTGGCCTTCAGATTCTTCTAGTCCAAGCTTAGGTTTCCCTTTTTCCATCTGGTATGATATCCCAGCATTCACTCTGTAAGTGACTTCTTGTCAACCACACAGCCGGCAAAACAACACGACATGAAACAAATTAATAGCACTTGGTCAGACTTCTAAGGTGATACATTATAACCATACTTAGATGACAATTGGAAAGTTAAGCTGACCAGAAGTGTTACTTGTGGCAGGCAAAAAATATGTTGTGAAGGGAGTGCTTTGAATTAGAGGAAGCACAAACTCTTAGCATAATAGCTACTATATTCAAAGACAGCCCAGATATATTTCTTGGAATTGTGGCCCAAAATAGAATTGCAAACATATTAGTGAACAATGATGTTTTTGTTTCCATTGCACTGAACCACACAGAGCAAGCAAGTTCTACATCAACAAATACTATTTCCCAAGGAAACTATGTTGCAAGATCTCAGTTAGGGATGCTGCTATTGGCCAGTGTCCAGACCTCTTTCGCCACAAACTCAGAGAGAGAAAACCAAGAATTACCAACATGTAAGAAAAGTTAGAAAGCTTTTGTTTCCCATGTGCTGTTGTAGTCTTAACACCTGTGTTTTTCTGTAGTGGTGAAGGCTGTGGTTATGAGAGAGACTGTTTTGGAAATCTTGTTTCCCTGATTGCCATTTCTCATCAGCTATCTTTTCAAAGAACCTGGTATCGTAAGCAACAGAGTTTCAAGCACTTTTTATGGGGAAGCTTTGTGTAAAAGTTTTCTGGCATATATATCTTCTCAGAATTCAAAGTAGTCCCTGGTCCCAGTGGAAGATTTTCTTTAAATTGTAGTAGTAGTAGTAGTAGTAGTAGTTGTTGTTGTTGTTAAGAGAGGTGAGTGTGTGTGTGTGTGTGTGTGTGTGTGTGTGTGTGTAGTGTGTGTTTAGTGTTTGTGCATGTGAGTGTGTATGTGTATATGTGTGTGTGTGTAGTGTGTGTTTAGTGTTTGTGTATGTGAGTGTGTATGTGTGTATATGTAGCGTGTGTGTGTGTGTGTCTGGAGTGTTTGGGTGTGAATGTGTGTATGTGTGTGTGTCTGGAGGGTTTGGACGTGTGAATGTTTGTATGTGTGAGAGAGCATGGCTCTCTCTCTCTCTCTCTCTCTCTCTCTCTCTCTGTGTGTGTGTGTGTGTGTGTGTGTGTGTGTGTGTGTGTGTGTACCTACGCCTGGAGCTCAGAGGACATCTTTTAGGAGTTAACTCCTCCCTTTTACCATGGGATCCAGGGTCAGACTCGGGTTCTTGGGCTTGAGCACCAAGCTCATTACCAGCCGAGCTATCAGTCAGTCGTTGAGTGAAGTATTTCCCGCCATCCCACAGGCAGGACTAGAGGAGATGACTTAAAAAATAGTATTGCCATTCCTTTTCCAAGCCTGCTTCTTTGTCATGTAATTAGAATGAATTTTATTTTGCTGGGAGGGAAAAGGCATTGGCACAGGTCAAGTGAGTTTTGTCAATAATTAATCATAAAGTGTGCAAAATATAATTTAAGAAAGCCAATCTTCTGACGAGAAGACTGCTCCATTGTGTTTTGACACTCTGTTTCACACACACACACACACACACACACACACACTCAATATAATACAGTCTAATTCCGTGTCTTATAAAGAATGATCTCAAGGAAACAGTGGGATCCTTGATGGCAATAATAATCCTGTGTTTCTTTAGCTTGTGAAATTTGTGGCCTGCTGTGCATTCCTTCCTCTTCAAGACCTTCAGAGTCTTTCTTGTAGGCCCTGGGTTAGGAAGACTAAGGAAAGTCAAGGATACAATCTTGCAGATGTTGTTGGCAAGGGGTCAGGGTTCTTCATGGAAGCAAAGGAAAGAAAATTGTATACTACATTCATAAGCTAATGGCTCACAAACCATGAAGGTTGAGAGATCTGACAATATATAGTCTGTAAATTAAGACTTAGGAAAGCACTGGCGTGATTCAAACCTAGAATGTGTCCAAATCTGAAGGCTTGAGAACCAGTGCCATCCAAGATAAATAGCAGCCTAAGGAAGTTCTGACAGAAAGAGTTGAGGGAAAAGTCATGTTTCTCCACCTCTTCATTCAAGCCAAGTTCTTCAGCAGAGTAGAGAAGTCTAGTTACACTGGGGGATACGATCCTTTTACTTTATAGCATCAAGAACAAACTCCAAGTTTTATCTGATCTCTGGGCATCCTTTAACCTACTTATTTGGAAATAAAATTAACCATCATAAATTTTTTAAAAAATGCATCATTTGAGAATCTTTCAAGTTCACAGAAGAAGGATAATACATACCTATAGGCAAATTTTCACTCATTTTCCTTCCTTACTTATTCTCTTTATCTCCCTCCCCTTTTCTTTCTTTGTTTCTTTCTTCCTCTCTTTCTTTCTTTCTTCCTCTCTCTGTGTCTGTTTATCTGTTTTTTTTATCTTCTCATTTTTGGTAATTCCACAGTTATTCATCATTTACTAAAAATAAGTAATAAATACCAATCTGGATGGGGAGATATACAGTTGTGATTCTAATGCTATGGAGATAGACATGGGAGCATTGTGATTTCTGAGCCTCGCTCAAAGAGCAGAGACACAGAGCATGCTCTAGACTACAGAAAGCAAGGTTGCAGTTGTCATCAAGGATCGTACAGCCTTCATGGTTGTGTCTTCCAGAAGCTAGATAATTGATCAGTTTTATGGTGTGTATGTATGTGAGAGAGACAAAGACAGAGAAAGACAGAGATGACAGAGAGACAGACAGAAAGAAAGAACACAGTGAAGCAGTAGTCTTGTCACCAAGATTGCCTTTCTTAAATTATTTTTACACACTTCATGATTAATTATTGACAAAAATCTCTTGACCTCTGTCAATGCCTTTTTCCTCCTAGCAAAATGAAATCAGCAAAACACAGAATTCACTTGCTTTGCAGGAATATTTGTGAGGCTCTGCAGAAAATGGCTTTAATTATTTTTAAGAACATACATATTATTCTTTGAGGATATTCTGTAATGTATTTTGATCATAATCATGTCTTCTCCTCTAAGATCTATTCTCTCTGCTCTTATCTCTCTAATCACCCAACTTACATTTTTTGTTTGTTTGCTTTTGTTCCATGGGGTCTAGTCCTTACTGCCAAATACCTAGGAGGAGACCACTTTAACCATGAGTGACCTAGTAAGGGTCACATCCTTAAGAAAATCTGACTTTCCTTCATCTAGTAGCTAGCGGTGACCAAAACTTGTTGTTTGTTTGTTTGTTTTTGGTTTGTGTTCGTCTTTGCTCCATCCTGCATCTTAATGCTGGGATTTTATCTTTCTCACCTTTACAGAGGTTTTATGCATGCTGTCATAATCACTGAGAGTTTCGATACCCAATTGCCCTGTTTTGTCCAGAACGCTATTTCCATGAAGTCACACACAAGCTCTGGCTCTTACCGCTTTTCTGTGAAGATCCTGTAGTCTTGTGGGGGAAGAATGTGATTTGTACACTCTATTTGGGGTTGAGGATGCTTATTCTTCGTATTATAACTATTTGAGAAACTTTGTGTTAATAGCCATCTACTGCAAGTTGAAGCTTCCCGAAATGGACTGAGAGATGCATTGAGATGTGCATGCTCATGGGGAAGCCATCATCAATTCTACTCATCTGTGAGCCCCACAAGCTACAACAATTCCCTTTACCACATATCCCCATGGGCACAATAGTGGCATGAATGTCATGTGACTATCCAACCACTTTCTGATTTGCTATAGAATGTATTCCACCCTTTCCTGGTAAAGTAGGACATAGGACCTAATAATACTATTACTCTGCTAAATGGACATAGGCTTTAACTATGTTGAGGAATGCTTTTAAATGTTCTGAAAAATGATAGCCCATTTATAATGAGAAAAATCAAAACAGGAAGTTTTCAAGGTAACCCTTATACCTTAGTTATTTAAGTTGAAACAGTCCAAAATGGTTTAAATATCTAGCACATGAATTTGCTTTTAATAACAGAAATAGTTTTGTGATGGTGAAACATTATCAAAGACTAAAGATGGCCACACTTAAAGCAGGCTAAGTGAAGCCATTATTATCTTACAATATTAAATAGCAACCAATAGCCCTCTAGTTATGAGTAATGGTTTGAGTGGTAGACATCTTTTTCATAGGCTTTCAAGTTTGTCTTTTAGAGGCTGACAAGCTAGACAAATTACTACCATGAATGCTTATCTTAAGTCACTGTTAAAACGATATTTGAAAGCATGCCAACCTTTTCCTGTGGAATGTAAAACAGTATGATTATTTAACTTCCAAACATCATAACAAAGTGTTGAGTTTGATTCAAGGGGTCTAAAAAGTACCCTACAGTGCAATCACATTTGAAGGCCAAAGGATGAGATGACAAGTCTCTAAGCCACCTATGCTACTTGACAGTCCAGATGTCTTTCATGATTATTTAATTCAATGTATGTATTCAAGCAGTCTTCAAACCATTTTCTGCTATTCTGAAAGCAGGAGCCCCATGCTGGGGCAATAATTTGAATGAAGGACTTTTAAAAAGTGCTTACTGTGTCTGACACCAGTTTCTTCTCACATAAATAGAATATCTAAATTATAGCATTTTAAGCAAAAACAGCACTTTTGAAAGTTCAAGTTTCCTTGATCTATAAAAGTAATTTATGATTGCACAGTAGGCAAAACAAAGGTTACTAATCCATGGCCCAAATTATTAAATAGAAAAGACCAAGGTGAGCATAATTATTTTTACATTTCTGACACTGGTGATTTTTCACACACTAACCCTTAGCTGAGTGACGCAGAGGTTTGCAATAAAGTGTTAGCACAGAGTAGAGGCCCTTCTAGATCTGCCTGCTGGGATGTAGCAATGAGTCCTGAACCTTCTCCTGGAGTTCTCTGCTTTAAAAAGCCTGATGTGCAGGGTAGATATGGAAGAATTTCTTTCTAGCTTCTATTAAAATAATTTTCTGTCAGTTAGCCTGACATTAAGAGCTTGCTAGAAATAGCAAAATAATTATAAAACAAAATAAAAGAATTAAATAGCTCAAGAGTAACTACAACCCAACTGCCGTCAATTTCATCACCTGTAGAAAATGCAGACAATGTTGAAAGTCTTCTACATTCTTAGTACATATCCTTTTTATTTCAGTTTCTTAATTCTATGTCTTTTACAAAAAAGAAACCTCAAGGAATGAATAAGGCGATATTTTTGTCTAGAGAGAGTAAAATAATCTTCTTAAAATATTGTTTCAGTTTTTTGAAATTAAGAAATGATTTCATTGTTTTCTACCTTCCTTTCCTCCTTCCAATCATTTTCTTATGCCCTCTTAGTGTCTCTTTCAAGGTCATGGCTTTCATTATCTATTTTCTTAACTGCTGATGACAGAGAGACAAACAGATATAGATATTTAGCTGAAACCTACTCAGTCCACATAAAGTTGCATATATGTATATTTTTCAGGACTGATCATTTGGTATTAAATAACCAACTTGGGGCTCTTCCCTGGAGGGAGACATTTTTCCATTCTCAGAATTCCCTAGCTTCTTCTCGTTGTTTGTCTGGGTTTGAGAACTCATGAGATTTTCTCCTTTCATGTTAACTTGTCCATTGGTGTGGTCCTCCTTAAGATCTTGTTCATGCAGCCACACTGATAAGACTTCATGGGAGAATAAGATAGTCGTAAAGAGCTGTCTTTGGGGGTTCCTTGTATGATTAAAACATGTTAGGAGAAATTATTGGGTAGTTTAATTTTGATTAATAGCATTTCACATTCTTTGCTCAGATAAAAACAGCAGATGCATATATTCATATTGACCAGGATTGACAGTGATAACTGAGATATAACTGAAATTCTTCAAATTCATTTGATAGCTGGAGCCAAGAAAAAGAAAGGACTGATATCTAAGATTAGAAACTGGATAAGAGGAAAACTAATTTTTGAGTAGACCTTCATTTGATGGATTAAAATCTTCCTTGTATAGAATGATTCCTATGTTATTGTATGGACACAGCTGGCCATCATGGCTTTTCCCCATTAGCAGCAAGTGTAATGGGTTGGGAAGCAATGTCACCTGTATGTTGGCATGAAACTTCTAGAGCATGCAATAGATCATGATGTGTTCCAAATAACAGAGTTCATAAGAATGAGTTCTGGACCAAGTGTGTGGAACCACAGTGTCCACATCCGCTGACCATGAAGGGAAGGAAGGCACAGAAGTTCAAAAATAACTCAACCACATAAAGGGCTATGCAATTACAAGTTATTAAATGCCTTATAAATAACCAGAAATGATTACATCAATGGCTCCCATCACTTATGAGTAAAGGTTTGAGACAGTAATGCTAAATATCTAATTTGGGTCACTGCATGTTGTATGCATGAATGGGGTTATCATCTTATATGCCATAAGTATGGGTGGTTAATGTATGTCAATTGGAATTTTTTTTAGAAAAAAACAGAAATCTATTTGACTTAAAAGTAGCTAGTAATCAGATTGGTAAGAAAAGTTCTGTGAAGTAACTAATGAATAACTTTAAAGAGCCAACAGATACCCCCTTAATTATGTAAAATACAAAGAGCAACGTATTAAGGAAATCCAAAGGACAAGATCTCTGTTAATTACAGAAAATTGAGTAACGAAACTTTATTCTTAAGTAGTAGTTCTTAAGCTATCCAGCAAATTTGGCAACACAGTAATGTTTTAGTGTTTCAAAAATCTGGAGCTTCTTCTTTCTAAACCATTAACTCATTAGGACTGTGTAATGTAAATTCATATCATCTATCACCATGGGATCAAACTGGATTATCTGGGCTTGGGAAAAGCATTCTTGTGCTCCTCTGTGAACCAGCATCCCAACAATCTGTTGGAGTTCTCTGTGACTTTCCAAAATGTATGCTTTTAGCAACAAAATTCAGACAGCATTAGGAATTTCATCCCTGGGTCTGGGGAGGTGGCTCAGGAGTTGAGCACACGTCCTTCTCTTGCGTGGGAGCCCAAGTCTGACTTCTACCATTACTGTCAGGCACCATACAAATACCTATAACTTACCCTGCAGGGGACCGAACACCCCCTCCTGGTCACCATGGACATCTTCACACACACACACACACACACACACACACACACACACACCTGCATATATGTATGAAACATAATTACAGATAACAAATCTTTAAAAAATAAATTTCTCTTCTTCAAATGCAACAAGAAAAAGGGGGTTATAGATTATTTTTCTGTATAAATATGACCTCCAAATGTCAAAGCAAAACTTTAATTAAATATCTTACCTATTATGTATTTTCATGGAGGAGAAGAAACAAAACAAGGTAAAATATTAAGTACAGTGAAATAAAATTCAGGACAGTTTCAATTGCTTCACTTGTTATGGGGTTATTATTATAAAAGTGCCTTAAAAATGAGGGTGACCCAGACTTTTCTAGTATAGTATGCAAATGAGATTCTTACCTCATTAACTCTATGATCACCATTGGTTAACAGAGTAGGCCAAGAGATTGAATGTATTAAGCGTAGTATCATGTTCATCCAATAAGAGAACGTCTTAAATTCATAATAGAAAATTGTAAGTAATTATAGGTATTAGCACATTATACTGAAACCTGAATAAACATGTCAGGATGTATACGATAAAAACAATATTTCAAAATTTTAAAACCCAGACTCTAAGGAGAATCCTTTCCGCATTTGAGGAGGAGCGTACAAAAATCTTCACAAATCTGCCGAAGTTTTTTTCCTCCTAACTCACGGGCAAGGAAGATGATAGCTGGCATGTTAAAAATCTCAGATAAAGGCATTAAGCTAACCACTTTAATTGAACGCATAGTGTGTATACAGAACTGTAATTCTGTCTAAAGGTTGCTTGTCGAGTCCTGATTTTTGTTGTAATTACCTGATTTGTTCAGCTTTAATCGTGTTTGTGTTTGAAGGTCAGCTGTCCCGTTCAGGCGTGGTTATGTAGCAGGCTCAGACGCGATGCCTGTAATTCTGAAAAGGGAGCCAGGATCAACTTCTACCCCTATGAATGTAGCCTGAAGATCATCTTGTTTTCTTCCATTCTTGTCCTATTTCATCCCTGTATCACTTTATACGGACCTGGGACAGAGAGGACACTGAGAACTTGTCTTAGGAGACTGACTTACTTCTTTCCAGTGGGAGGACAATATTAATGAATCTGTACTTTGACCCCATCTCGCACCACCAATCTTCAGTAAGTTCACATATATAAATATTATACAAATAAATTTTTATAAATAAATTATACTAAGGTCACTTATAAATACTCTGGTATGGTCACATGTGATCAATACAGAGGGAACTCTTTGATTGTATGCTGAATTTTATCACTCAGATAAAGTTAGTGGATTCATTTACTATCAATTACAGAATGTATTACTAAAAGCAAGAGAAAAAAATAACATGTTGAGATGAAAGGCAATGTTACTAAAAATGAAACTTTAGCACTTTAGGGCTGAGGAGTTGGCTCAGTAGTTAGGGTCATTTGCTTCTCTTCCAGAGGACCTAAGTTTAGTTCTCAGTAACCATGAGAGGTGTTTCACAACTGCCTGTAACTGCAGCTCCAGGAGTTCTCATGGCCTCCTGGACATTTATGTACACATAGCATGCACTTGCACGCGCGTGCACACACACAAGTTGAAAAAAAACTAAAACAAACAAATAATGTTAACAAATTTAAGAGAATCTCTGAAAGAATTACATGGGGTGCTGGGACACAATCAGCAAACATCTGAAGAGAGCCGGGAGGAGGATGTGTTCTTTTCGGATGGTTTTCTATCACTGAGCATTTTAAAAGTGTCCTTAAGGTACAGCCCCCTTTTTACTTTCATCGGTGGGAGGAGAAACACAGACGTAACTCTTGATGCAGTAGTGGTAGTTTTACATTGTGGGGAGAGCGTGAGGTTGTGGGAGCATCCTATAACCGAACTGGATGGCATCGACGACCATGATAAGTGTGGAAGGCCAGTCAAGTCTACAACTTAACGTACCTTCCACTGGGAGATTTCAGAGGAGCACCAGATAACGTCTGAAGGAGACTCCTGAAGGCAGAACAGTGGTCATGGTGCTTAACTTTTATTTGAAATGTAAATATTACTAAAATGTGTAGCCTGATTCAGGAGACTGTGTTTTACACTTCCCAATTCTAGAAGATCTTGCTGTGGTTACGTGAGGTGTTATTAGATACACATGAGTTCACATTTCTACTTAGTATTTTTCTCTTTGCCCTCACTGCTTTGTTTCACATTTAAATTCTTCAATCTGCTGTTAATAATAGTGATCAGAGCTTATGTGTATTAGCATTTCTCTGTTGTAATTCTTCCATTTATTTTTATCTCACTTAATTTGAGTAGTTCTATAGTGGGCGTGTCTCTTTTAAAAATTTCAGGGAGCTGCATTTTTTGAAGTATTTTTAAAGTCTGAGCTACATTTACAGTTTTGGACAGGCCAACCTAACCACTTTTTATTTGCTGTCACTTGGTTACGTATGCTTTTTGTTCTGTTGAAAAAAAGTATTTTCTATTTCTTTTTTTTCTGGAGTTGAAGCTAGAGGCAGTTTTTCAATCTGACAGCTGTTCCTAAATGTTTGACAGTTATGAGTGAAAAGTTTTAAATTAAAACATTCTAAAGTCATCTTATCCATTCTCTTACTACATGATAAGTCCCAGCCTACCTGAATTCTACTTAGCACACCTCATTTTATTGCATGAATCACATTTTTATTGTATTTAATTGCATGTATGTGGCTTTGATTTGTTGAGATTTTACTATCTTATGAGCCCACTTGCTGTTCGTGCTAGAAGCTCGTGCCTATTCGCTTATTCATACTAAGGGACGTAGTATGCAAATTCTTCAGCCTTACTAGATTTGAAAATGTCTTTATTTTACAGGCAACCTTGAAAAATTGCCTGAGCATCTTGTCGCTGACTTAGACTTACTCCTTGTTACACAACTATTTCTTCATCATACAACTCCTATTTTTTTTTTTTTTTTCTGGTGAAGTAGATCTAAACTAAATTTATTTTATCTAAAGTGATGACTTTTTCTTCTTATTGTGTAATAACAGCTAACACTATTTTCCTCTGTGTTTTACTATTACAAATCAGATCTCTAAAATAAGGTTACCCATCATTGCCCTGAATGTATCCAAATGCTGATGCCCGTAATGTTTGACATACTCCTTCCTACAAATGCCCTAATTGGCCCCATGAAGGAAGCCTCTGGCTTACAGAAGTCATCTTTAGTTCCACCAACTTTTTCCTATGGATCTCAGGATGCTTCCAAGTCACTTGTTGGAGCCATTGGGAATGTCTTCTGAGTTCATAGACTATCCTAATTAAAACTTACAAACCTAACTTTCCATCAATAAGATAGTTTCTGCTTCAACCAAATACTACACGCTATTTTCTGATTTATACAGGTTTCTCCATTGTCACACACATAAAACATTTTTATTGCTAAGTGTGTCTGTGTGTATGTGCACATATGTATGTTTGTGAACAGATATGTAGGTACCTGTGGAGGCCAGAAGATGTCAGATTCCCCGTAGCTGCAGTTGGAGACAGTTGTGGGCTGCTCATCATAGATCCTGAGAACCAACAATGGAGACCCTTACCACAATTTCTCCAACCCTCATCACACATCTTTGTATATAGCCCCTTGTAAAATATGCAATTCATTTGTGAGTGCTTTATCTGTTCTTTACTACTGAAACCTTACCTTGCTCATGATGAAAATTTCTTTTGTGGTTCATATAATAAAATGAATATAAAATGTTGTGTAACTTTGAAACTCACAAACCAGAACCAGGTTTCTTGGTTTAGAGTCTTAGATCTGCTATTTTTTGAGATGCTTTTGCCCTGTGAGAGTTAAGGAAGCACAGTGTGTTTGACTTTTCCAAGTCTAAAATGAAATGAAAAAGTGCATCCATCTTGGGTAATCTTGAGGGTTAAGAAGAATTTGTCACTAGCATGTAGGAGTACATTATCTACTATGGGTGTGCCCTCTGATAGTTTGAACTACTTCCAAAGTCCCTGTTAATGACCTTCTCAGGTGAATCTTTCTGTGCTTCTGAGGACTGAATCTTCTCAGAGGGAATTTAATGAGTTCCGGTTGTTGGTCTTGCCTTCTTCCTTATCTACTTTATCCCAGGAAATACAGACTGGCTTATGTTCCTTGAACCTCAAGAATGGAAGTTCAGGTTGCTATAGAGAAACTTTCTTTCAAGGTCCTCCCTCTAGCCCTCTGGAGAGTTGGGAATCTCCAGGTGCCCAACAAGTTGTCCTAGAGGTATGTGTGTGTGTGTGTGGGTGGGGGGGACTTGTCTAGTTGTGTGGCTTGTTCCTTGTCTCACTCACTCATTTGTGCTTAGTATGGTACAAGCATTTATCAGCCACCAAGCTCACAACTGGACTGCCAATTCCTTCACCTTGATTTATTTCTTCAATATACGACTCAGGAGTTCACACTTAGCTACCACCATCTCAGTGGATCTGTGACATCAGATCCTTAGATCTTATATATATATATATACATCTGCTAGTGCCAGTGGTCACTCTTCATGTTCTATACCAGATGAAAAGCATGGAATTATAAGACAATATAAATAATTTAAAAGTTGTTCACAAATAAGGATTGCATTACAGAGCCCATTATCAGCAAATCAAGCCTCACAATAAAAACCAAAAAAGTCCATGAGGCATGGTGCAGAAACTGATAAGAACTCAGACACAGCAGCATGGAAGTCATATCGATCTATAAAACCCTTCAATATGATTGCATGATTGATGCCCTTCACACTGTCCAAATAAAATCTCTCCAATTTTGGCATATCTCTCTACTGTGGAATAATGGTGGTTTATTTGAATGGAAGGCCACTTGGAGTCGAGCAGGCTGAGAAGCTAAAGTATTGATGTCATGCACTATTTCAACCCTTATGGATAATGAGAGCTAGCTCACAATAAACTGAACTAGTTTTCATTGTGGCATATTGTTAGTGTAAGCATATGACCCATTCCATTCACATTCCTTATGATAACATCAAATGAAATCAGTCAAGAAGATGCTAACTTTTAATTCTAGTACGTGCAGTGCCAAACCCTGATGGCCAAGACTAATGAAGTGCTAAGACTGTTTTGATCATACCATTTCTTTTTTCTTTTTATAGATAGCAGATATAAATTGCTAAACAATCAATTGTGTATGCATGAGTAAGGGCCAGGGGGTGTTGAATGAAGCCATGGTCATGCATGCCCAGTAAGCTCTGAGCTACATATGAAACCTCTGTGACTTCAAACTATTCAAAATATTATAAAAATCCTCCACGTTAAAATCATAGCACATTCCATGTGGGTATCTGAAGAGATGATCAATCAGCTGAAGAGCCAACAAGGGTTAGTAGCCAGTCCCAAATTTTACAGGAAGAGGTGCTACCCATGGGCCTGTCTTTTATAGTGGCCTGATTTTAGTTAAAGAGCCTAGGATTGACCTGTAGACAGATCTGGAAATATTCTCCCCTGGAACAAAGGCCAAAGCTGGAGAAAGTGAGAGAACTCACAGGGGATGGATATAGAAACATGGCTGCTCAGAGCTCTCTCCACCTCTGTGACTATGAGGCTGAATGTGAGCCTTATAATGTTGGTTCCAGTCAGACTGGTGGTAGCTGTTCCTCAGATGATGCTGGTTCCTTGTATTCATGGCTATCTCCTCCAACTCTCTCCATTTAAAAATGCCCCTTTCCTCTTCATGCACCACTGAGTGTTATAACAACGGAGACATTTTCTGTATGCCCAGTCTTACTCCTGCTGGAATTAGGTGTCACTCCCACTGCTGTTCTGTGGATGTTCTATTGGCTCCCTTTAAAAGGGGACCTATAGACAATGAAGGGATTTTTTTTGTTTGCTTCTGTCTAGAAAAATTTTTACATTGGACATTACAGTGGAATTACTTTCCTTTTATTGCTCCAAAGTAATCCTTTTTGAGCTCAGGAATGAATCCAACAATAACTGACGAGATCTTTTTCTAAGACTACAATGATCAGTAAGCCAGTTGCTGCACACCTTTAATCCTGGCACGAGGGAAACAGAGGCAGGTGGATTTCTGTGAGGTCATGTCCAGTCTGGTCTACATAAAGAATTCTGGGCTATCCAAGAATAGATAGTGTGACTCTGTCTTTAAAAGAGGGGAGAGATGATAAAATGAGCAATAATTGCATGCATAAGATCATAAGAGGATTATTGAGGTGGGGGCAGTTTGGCATCTGTCTGTCTGTGTCTGTCTGTCTGTCTGTAAGATAAGGATGAAAAGCAAAGCAAGATTAGTGTGTGTATACAGGAAAATCCTTATGACTAGAGACCAACCAAGATTTTATTCAGTCAATAATTTTTTGAATGTACCTTTTCTGTCTATAAGTTCAGCAAGTCATTGAAAGAATCATGTCAGAACTAGAACAGGGCAGCTAATTTTCTATGTCAGCATGACAGGGTCCGGGGGTACCAGCATGTTGGGTGCAGCATTTGCTTTGGGTGTGTCACTCAGATTGGTTTTAGGTGAGATTAACATTCCATCAGCAAACAGTGAAACAGACTGCTTCTCCAATGAATATCACCCTCATAGCTAGAGCTGGCCCTCTTTCCACTCAGGAGATTGGTCTCTTCTGAATCTGAGACTTGCAATGAGATCTCAGGACTTCTGAAAACTGAAGTCTGCCAGCTTTCAAACCATTGGTCTTCTTGATTCTCTAGCTTGCTAGTTGTAGATCTTGGAACTTTTCAGCTTCCCTGTCAGTTTACATGATGCAATTATCTGTCTGTCTATCCTGTATTCTGCACTTCTATTTATTTGGGGAAAGAGAATCACATGTTAGTTGGCAGAGTCCATTTTCTCTAGATAAAGAGGAGAAAGAAGATGAACTCATGGATTTCAACTCTTAGCTCAAGCATCACCGTTGTGCCCCCTGAAGCTTCTAGGTGTCCCTTGCTTTTCCTGGAAAGCCATCAGCTAAAACTGTTGACATTCAACCACAGTACTAACTAACCCTTGTCCCTTATTGGATAAATTACAGTTTAAGTTGAACTCAGTCTTAATATCTGTTAATACCAGGTCATTATTTAGAATGGTATCCTGAAGGCAAGAGTGAGAGAGCCTATGTCTGGTCCATCACTACATCAACGCATGCACCTTGTCTGATTTCACAAATTCACAGCTAATAGGGATTTCTGCCTCAAACTAAATTATACCTTATGTATCATCCATACCTATTTTAGACACCTGAAACATGTATTTATGACATTTGGATGAAACTGTAGAGTTTAGAATTAGAATGAATTAAAATTTTAGGACTTACAGAATAGAAGGGATGTATATTTCATCCCAGGAGATGAACTTTGGAAAGCAAGGAGAAAATGCTATAGACAGTATTTTATGTCTCCTGCCCTCAAAAGTTTGTATGTTGAAGCCTGAACCAGCAATGTGATGGTGTCCAGAGGTGTGTTGTTTTGAAGATTAATTACTTGACTTAGAGTCCTGAGGGAGAGGCCCTCAGTGGCAAGAGAACCCTCATCTCAAACTTTCAACATCTACTATGAGGGGAAATACAGTCCAGCTATTAAAGCTCCCTTGTGCTTGGTGCTTTGTTATGGAAGCTCAGGCAGACTCAGACATGCCCAGGCAGATGAATACCTTGTTTCAACTCAGAGGATTCCAGATTAGCTCTAACCACTGAGCACAAGCTTTTTCTGCCCGATCTGCCCACCTACAGTCAGCCTAATCTTCCCTGCTTCCTATGTGCTCACTACACATCCTTATGATCTAAACCACAGAAGATGCACCTTGAGAATCCAAGACACAAACCAAGCTGTTCTCATTGTACTGGCTAACACTTTCCTGAAAGCCAGCATGTTACAATATTTAAATTGGTATTATATTGAAAGAATATCCTCAAATGTGCTAAAGTTCTCTGTTTGAATTATACAAACTTGTCGTAAACTCTGGTCTTTGGGAAATATTCATTGGCAAGAAGTTAACTGGCTATCGTTTTATATACTTTCTATATCTTAAGTGTAAAAGAGGTATCTGGGGAGATGAAAATTTAGAGTTATGTAAGTCGAGGAAAGCACATTGATATATGAATTAAAATTATAAGAGCTTAAACAGGTTTCAACTTCTGTTTTCTTATTGTACTATGCACTGTGATATTTAAATGACAGTTTCTTTTAAACATTTTAGCTCTATATCTAAATTCTCTCCATTCAATAGCCAAGCCAGTTTTATCTGTATCAAATATTGTATGTCCCATGGAATATAGTTTCTATCTCATTCTGTTTCACTAATTTGATCTTACCTGAATTTTGCTCCACCTCAATGCTCTGACAAACAAGGACAAGTTGGGGAGTGATATTTAAACAGTGATGACAAATATTTTTAAACCTTTAGCAGTTGAACCCTTTTGGTCATTCTTTTCCCCTCAAAATTGTAAAGCCAGCAAACAAATTTCCCAAAACAGAAAGAGTTAAAGAGTCAGGGCACCAGACAGAAGAGTCAACAGCTGGGAGAAAATGGGATTGAACTTTATCCACAGATGATAGGGAAAGGGCATTAAAGGCTTCAGGATGCTTATAGCAAGCAAGACTATATACAAATGTGTTAGAGGGCGATCGTTCAAACATCTTGAACAATTTCCCAAAGATTTCTGATTCAAAAAGCCCAAAGAGATGACTTGGCCCAACACCGCTCTTCTCACTAGTTTCATGCAAACTTTAACCCATATGTTTCTCATTTATTTACACTCGATGCATCAAACGGTTCTTGAACATGGGCTGTTTGATTCCTAAGACATGATTTGAGCCTTTTATAAGACTCTTTGAAGTCAGTTTTGCCAAGCTGAGTCTTCTCGACTTGGGATTCTGCACTGAGCTCTTGTGTTTTCACACAACCACTTAGAGAGCTTAGACTTCATTAGAGGTACTAAGTACAATAAAACCCAACATCCAGGCCTTACAAAATTTTTTTTCCCAATCCATGGCAAATAAGATTTTAGTTGCTTGCTGATCATTTCCTCGATTGGAGTTTCTTATTTTATACAAAATCTTCTCTCAACAACCATTCTTTCCCTTCTCTTGATGTGGTTGTTCAATGCTTTGGTGGTGGTGGGGTATATACGTGTGTGTGTGTGTGTGTGTGTGTGTGTGTGTGTGTGTGCGTGCGTGTGTGTGCATGTGTGTGAATAAATGTCATGTTCCTGCTAGGCTCTTTCTAGTATCCCATTGCTACCTTGTACTGATTTTAAAGAATTTGAGATTCATTTGATGTAGAAGATCTCCTTCTTGTTTGAAACACTAGTTTGTCTTGAACAATCAGCATTAATAATTTTAGATTTCAATGTATGATAAATATAGATAACCTTACTCCACAGTTTGTGAAGGAGAAAACTAGGTTTCAGATGGCGAATTGCTCTCAGTGAGCTAGTGTGACCAATTAGCAGCTCTTACACATAAACCCAGGGCATGATTGATTCCAAAGCCATGGTGCAGTCTACTGTGTTGAATGAAATCCTGCTTAAATCCCCTTGTAAGTGTTTCAGCCTCGTGAAGTAGGTGTAGCAAATCAAAATGATGTGCCGGCACTTCCCAATTTAATTTCTTCAGATTTTTTTTTTCTACAGTGGAAATACTACTGCTGTCAGCTACGTATGTTCAACACCCACAGTATTCTAGGGCCCAGTTTACTGTCAAGATATATCTGCACTGTGTTTACATAGTAGATGTTTTCTATAGAGCATCCAGAAGCTTGGTGGGTTAACAGGGGTGCTAACATTAAAAGATGGATATTTAATTAGGTGAGAGGATATGAAAGTCCCACTGCTGAGTAAGAATACATAAGTGAACATGTAATCAAACTCAGGCGCAGATCCTGTGAGTGAACTCAGATTTGGTGGCCTCGGTTCTTTTGACTCACTGTATTTATTGAGAGCCATCTATGTGACAGTGAGTCTAATCCATGCTGTAGACAGCTGAGTAAGTCACCAGGTGATTCCCACCCCCTTTCTTTTATCTATCTTGAAATTCGCTTAAATGCTACATTGTCCAATGAGTTTCTCATTAGAACCGTATCTCCTCTCAGTTTGCAGGTTTTCAGTTTCCAGTTCCAAAGGTAGGTATGTGAATTTCATGCTTCCTTAAGTGAATAACAGTATTTCCACTCACAACGAAGTCTTCAAATAAATATCTAAATGAGAGAAAATTATATTATATTTTACTTGCAAATAAAAGAAAATAGGCAAAAATCTGAGTTCTAGAACATTTGAAATGTAATGAATAAGCTATTCTATAATTACTAAAATGTTTAAAGATAACCATATTTTTTTTGCTCAGCATATGTGCACATCCGCGATATTAATAGCAGAAGAAAGTAAACACGAGTTCCTCGAGAGTTTAAGAAAGAACTGCAGCTTTAGAGAGACTGGCTGAGGGGAACACAGGAAGTCAGTAGTAGGAGGCGTATAAGAAACCACACCCATAGCTGTGGATCACATCGATTACTATGATGACTGCAGTAGTCATTGTTAATAAAACCAAGAATGGCTGCTGTTGTAGGAACAATATGCTGTACACTGATGAAGTGAAATAGAACATTTTATGATCAATGATGAAGAGCACCAGCTGCTCCTCCAGAAGATGTACATTCGAGTCCTACCACTTACATGGCATTTCTCAACCATCTATAACTCCAATCTCAGGACCTTCTGTGGCCTTCTTCAAGCTGCTGGTCTGCATAAGTACCAGGAATGTGTGTGGTGCACAGACATATGTGAAAAAAAAACATTCACATAAAAAAAGTGAATAGGTAAGCATGTAAAAATATAAAATATATCATTAAAGTGACATAGATTTCAACCTAATAATATCAATGAATAGATTAAGAATAATCAAAAAGTATGACAGAAGGGATTTGGAAATAATCTCACCCAAGCTTCAAGAGTTTGTAGAGAGTTGAATGAAAAAGTAGGGTTTCTCAGATCGAAGTGGGACAGGGTTCTCTGAGCCAGAGACCTACATTCAGTTCAGGTTGCATTTGTGTGATTCCGGTCTGCTAGAGGGAATAGAAAACTAGGGATAATCAAAGCTTCAAAGGTTCATGCTCCAGCTGTACTCCTTGGCAAATTCCAAACTCTGATGTTATCTGGGCCACACATGGCATAGACGTGTAGGCATTGAGAGCTAGGAATCTGTTTGTGGACACAAATGTCACGCATTTAGCAGTCCGGGGAAAAAGTCTATTCAACCAGCAAAATCCAAAGAGAAACTTCCCTGCTAAATTCATATTGGAATGAATGAAGACTGAGGTGGGAGTCAATGTCTATGAATCAGACAAGTCTAGAATCCAGGCAAGAGCAGACCTGAAGCCGGGTAGAGTGAGTCTAAAGGTAGGCAGTGACTACAGTACTACAGTATTGATTTTGACTATCGAGTATGGACTGTGTATTTAGTGGAACCTAAATCAAATTAAAGACAGTCTTCCTTGTGAAACTGAAATGACTATTTTTTTAATTTATGAGACCAGGTTGCCTAAGCTCATTAACTATACACAGAGAAAACTCAGTCACCACCTGGGAGATTTGGAAACGGCATTATCAGAATTGTCACAACTGGTTTTCATCTTGGCACAGGGAGTTAAAGGTTGGGCATGTTCTCACAGGATCTCAGTTACGATTTGTTTTTATTCCTCCCTGAATAAGAAGGATAGTGTTAGGAAATGGTACCTTACCAGGAAAATCAAGGGATGAAAACCATTAGCATTTAGCATAAACTATCAATGTCCAGAGAGCTCAAATCACCTGTCTTTTGCTTCTATCACACTGCTTATATAGTTCTATTGTTAATATTTACCTTATAAATATTTTAATGCTAAGCATACCACGGTCATTAGAAACAACTTGAACATTGCCAAGGAGATTATTATACTTAGATTGGGAAAATTACACTCTCTTCAAGGTGTCCTCTATAAGGCCTCAGGCACAAAAGTATTTCAGGAATTTAGAATCCAATGAAGAAAAGATAAATAAAAGTTGATAGATGATAAATTAAGGAAAAAAGTATTTCCTTTAAAATATTTTTTTCTATTTATTTGGTGAAAATAATAGTAAAGAGACAGAAACACAATGTGGAGGAAACCCAGCTCCTAAGAGCTGACTCCATTGTTTCCTTTACATAGAGACCAGAGAGACATGGACCTTTGAGACAAGGTCAGTCCTGTATGATAGAACCCATCCCATGGGCAGCCAATTGTTGCAGACCATCTTCCTACAACTAAAATACTCTGTGCGCCTCTACAACATCGATAGAAAGTGACTTTCCATTCTTTTACAGATTCACTACACCTAGTTACAGCCAAACACAATGAAGTATTTCAGACACCTTGAAAGCCCAGTGTGTATGTGTGTGTGTGTGTATGTATGTATGTTTATATGTATATGTATATGTTTATGATGTATATGTATATGTCTCTGTGTGTATGTGTGTTTAATAGACTGAGGCTGTGTCTCAGAAGACCAACAAATAAAGAAAAAGCAAAAACTAAATATTTAAAAGACATGTTAACATCTCAAATGTAGGATACACAGGGTGTTTACGTAATTTTATATTGCTACAAGCACCAGAGACTTAGCAAACTCTGCATGCAAGAAAATCACTGCTGAACCCCTTTTGGGATTACATCCTTACAGCAAAATGTGACAGTGAAATGAAAGCGAAGGTCGGGGAGAAGTGTCTTTCTCCCAGCAGAGTGTTCAGAAGCAACAGAGGTAACACTTGAACCCAGCCCTCCAAGGGCAAATGCACTCTACTTGACCCTAGCAAGGCAGCACAAGGGTCCAGAGAAGAGCATCCCAACCATTTACACTGTCTTAGTTTTGTAGTATAATTCAGTACTGGGGAAGGGGAGGTGGGAGGACCAGGAATTCAGAGTCATCCTCGGCTATAGCAAATACTAGCAAAGCTTGGGGTATGTTAGACCTCAACTCTAATAAATAAACAAAGCACATGCACTCTTTATGTTGCTTTTTAAAATTGTTTGTATACATCGGTCACTAGATTTTTAAAGTACAATTTTTTGACAGTCTTATTAGATATAGGCAAATGTTAGAGTCATTGTTCTTTTTTAATATACATAATATGAAAAGCACACACACGCACACATACATACATGCACACATACACACACACACACACACACACACACACACACACACACACACACACACACACACACACGCACACACCACATCACACATACAGGGCTGCAGAGTCACTCAGATCTGACGCAAGTGTCCACTTTCTGAGAAGCCACAGGTCCTTCCCTCTAAAGTAGAAATATTAAAATCACCCACAAAATGGCGGACACAGCTAATGCAGAGTTCTTAGACCAAGTTTGAGTCGCTTCTGTTTAGGTTTATGGTGATTGCTCCTATAAACATTTCCTTAATGTAAGCAAAATATTAATCTCATCTATTTTCTAAATGTTTACTACACAGAATTAGATGACATTTCACATTAAACTCTCTGGAATGTTTAACATAGTTCTTATTATACAGCAGTTCACCATAGAAATATTGTTCAGTGCTTTAAAAAGTTGTTTGTTAGCACTTAATTAAATAATTAAAAATATATGCCTATAAGTCCTACAATATAGGTGTTAACACATATTTGAATGTTTATTTCTTGAATTTTATTTATTGGTCTTTTGAGACAGACTCTTACTCTATAGCTCAGGTTCCTCTCAAACCTGTGACAGTTCTAAATCCAAATGTTGAATTTTAGGTGAGTACCACTAACCACAGCCATTTCTTTAATCCTAAGTATGACTGCTAGACTGAGAAAGTACCTTAGTGGTTGAGAGCACATCCAGTTCTTAAGAGGCCTGCAGGTCAGCTCCTGGCACCCGTATAGGGCAACTCATACTGTAGCTCCAGTTCCAGGGTATTAGATGTCCTTATGGGTGTCCATAGGCAACTGCACTCATGTGTAAACCTCCCTGCCCCCACATATACACATATCCATAAGAAAAATATCTTTTTTGAAAACGAGTACAATTTCAATATACCTTTAAGGTTTGGTGTTTTCCAGCTATGTGTGGTTGATATTTTCTCATTTCTTCCTCCAGGAAAGCACGGATTCTCAGAAGAAACCCTGCATGCTCTGTCATAAGTCGCAGTATAAGAGATGACAGGGCCACCTTGCTGGCTCAGTCACCAAAAGTACTTGTCTCCAGGGCTGATGACCTGAGTTAGCTTACCAGAAACAGGTGGAAGGAGACCATTGACTCTAGAGAGATACTCTCTGATCTCTGCACGCATGGCTTGGCGCAGATGCATTAATTAATTAATTAATTAATTAGATTTTTAAAAGAGAGCTTATAGGACAGACTGGGCCACCCTGAATATGTACACAGCAGACAGCATCATGTTTGGCTTACTCCCAAATTCTTTGTTCTTATGCCTCATAAGAGGCGTAAGAGATATAAATCTTGGTCTTTTCTTCTTCTTCTTCTTCTTTTTTTTTTTTAAAACCTCCAGTCACTGCTTGCTCAGCACTCTGATTTTCTCACCAGCTTCCTCCATTTTTAATCCGATCCAACCGCCATGGACGGATCCTAAGGTGAAAGGGTTAAATGTTTAGGCTGCAGAGTTGACACCACTGCCCTCCATGTCTTCCTGGTGGGCATTCGGAGCAAGTTCCCTCCACTTCAAATATCTGGAAAGTTTATTGTCCAACTCTGGGATTCTTCAGCTTAAAAAGAGGAGGTGGTGGTGGGGGGTGGGAGTACAATCCCCTTGTTCCCATTAGAAGAGTCTGTCTGTGAAGTCTTGTTACGCAATGAGCACCCTGCGAGAAGAAAGAGCGGATTCAGAGCAGCATAATAGGCACAAAAATAGGGCCAATTTTCACATTACAGATCTAAATTGGAAAGGAAGGAAATAAAGACATCAGTGGGTAAAATTAATGTAATTGGAGAATACTGTAGTCAGAGTATTTGTTTGCTCTAATCTTGTACACGATATAAAAATGTTGCCGCAATGGAGCCCAGCTGCAAGTAATCACAGCGAGGCCCAAGGAAATCAGCAGAGCTGGTCTGCGAGGGAGGCGGCTGCCTGCGAAGCTTTTTCTCGGAGGAAACTAGACAATCCCCAGCAAGACCGTGTGAGGAAAGTGATGCAGCTCTGAGAATTCCTATACCCTCACTAAGGCACTGCTGACGGAGAAGGTGAATCGCTCCACAATCAAGGGTACCTGTTTGTATAATGGCGGACCTCATCAACCAAAGGGCCTTGAGTATGAGGAGCCTTTTTAAGTGTGTCTGCACCATCATAGAGAAGGGAACTCATCAGTCAGTGTCCCAGACAGTCTGGGATCAAGTGATCTTTTATTTATATATAAGACGCTTGCTTATTTTCTTCCAAACTTTAAAGAATACAGCAAAGCCACCACCATCGAGTGTGACACAAACACAGAGATTTCAACTGGAGGATGAACTGTGTATTCCTACAAATGGAGAATAGTCTATTGATTCAAGAACGGATTAGCCTTAGTTATGAACATCTTGCTAATAAGTGAAGAAGCCCATTATTAGAGTTTGGTCAATGTCCCTCAAAGGACCATGAATTGAATGACTCTTAGGTTCAGGTGTTATTGGAAGGTGAAGGAACCTTTGAGAAGGAAGTGTGTTAGGGAAGGTGACATAGTCTGGGGAAATTGGGTCACTAGAGGTGACCTTGAAAAGAATCGTGGATATTGGGCTCTTCTGTGTCTCTTTTTCTGATCACAGTGAAGCAGGCAACATTGCTTCACCATGTACTCACCAACAGAATGGGCTCGCTTGGGTCCTCCTGTTCTAAATCCAAGAAAGCTGGTTGGTGAGGACCTGAAACCTGCCAAACCAAAGTAACTCTTTCTTACTCTTTGACTTGATGATCATGAGTATTTTGCTGCGATGAAAAAAGTAGCATATCCATTTCTATTCTAGGAAAACCTGTGTCTTTCTAGGCATAATTTTTCGTAGAAGAATGAACACTTATTCCTGATTGTATGTGGGTTTGCCAATATCTTCTGAGGGGATTGTCTCTGTCGTGGCATAAGGAGATGTTCTTGGTTTCCACAGAGTAAGCAACACTTGCTTCCTGAATCATCAAACATTGTCCAATATTTAACAAGAGAATGTTAGTAATTTGTTTTGCTTTTGGGAGACATTCTTCTATAACCTAGGTTGTTTTAATACTTGAAGTGTAGACAAGGCTGACTTTGAACTCCTGATCCTCTTACCTCTAGCTTCCTAGTACTGGATTGCAGGCATGTCAAAAATTGTATTTTTAATAATTTTGATCATACAGCATTAATTTGAAGTAAAGTCAGATGTCAAATTTACAGGGCTATTACACATAAACTATGATGTTTACGTTCACTGTTCCCTGTCCTCACAGTCCTAGATGGGACACCCTTAGTCTCAACTGAATCAGAACGAACTTCATACAGAGTATCTACCACATATTCTTTGTAGAACTACTTATAATTTGAAAGAAGCCTAATGCCATTGGATGACATTTGATCATGTGATCCATTCCAAAATGCAATATCAAGGAAACACTTCCTCTGTCTTGCTTGTTCATTTTCTCATGGGCAAACATCGGCACTCTTTGGGGGCTCGGTCTATATTTTTGAATAAGTACTTGAAAAGTTTCTAGTAGGAATTTTAAGTTTGAGAATCATTTGCTTAAGAGATGTCAGGATACTCCTAGTAATATGCTAAGATTCACAAGTTCTTGTGTAGTTATTCACATTTAAAAATGATTTAAGAATCCATTTTTAATGCATTAGCTGTTTTCTTCAACTCTCTCTCTCTCTCTCTCTGTGTGTGTGTGTGTGTGTGTGTGTGTGTGTGTGTGTGTGTGAGTTTTACAGGGCATAGTATAAAGGCCTAGGCAAGCAAATCCCCAGTGAGCTATAACTCCAGCCCTAACCCTGTCTTCAGATTAAAATTTACTGACAAGGTTAGCTAAGAACAGTGTAATGGTTAAAGTGCACTTTTTAAGTTTAGCTTAATATCAAAGTGATCTCCTGTGTTCTAAACAGCACCGGAGGTGAAGCCCCTCTTTCTGAAGTGGACATAACTCCTACATCCTATGCTGTGGAATTGCCACAATGAAGGATTCCATATCCTTTAATCATGGTGATTGACACGTTAGAACTTTTCTGGGACTCTTCATGCTTGAATGAGTTTTGAGGAAAGAACAGGGTGAAGGGGAGTCATTGGAGCAGAAACCAGGACTAGAGACAAAGTGTGATCCACGGGTGGAAATGATGCTCTGTCCAAAGCAAGGGGCTGTGAGATCTGGTGTGCACACACAGTTCTCACCGAATATCCTGCTCAAGTCTGGAGCAGTTTAGGTGCGTGAAAGGTAATGTACTCTGCTAAAACCTGAAGTGAGAGGAAACACGTGTTATGATGTAGGCTTTTCTCTAGTTTTATTTATAGAACTTATTCAAAACTAAACTTATGTTTTCTAATGTGACATTTTTGTGTCAGTATACGTTATGAAATGAATACCACAGGAAGGCAGGTCAACATTTCTATCTTCAGAGTTTCTCTCTCTCTCTCTCTCTCTCTCTCTCTCTCTCTCTCTCTCTCTCTGTCTCTCGTTCTCTCTCTCTCTCTGTATGTGTGTGTGTGTGTGTGTGTCTTATGTGTGAGTGAGGCTGTGTATAGTTGTTGGTATGTGTGTGCATTCATGGGTAAGAAGGGTAGGCGAGTGCACATGTATGTATGCATGTATGTTCACATGCATATATATATATATGTATAGAGGGTATTTAAGATGTACAGAGTAGCTTTCAAGTACACAATACATTGTTTGTTGTTGACTATAGTTACAGCAGTACGCATAGATCTGTAGAACTCATTTTTTTCTTGTCTAAACAAAACTTTAGAACAACTGAGTCCCTCACTGTTTCCTCGTGTTCCCCACTCCGTGTAGATTCTACATATAAATTGAGATTGGGCAGCACTTTTCTTTCTATGCCTGTTTTTTCCTTTAGTGTACAGTTCCTTTAGTGTAGAGTGCTTTAAGTGAGAATGCCCTCATAGGTCCATATGTTTAAGTAGTTGATCTCATTCAGTGGAACTCTTCGGGAAGGATTGTAGGCATGTTTGCGGTTTGAAAAGACCATCATTACTCCTAGTGTGTCTCTATCTCTACCTCTTGCTTATGGACCAAGATGTAAGCTCTCAGCTGTTCCTGCCTCCTTGCCTTTGCCCAGCCATCATGGACCCCAATGAATTTGTAAGCCTCAGTGAAATGTTTTTTCTTGTTTTTTTCTAAGATGTTCACGGTGTTTTTTTTATCAAAATAGTAGAGTAAATAAGACTGTGTGTGTGTGTGTGTGTGTGTGTGTGTGCGTGTGTGTGTGTGTGTGTGTTTGTGTGTACATGAATATACACACATGAATGAACATCCATAGAGGCCAGAAGAGGAGATACACATACACACACACACACACACACACACACACACACACACACACACACACACACACACAGAGAGAGAGGGGGGGGGAGAAAGGAGGTATAGAGAAAGCTGTGATCAAGCATTTTCAGTTGAGCCCTTTGCAAATGTCTCAATGATTCCTCTCATCCTCAGTGCATCCTTTCCACTGTATAACCTCCATTGGAATACAGAAGTATTTTGTTTGTTTATTGCTTTATGTATCTCATTTTTTCCCTTTTGCTTCTGTTGACAACACTCCTGAAATATTGTCACCAAAGTTATCATCCAGACCAAGGAGGTCTTGAGTAGTTTTATTTTAAAATATTTTTCTGTGGTCTTTTATCTATTTTGAACACACACACACACACACACACACACACACACACACACAAATATATGTGCGCATATATATACATATATGTATATATATATATACTAGGCACAGATATCTAGTCTGGCCAATGAAATTTATCGAAAAGATGCTTCCTTTTTCTGTGTTCTTGGCACTGTTGTCAAATAGTAACTGAATGTATTTATACTTTCTAGTCAGTTCTGTAGCCCCATATGTTGCCTTTGTGTTAACACTGCAGATTTGATGAGTGTGACTTTGGGATATATTTCTAAATCAGGTGGTCTAATGCCTTCAACTTTGAATTTTTTTCTTGTTATTTTTTGTTTGTTTTGCTTTGCTTACAATAGTTTTATTATGCAGGCTTTTTTGACATATCATATGAATTTAAAGACCATTTTGCTATTGAATTCTTTTATCTGATACTATTGAAGATTTGATCTATTTAAATTTTTATCTGTAATTACTTTTTTTGTTTTTTTCCATCTTTATTTAATTGGGTATTTCTTATTTACATTTCAAATGTTATTCTCTTTCCCGGTTTCCAGGCCAACATCCCCCTAACCCCTCCTCTCCCTCGATATCGGTATTCCCCTCCCCATCCTGCTTCAATTACCACCCTACCCCCAAGAATCCCGTTCACTGCAGATCTAGCCTTGGCAGTACCAAGGGCTTCCCCTTCCACTGGTGCTCTTACTAGGCTATTCATTGCTACCTATGCAGTTGGAGCCCAGGGTCAGTCCATGTATAGTCTTTGGGTAGTGCCTTAGTCCCTGGAAGCACTGGCTGGTTGGCATTGTTGTTCATATGGGGTCTCAAGCCCCTTCAGCTCTTTCAGTCCTTTCTCTGATTCCTTCAACGGGGGTCCCGTTCTCAGTTTAGTGGTTTGATGCTGGCATTCTCCTATGTATTTGCCGTATTCTGACTGTGTCTCTCAGGAGAGATCTACATCTTGTTTGTCAGCCTGCACTTCTTTGCTTCATCCATCTTATCTAGTTTGGTGGCTGTACATGTGTGGGCCACATGTGCGGCAGGCTCTGAATGGGTATTCCTTCAGTCTCTGTTCTAAACTTTGCCTCCCTATCCCCTTCTAAAGGTATTCTAAAGGTATTCCCCTTTTAAAGAAGGAGTGAAGCATCCACATTGTGGTCATCTTTCTTGAGTTTCATGTGTTCTGTGCATCTAGGGTAATTCGAGCATTTGGGCTAATATTCACTTATCAATGACTGCATACCATGAATGTTTTTCTGGGATTGGGTTACTTCACTCAGGATGATATTTTCCAGTTCCATTCATTTGCCTATGAAGTTCATAAAGTCATTGTTTTTGATAGCTGAGTAGTATTCCATTGTGTAGATGTACCACATTTTCTGTATCCATTCCTCTGTTGAAGGGCATCTGGGTTCTTTCCAGCTTCTGGCTGTTAAAAATAAGGCTGCTATGAACATAGTGGAGCACGTGTCTTTGTTATATGTTGGAGAATCTTCTGGGTATATGCCCAACAGAGGTATAGTTGGGTCCTCAGGTAGTTCAATGTCCAATTTTCTGAGGAACCTCCAGACTGATTTCCAGAATGGTTGTACTAGTCTGAAATCCCACCAACAATGGGGGAGTGTTCCTCTTTCTCCACATCCTCGCCAGCCTCTGCTGTCACCAGAGTTTTTGATCTTAGCCATTCTAACTGGTCTGAGGTGGAATCTCAGGGTTGTTTTGATTTGCATTTCCCTGATGACTAAAGATGTTGAACATTTCTTTAGGTGTTTCTCAGCCATCCGGCATTCCTCAGCTGTGAATTCTTTGTTTAGCTCTGAACCCCATTTTTTAATAGGGTTATTTGTCTCCCTGTGGTCTAACTTCTTGAGTTCTTTGTATATTTTGGATATAAGTCCTCTATCTGTTGTAGGATTGGTAAAGATCTTTTCCCAATCTGTTGGTTGCCATTTTGTCCTAACCACAGTGTCCTTTGCCTTACAGAGGCTTTGTAGTTTTATGAGATCCCATTTGTCCATTCTTGATCTTAGAGCATAAACCATTGGTGTTTTGTTCAGGAAATTTTCTCCAGTGCCCATGTGTTCGAGATACTTCCCCACTTTTTCTTCTATTAGTTTGAGTGTATCTGGTTTGATGTGGATGTCCTTGATCCACTTGGACTTAAGCTTTGTACAGGGTGATAAGCATGGATTGATCTGCATTCTTCTACATGCTAACCTCCAGTTGAACCAGCACCATTTGCTGAAAATGCTATCTTTTTTCCATTGGATGGTTTTGGCCCCTTTGTCAAAAATCAGGTGACCATAGGTGTGTTGGTTCATTTCTGGGTCTTCAATTCTATTCCACTGGTCTATCTGTCTGTCTCTGTACCAATACCATGCAGTTTTTATCACTATTGCTCTGTAATACTTCTTGAGTTCAAGGATAGTGATTCCCCCTGAAGTCCTTTTATTGTTGAGGATAGTTTTAGCTATCCTGAGTTTTTTGTTATTCCAGATGAATTTGCAAATTGTTCTGTCTAACTCTCTGAAGAATTGGATTGGAATTTTGATGGGAATTGCATTGAATCTGTAGATTGCTTTTGGTAAAATGGCCATTTTTACTATATTAATCCTGCCAATCCATGAGCATGGGAGATCTTTCCATCTTCTGAGATCTTCTTCAATTTTTTTTCTTCAGAGGCTTGAAGTTCTTATCATACAGATCTTTCATTTGCTTGTTTCAAGTCACACCGAGGTATTTTATATTATTTGGGACTATTATGAAGGGTGTCGTTTCCCTAATTTCTTTCTCGGCTTGTTTCTCTTTTATGTAGAGGAAGGCTACTGATTTATTTGAGTTAATTTTATACCCAGCCACTTTGCTGAATTTGTTTATCAGCTTTAGTAGTTCTCTGGTGGAACTTTTGGGATCACTTAAATATACTATCATATCATTTGCAAATAGTGATATTTTGACTTCTTCTTTTCCAATCTATATCCCTTGATCTCCTTTTGTTGTCTGATTGCTCTGGCTAGAACTTCAAGAACTATATTGAATAAGTAGGGAGAGAGTGGGCAGCCTTGTCTAGTCCCTGATTTTAGTGGGATTGCTTCAAGTTTCTCTCCATTTAGTTTAATATTAGCTACTGGATTGCTGTATATGGCTTTTACTATGTTTAGGTATGGGCCTTGAATTCCTTTTCTTTCCAGGACTTTTATCATGAAGGGGTGTTGAATTTTGTCAAATGCTTTCTCAGCATCTAATGAAATGATCATGTGGTTTTTATCTTTCAGTTTGTTTATATAGTGGATTATGTTGATGGTTTTCCATATATTAAACCGTCCCTGCATACCTGGGATAAAGTGTACTTGATCATGATGGATGATTATTTTGATGTGTTCTTGGATTCGGTTTGCAAGAATTTTATTGTGTATTTTTGAGTCAATATGCATAAGGGAAATTGGTCTGAAGTCCTCTTTCTTTGTTGGGTCTTTATGTGTTTTAGGTATAAGAGTAATTGTGGCTTCATAGAAGGAATTCGGTAGCTCTCAATCTATTTCAATTTTGTGGAATAGTTTGGATAGAATTGGTATGAGGTCTTCTATGAAGGTCTGATAGAATTCTACTCTTAACCCATCTGCACCTGGGCTCTTTTTTGGTTGGGATACTTTTAATGACTGCTTCTATTTCTTTAGGAGTTATGGCGTTGTTTAAATGGTTTATCTGTTCCTGATTTAACTTCGGTACCTGGTATCTGTCTAGGAAATTGTCCATTTCCTCCAGATTTTCAATTTTGTTGAATATAGGCTTTTGTAGTAGAATCTGATGATTTTTTTGAATTTCCTTTGATTCTGTAGTTATATCTCCCTTTTCATTTCTGATTTTGTTAATTTGGACACACTCTGTGTCCTCTCATTAGTCTGGCTAAGGGATTATCTATCTTGTTGATTTTCTCAAAGAACCCAACTTTTGGTTCTATTGATTCTTTCTCTGGTCCTTTTTGTTTCTACTTGGTTGATTTCAGCTCTGAGTTTGATTATTTCCTGCCTTCTACTCCTCCTGGGTGTATTTGCTTCTTTTTGTTCCAGAGCTTTTAGGTGTGCTGTCAAGCTGGTGACATATGCTCTCTCCTATTTCTTTCTGCAAGCACTCAGAACTATGAGTTTTCCTCTTAGCACAGCTTTCATTGTGTCCCATAATTTTGGGTATGTTGTACCTTCATTTTCATTAAATTCTGAGAAGCCTTTAATTTCTTTCTTTATTTCTTCCTTGACCAGGTTATCATTGAGTAGAGCATTGTTCAACTTCCATGTATGTGTGGGCATTTTTTCCTTATTGTTGTTGAAGACCAGCGTTAGCCCGTGGTGGTCTGATAGGACACATGGAATTATTTCTATCTTTCTGTACGTGTTGAGGCCTGTTTTGTGCCCTATTATATGATAAATTTTGGAGAAAGTACCATGAGGTGGTGAGAACAAGGTATATCCTTTTGTTTTAGGATGGAATGTTCTATAAATATCTGTTAAGTCCATTTGATTCATAACTTCTGTTAGCCTGTCTATGTCTCTGTTTAATTTCTGTTTCCATGATCTGTCCATTGATGAGAGCGGGTTGTTGAAATCTCCTACTATTATTGTGTGAGGTGCAATGTGTGTTTTGAGCTTTAGTAAGGTTTCTTTTATGTATGTAGGTGGTCTTGTATTTGGAGCATAGATATTTAGGATTGAGAGTTCATCTTGGTGGATTTTTTCTTTGATGAATATGAAGTGTCCTTCCTTATCTTTTTGATGACATTTGGTTGAAAATCAATTTTATTCAATATTAGAATGGCTACTCCAGCCTGCTTCTTCAGATCATTTGCTTGGAAAGTTGTTTTCCAGCCTTTTACTCTGAGGTAGTGTCTGTCTTTGTCTCTGAAGTGTGTTTCCTGTAGGCACCAAAATTCTGGGTCCCCATTATGTATCCAGTTTGTTAATCTGTGTCTTTTTATTAGGGAATTCAGTCCATTGATGTTGAGAGTTATTAAGGAATAGTGATTGTTGCTTCGTGTTTTCTTCGTATTTGGAGGTGAGATTATGTTTGTGTGCTTGTCTTCTCAATCATTGCAAAATGATTAGTTTTTTGCTTTTTCTAGGGTGTAGCTTTCCTCCTTGTGTTGGGCTTTACCATTTATTATCCTTTGTAGGGCTGGATTTGTAGAAAGATATTGTGTAAATTTGGTTTTGTCATGGTTTCTGCATCTATGTTAATTGAGAGTTTTGCTGAATGCAGTAACCTGAACTGGCATTTGTGTTCTCTTAGGGTCTGTATGACATCTGTCCAGGATCTTCTGGCTTTCATGGTCTCTGGTCAGAAATCTGGTGTGATTCTGATAGGTCTGCCTTTATATGTTACTTGACCTTTTCCCCTTATTGCTTTTAATATTCTTTCTTTGTTTTGTGCATTTGGTGTTTTGACTATTATGTGACAGGAGGAGTTTCTTTTATGGTCCAATCTATTTGGAGTTCTGTAGGCTTCTTGTATGTTTATGAGCATCTCTTTCTTTAGGTTAGGGAAGTTTTCTTCTATGATTTTGTTGAAGATATTTACTGGTCCTTTGAGTTGGGAGTCTTCACTCTCTTCTATACCTATTATCCTCAGGTCTGATCTTCTCACTGTGTCCTGGATTTCCTGTATGTTTTGGGCCAGTAGCTTTTTCCGTTTTACATTATCTTCAACAGTTGTGTCGATGATTTCTATGTCTGCTCCTTAGATTCTCTCTTGTATCTCTTGCATTCTGTTGGTGATGCTTGTATCTACAGCTCCTTGTCTCTTCCTTTGGTTTTCTATATCCAGGGTTGTCTCCCTTTGTGCTTTCTTTATTGCTTCTATTTCCATTTTCAATTCTTCCACCTGTTCGATTGTGTTTTCCTAGAATTCTTTCAGGGATTTTTGTGTTTCCTCTCTAAGGGTTTCTACTTGTTTACTTGTGTTATCCTGCATTTCTTTAAGGGAGTTCTTTATGTCTTTCTTTAAGTCCTCCATCATCATGATCAAATGTGATTTTAAATCTAGATCTCGCTTGTCTGGTGTTTGGATGTTCAGTGTTTGCTTTGTTGGGAGAATTGGGCTCTGATCATGCCATGTAGTTTCTGTTTCTTGGGTTCCTGCACTTGCCTCTCACCATCAGGTTGTCTCTGGTGTTACCTTGTTCTGCTATTTCTGACAGTAGCTTGACCGTTCTATAGGCCTCTATGTCAGGAGTGCTGTAGACCTGTTTTCCTGTTTTCTTTCAGCCAGTTGTGGGAACAGAGTGTTCTGCTTTCAGGTGTGTAGTGGTTCCTGTCCACTGGCTTTCAGCTGTTCCTGTTGGTATGTGTCCTGAGTCCACCAGGCAGGTCACTTAGAGCAAAAAAGTTGGTCTTACCTTTGGTCTTGGACCTGAAGTCGCTCCTTGGGGATCGGTTTCAGCTCTCCAGGAGGGTTTCCCAGATGTGTCTGCCCCTCTGAAGATCTAGCTCTCCCTCCCATGGGATTTGGGTGCAGGGAACTGTTTGACCAGGTCTGTGATGATCCGGGCACAGTCTGGACTGCAGGGCTCCTTCAGCTTGACTGCCCCTATCTTCCTGTGTCCAGAGGCCCTATACAGTTTCCACTTGGGCCAGGGATGTGGGCAAAGGTAGGCAGAAGTGGCAGTCTCTCCTGCTCTACAGTCTCAGGATTGCCCACACATCTGGGCGATGAGCTCTCTCTCACAGAGTTTGGGAACAGGGAACTGTGGGCCAGGATCACCAAGGTTCAGGTACCAGCTAGAAACTGCAAGTGTCCGGTCCCAGAGGAATTTTGCCTTTGTGGTCCTGAGTCCACCAGGCAGGTCACTTGGAGCAGAAAAGTTTGTTTTCCCTCTGGTCTTGGGCCTGAATTCACTCCTTAGGTCTAAGTTTTAGCTCTCTGTGAGGACAACAACCAGAAGGGCCTGCCTCTCCTTCTCCTGGGTCTCTTTGCACAGGAGGCCCAGATGGCACTAGGCATTTTCCTCTAAGGTCAGAAATGTGGACAGCGAGTAGTCACCTCTGGTTTCCCAGACATGTCTGCCCCTCTGAAGGTCTAGCTTTCCCTCCCACGGGATTTGGGTGCAGGGTGCTGTTTGACCAGGTCTGTTCAGGCTACTGCAGCTTAACTGGTATAATTACTTTTTTAAGATAGGGTTTCTCTGTGTAGCCATGGTATCCTGGAACTCTCTCTCTCTGTAGACCAGGCCGTCCTCGAACTCACAAACATCCATTTGCTTCTGGCTCCCAAGTGCTGGGATTAAAAGTGTGCCCTCATCACCTAGCTTGACTTGTAATTCTTTGTACACCAAAAAAATCATTCATCTCTGATTCTTTTTAATGAAATCATTTTTTTTCTGAGAGATTTCTATTTTTACATTATTAAAATGATACAACGTGGTCACATCACCTGTATTTAATACCCTCTCTTCATTAATAGGTAGATGACTATAAATTCTAAATAAGATTCTTTTGTTTAAAAAATTGAATCTGATTCTTAAAGCACACCTTACTGTCTGAGATTTTTAACAATCTAATGTGTGTATACAAAACTTAACAAAATTAGCTTAAGTCATCATCAGCATTATCTTGTCATAACACAGCCTCTACTTGATTATTTATTTCATGTATATGAGTACACTGTCACTGTCTTCAGACACACCAGAAGAGGGCATCGGATCCCATTACAGATGGTTGTGAGCCACCATGTGGTTGCTGGGAATTGAACTCAGGACCTCTGCAAGAGCAGACAATGCTCTTAACCACCGAGCCATCTCTCCAGCCCTTAGCCTCTACTATGAAATGGGTGTTCAACCTCCATATAACAGACACTTTCTCACTGTGGAAAAAAAAAAACCAGCCTGCAATAGCAAATCATGGAATGAGGGGTTGACTGCAGCTACCACAGTTAGAGGGTACACCACAGTGGATGGGCACCACCCAGCAGGAGCATGAGGTAGCCAGCCACACTGTGTCCTTAGTCACTAATCACAGAACAATAGTGTGGCACTCACCTCACTTTCTCCTATTCACTGAGAGACCTGAGCCAAGAAAATGTGCTGCTCACATCCATGGGGGTTTTCCTTCCTCCGAGAAAAGGTTCAGGAAAATCCTTCTTAGATACATTCGAAGTTTGGTTTCCATGGTGATATCACATCCAGTCAAGTGGACCATGATCATTAACCATTGCACAGCCACAGCTGCCATTCACTCTAAACCCACATCTCATGAGCCTGTTCCACCTGGCCCATAAAAGAAAACAAATTTGTTGAATAGTTAAAACAAGAATAACCTCTTAGTGTTAGCCAAAATCTTTATTTTCTTATTTTTAATAAGTAAAGAAATCCAACTTAAATTCTGCCTGTTTCCTGCTTGATTGAGGACCTGTCCATGGCCTGGAATCATGGGGAATCCAGACCACACTCCCATCTTAATATATGCATAAAACTTATCCCAAAACATTGAAAAGAAACAGAGGACAAAATCATCCGTTTCTGAGCCGCAACAAGTATATAGCTTGTCTCCATTACTGTCCTCTACTCCACGGCTCATTTGGAATGTGTTTTACTTCACAACGTAAAATGATCGTGTCTTGTGTGTGAGTTTAGACAGTCTTAGCAAACTGAAACCACATGACAGAGAGAAACAAGCAGGGTTTTCGAACTGGAAAAACTGACTCAGCTCCCTCGAGGGTGGTGTAAGTAAATCAAACAGCGATCTAACAGAGATGTGACTTTGGCTCTGGAGTTCTTCAGGAGCATCTCCCTAGCCTCACACTCTACTCATATACTTAGAACTTCTTTGGTGCTGTAACAGAAAGATGCAGAAGACTGTGTGTCAGTAATGGTGAAAACAGAGAGGCCCTTTGGGAAGGTGCCTGTGCTAAGAGATGGTGCATTCCCAACTCTCACAACAGGAAAAGCTATGAATTTCTTAAATGTAAAGTACTGTGTATTTTGTGTTTTGCTTCTTTACCAACAATTTCTGGTAGTCACTTTACTATATTTACAATACTATATTACTATATTTATATACTATAATACACTGCTGTATTACTATATTTGATATATAATATACCAATAATTTCTGGTAGCCACTTTACTATATTTACAATACTATATTACTATATTTACATTACTGTAATACAATACCATTTTACTATATTACAGTATGATGGGCACTTTATCTTCGAATGCCTGTCCTAAGAAGCCCAGGATCTGAAGAGAGACCAATAGCTTCTTCTGGAAAATGAGAAATGGAAGTACTGTGTCCAGCTTGTAAAGATGTCTTCTACATAAGCCTGCGAGTACTACATAAAGCCAAACTCTGCTGCTGTGTTGATGTCAAAGGTTTTCCAGTTATACTTGGAACATGCAAGCAAAGGTTTTCTTCATAGTTTTTAATACTGGTGTTCATTCCCATACCCCTGTAATGTGGCCATGTTAACTTGCTTCCTGCACAGCTCACATGGGTTACGGTAATCATACTATTATAGCATGTATAGACTCACACACGAGTACAAAACCTGACACTAAAAATGACTCTAGTATTTCAAGTACACAGAGGAGACATACAGAAGCCCCAAATGAGTGATAATGAAATCTCAGAGTATTTTGCCACGGGATACCCTAAGTCGTGATACCTCCAGGACTTGGGTTCATAAGATATTCCCTATCAGATATGCTTACTCCAAGTCTAGAACTTCTGGACTGAAAGCAAGTCATGCCATTCCATTCATAAGGCGATAAGTGAATTTTTCTAAGTGAAAAAAATTATGGTCTGTATGAAAAACGTGCTTAAAACCAAAAGTGGGAGATGAACTTTGGAAATGCTGTGTTCAATGGTAGACTATAATTTACCTTTAAAAAGGACACATTTAGATCTTTCTTAGAGATTCTTAATAGGCAGACATTTTATAACCAGCAATTAATACGTGATAGCTTTCCAATGCATAAGACCATCTCAACTTGCCTGGGCAGCAGTAAACATGCAATTTCAGAAGATGAAAATAATAAAGAAAAGTACCTTATAAGAGTTAGTTATTAAAGATACCTCAGTCCAAGTATGGACTTTAAGGCATGATCATCAAACACATTTGCACACCACGAAATTGTGCTCCCCAACTCCTTTGTTTGATGACTGCGGTTTGGGAATTCACCACGTCTTTCCTGTCCCTACTTGCTCCCACCCACCTCCATAAGAGTTTTACATCATCTGAGAGGCAAATCATGCAAACAGGCTAAAAATCACTCCGGCATGAATTATTGATATCACTTAGTGCTATCGATCTGAAATTAATTGTTATAAATCCACATCGAGCAGATCAATGTATTTTTATATCGCTAGCAATTAAAACTGTACTTTGGTCTGAGCACCTGTGCGTTGTTGCCAGGGAAAAGGAGTTTGACTCCGTCAGCAACCACACGGCAGAGAGAGACCTTTTCTTCATATTTTCTCCAGTTGTGTAGATACAGTTTTTATCTCCTGTGCTCTATCAACAATTTTCCCTCACTTAGAATTATTCATGATCTTCAAATTACATGAGTTAATTTTTTTAGGTCATCTAGTAGGTAGTTATTTTTCTAACAGAGAAGATGAATTATAACTTGACTGAGCTGGAGAAGTAAACCAACTGGCAGATAAAATTAAAACACCTCTTCAATATGAAAGAGTTGGTTTTATCTTATTGTATTTCTACTTCGTCATGTTTTATTGTTATCTTGTAGAAACCTGTTCTTTTCGATCGAGAGACAGAAAGGAAGTGGATCCAGAGGGAAAGAACTAGGAGTGGTGGGAGGAAAAACTGTAATTAGGATATATTCTATGAGAAAAGTATTGTTTAAATAAATAAAAACCACTCACGTGCAGATAGATATGCAAACATAAATTTTAAAAATTCATGGTTTTTGGTTATCACATAACAAGTTCTTAAAAGTATAGTTTCCAAATCTATAATTCTATAATAATCTATAATATAATAATTGAGCTTATACATGTTAAAAAATTAAGTCTAATGCAAGAATAATCAATAGGCTCTCATAACTGAGCTATTATTTCTTCAGAAGTCAATATATACATATGTGTAAACACAGCCAAAGACTTTTGTCTATGTTCCTATAAATACTATGGAATGTGGCTCACTTTAGAGTAAAAATTATTTCTTTACAAAGCAAAAGTTCAAAAATGAAATAAACTTCAACTCTCATTATATGGTTATATGTTAATGTATAATTATATAGTTAACAAGTAGTTTATTAAATATATGTATTTCTAGAAATTAGAGATTATTGGTGGTAGATATATCTAAACATTGTTTTTTATTTCCCTTCTAGTTAAAGGGAATGCCAATGCACATTTCATTCCTCCAGGCTAATAGCCTGTCATACTAAGTGATCAGGAATCCTCAGGAGAGTGAGGCATGGCCTGACAGGCTGAAAGAGATGAGTTGGAGAGGGTCTAGCAGGATTCCTACAGATCACTTCATAAACAAGGTGGCTTACATGTGAAAATGCTTTGAAGAGCTGTGTCGGTGATTCAGTATGTAAAGTACAAGCCACGCAAACGTGAGGATCTGGCTTGAGACCCCAACACCCACATAAAGACCATGAACAGGCAGACTTCCTGGCCAGCCGGCTTAGATGAAAAAGCAAGCCCCAGGTTCAGCGAGGGACCATATCCCCAAGACTGAAGTGTCTTCGAGGAAGACACCCAAAGCCTACCTCTGCACTCAGTAAGCATACACACATGCACATGTATACACAGAGACAGAGCATGCTTTCACTAAAGAGAACAGTCATACTTACATTTAATACCCCAAATGTAATTTTCCTACAATCATCAAATAGATGCTTTTCCCGGTTATTAAACTATATTTTGAATAGAGGTCGTCAGAAGATGAGCACGTGCAAATCCCCCATCATTTGCCTTTACTTTGCTTTGCTTTGTTTCCTGGAAGGCTTTATCAGTTGCTTTTCTTGTTGTTGGGATCAAACACTTGACAGGAAGTAATGGAAATGAAGGTTTATTTTGCAAACTTCTTGAGGGGATAGAGTCGGTCCTAACAGGGAAGGCCTGACCTGATGGCAGGAGGCTCCAGAGTGCCTTCTCACATCTAGGTGAACTAGGAAGCAGAAAGAGGTGAATGTTGAAGTTCAGCTTGCTTTCTCCCATTGTATTCCATTCAAACCCCAGCTCATGGACGCTGCCCTCCAAACTAGAGTAGCCTCCCCCTCTTGGTTAATTTGCCTTGAGTTCCCTTCGTAGTTACTGAGAAAGCTGTGTCTTGATCTCCTAGGTAAACCTAGATCCAATCGAGTTAGGAACCCAGGTTAACAATCACGGGATCTAGAGCATCTAAAAATTGTGTGGGATATCAATAGCTAAAAAGATCTAAATTCCACATCCTCAACAGTAGCTCACTCAGTGCTTTATTGCTAAGACCATCCTGGTATGTGCTGTTTAGGGACGCTTGGTCCCATGTGACTTTCATAATCCACTCCCTTACTGAACTTATTAGCAGGAAGATGACCTGTGTGAATGATAGGCAACCCAGGTTTTAACACCTGAATAAGCCCAAACATTTTTCTCTCTAGAACTCGTTTGTCTAGTCCTGAAGTGGTTCAGAGAGATAAGAGGTCAAAGGTAGAATGTGAACACAGCTCGAAGACCTCAAGATCCAAAGCCAAGAGCATCTACGTCTGTGTCCTTCCTCTCTGCAAGGTTTTGTACCCATGACCAACGCTGTGTAAACAGTAGGAACTCTGTGATAATGGGAGCAGAAGGCAGGAAGTTGACTCTTCTACAAACTAGACCCACAGACTAGAGTGCTGCATAGTGCTGCTTTCCTATGAGGTACAGAACTGGCAGAATTGTCATGACAATTCAGCTTCTCGACCTCTCTGGCTTTTATATTTCTCTTACTCTGCATTGCCTCACTTCTCTGCAATAAGAAAAAAATCATATTGAAAGGAACAGTGGTAAAGAAATGAAAGAAGGGGCGGCTTGTTTGTCGTTTGCTTTTGTTTTCTCAGACAGGGTCTCTATATGTAGTACTGATCCTAGAACCCTCTATGGCGACCAGGCAGACCTCAAACTCACAGAGATCCGCCTGCTTCTGACCCCTGAGTGTTTGGATTAAAGGTGTGTGTCACCGGAAGTTATTTTTTTTAAATACAAATCAAGCCTCAAAATCATATTCAAAAAAGAGAGAAGAAGAAAGGAAAACTAACACAGCTTTACAAAAATTCACACCACACGAAGCAAGTAAAACAATACAGGGAAATTATTAGCATTTATTTTATTGTTACAGAATTGAAAGTACTTTGTAAATAGTCTATACCTAGAATAAATGTAAATAAGTGAATATCTCTAAGCGCTCTCTCTCTCTCTCTCTCTCTCTCTCTCTCTCTCTCTCTCTCTCTCTCTCTCTCTCTCCCCATGTGTGTTTAACCACATGTGAACACCCTATGGTGGATTCTTCACACACACACACACACACACACACACACACACACACACACACACACACACACACACACACACACACACACACACAAGGCCATGTGAATGCCAGACTTCAGGTGTCTTTTCTTAACCTTGCTTTTTGAGACAGGGTCTCTCATTGAACTTGAACTTGCCATCTTTTCTAGATAGTCTGGCCAGCAAGCCCCCTGAATCAGCCCCTCTCTTCACTACCTCAGAATTGTTGTGGACCGGCATTGTCAGCTCCTGACTTTACTTTAGAACTGGGGATTCAAACCCATATCCTCATGCCTGAGCAGCAAGCCTTTTACCCACTGTGCCAACTCCCCAGCCCCTCTCCTGCGTGTTTAAAGCAATATTTGCTTAAGAAGCAGGCTGAGTTTTCAGTGACACAGAAAACTCCTACCCCTCTCACTTTGTTCCAAAATTATATTAATGGAGTTCCTGTCATGGGAATAAATTAAAATGGGGCATACGGCATATGGAACGAGGTGGTATTTCTGCACTATGCAAATTACAAGAAAACAATCTCAGATCCTATCAGTGACCTCGGGGCTGACACAGGGGAGCTCATGGAAGCTTGAAGGGAGTGGGTTCATTCAGTAAAGAGCGTGTGATTGTTAAGAAATTTCATTTAGAATCCTTCGGTAGGAGTGTATGAAAGGACTACTCAGATTTGGGTTAGAATGGGCAATTCCTTGCAGCTATGTACACTTCATATTGTGTTTATGTCTTGAAACTTTCTGTCAGACTCATGTTTAATGACAGAGAGAGAAAGACAGAGTTTAGGACCGAAACCATCATATTGAAATAACAAAATTTCTTTAGGATTTTCTGCCTGACCCCATTGCTTTCAGATGTCTAAACCTTTCACTAATATTAAAGTATATAAATACACCACCAGGCTTCTAATAACCATGTCCTTTAACCTTCAACCCCTCTGTCTATAATTTAATAAACAAGGCAAAATTTGGTGTAAGAACACATTACAGACGTAAGCAAACCATATTCAAATACTAGCCCATTCGTAGCAATATTAAAATATGCAAGTTGGCATATCAATACTTAATGGGTTACCTATTTTACAAAAGTAAAGTGTGTATTTGTGAAATATATCTAGTATTTGGATATTGCTGTGGTATGTGTCATAGGCATTTCCCCCATAACGATTTAAATAATGATGGTCACACACCTTTATCAAACCAAACCTCATCCCAAACCAAAATTTGTCTTTGCGCCTTTACCTATGAAGAAGAACCTCTCCAAGTCTGTTGTTACTTCAGGTATTTGACATCTAAGATTCTGTGTCACATGAATAATAGAGCGTAAAATAGAGGAGAAGAAAAACACACAGAAAGGAGGACTTCTGCCAGCAATACTGTGTTCAACAAGTTTCAAGGTGAGAGTCTCTCTGATTCTGAGAAATGCCTGCTTCGGCTACAAGCTGCAAATGAGAGGAAAACCCCAGTGGGTGTACCTGTCACTATTCTCTCTTCCCTTCTTCTGTCCTTAGTATTTTAAGATACTTAGTATTTATGACCCAGCAGTCCAATCAAGGGATCCTCAGAGCGCCGAGGAAGGGAAGAGAAGAGGCCAAAAAGAGCCGGAGGAGGGATGCTAGGAAGAGACCGTTCTGGGGATAAATCTAACAGGAAATCGCTTAGTGAGGCACAGAGCCAACAGCCATATGCCCTGACAAAGATCGCAGCGCTGAGCAGCCCAGGGAGCAGTTCCATCATTAGCCCCTCACCCGGCCCTGGTTGAAACTCATTTAGCCCCATGCTGGACTTTCATTAGGCCAGTCTCGCATCAGATGCTCCCGTGTCTGGGCTCCGGAGCCTTGTGGCCCTTCGCTGGGGAGGAGGCCAGACTCTGAGCGCTGCAGGGACCCAGATGGGAGCTCCTGGCTGACAGATGCCAAAGGGGCCTCATGCCATTCCTTCCTTTCTGCTGGCATTCTGTGGCCCAAAACCTTTCGGGGTGAGGGGGGAAGCAAAAATCCTGAAGGATTCAAACGGATTTTAAACTTGAATTCTGCTGAAAATACAATGGATTTGTTGGGGGCGGGGCAGGGAGCCGAAAACAGAAAACGAATTTAGGCAAGGCATCAGCAAAGAGTTGAAGCAACGGTGGCCATTTTCTTTAACCTCCAGACTGTAATGAAAAGTTAACGAAGCAGTGGCTGTCAACATAGTCAAATGACAGACATGTGAAATTTCGGAGCACAGTTTTTTTTCTTCTTCTCCCTCACAAGGAAAACGCACGAAAAACATCCAAAGAAGAGAAGAAACATTAATACCCGAAGAAGAAGCAGAAGAAAGGCGGTTTCTCTGAGAGAAAACCCGAAGCAGCATTTTGCAGACTGAGTTTCAACCAAAGGAGGGTCTCGCAAATCAGTTTTCTTTTTTAATTACAAATTTTGTGATAATTCTATCAAGAAATCCAAGGGAAGGGCGAGCAAGTAGCTGGTAGCTGACGTTGCGTTTCTTTGTGTTCTTCTGTTCAAGAGGAAGAATCGTTTTCGATATTTGAACCACCCACCGATTATTCTAAAAGTCACTATACTTCGTCCTTTGAAAGTTTTTTTTAGAACTACAGCAGAACCCCAAATGTACCTTTTAAACATTTTAAAGTTCTATGAATTTCAGAAGAGACAGCATATAGTCTAGGAGCAACAAAGCAAATTTTGCACTTTTGGTGACTTTATTTTCTCAGTAGTTACAAACCCATACTTTTGTATGTAAATTGTTCATACCAATATAACCAAATGCATCAAATGATTGTCATGCAAATCACTTCTATTTATTTGCTTTTCTATCTAGTACCTTGGAAGCATGTCTGTTAACTTAATCTAAAGCAGGCCGAAAGGCAAAAATTTTATCAGAAAAAAATAGCTCAGGAAAATACTATTTATAGTATTTTCAAATAAAAAATATCCCCTTCTAAACCTTATGTTTAGAAGAGATTGATGAGGCAATATTTGTTTATATAACCCCCAGAAATGGCAGAGAGAATTCTCTGCAGAGTATGAGGAAAAGACATCAGGTAATTAAGAAATTGCTGTCTGTTTGTCTGACACGGAGCCTGGTTGGTCCCGGTCCCCTCGAATCTTCTCTAGGGTGAGGTCCCCAGATATCCTTAAGTCAATGGACCATAGGGATCTCGCCTGGCGCAGTGAATCCCTTTAGAGTGTATTTCTCTCCGGGCATCTATGCCTGTTTGCCAATGACACGTAGCGTATTGTCCACTTAATCATCTTGGTTGATATCATTTGTAGCCATGTTAGAGAAACGTTCCTAGGGATAGCTCCATTTACTGATTTTTCATCTTTCAGACAGGAAAATACTGGCCATTTTATATATCGGTTTATCTAAATAGTTAAATATCGGGAGGGAAAAACTTCTAAGGATTAAAATATTCCAGGATGGCTTTTTAAGGGGGGAAATGGCACACACAAAAAATATATGGCATGACTGTGAAACCCAATCAAAAAATCAGAAGCCAAAACTACTGAAACTTGACAAGTGTGCCCCCGCTCCAAATAAAGCTTATAAATCATTGGTAATTTAAAATTGGTTTACTTTGGCGTTGAGCTTAAGAAGCAGAACCAATGCAGGTATGAACAGGTATGTGTTTTCACATATGTGCACAGGTGTAAAGGTGATTACCAAACACATGGTTTGTTTTGTTTCCTAAATAGTCCCCCTCCCCCTCCCCCTCCCCGCCATCTCTTGACATCTCTTGCCTGGGATCGCAGCTTAGCTGCAGTGCTAGCAAACTGGGCCAAGTGCCTCTTAGCCGCACTACAGTATTAGCTCTCAGAGCCTGGTGGAAGGCAGGGCAGGTGGGCTGTGTTGAAGCGCCACCTACCGAAACCTCAGCTTCCCCAGTCCTGCGTTCTCAAAGCCTGGCATTTTACTCCATTAACTGGTTCAGGTGGGGGGAAAAAAAAATCCAGAACAGATGACATCCTATTTTTGGCAAGCAGAACTCTAAGAAGTGTGTCAGCTTCCGACTTGACTGATTACAGCAGTTTCTCCGTGCTGATGCTGTTGTGATCCTCGCGGAAGAGGAATGAAAACCAGAGAGACCGAGCAGCTTGTGTGTTCCTAAACTGGGTCAGTTGTGAGCACCCGGAGCAAGGGAGGGAAACGGAGAGAGGGCAGTTTCCAAAGTAATTTGTCTATTTGTGTCTGAATGGACTTGATTTGACCTTCTAGCTCTCACGATCCAATCTTACACATCCACACACTCAAAGCTATGAATGGGTTACATTCCTCCTAACGAAGGCGATTACCTTGACACTCCAATAGACCGCTGCCCAGGTTCCTTTAGCTCCTTCCGACCGCGGTGTATCCTCCTATGACCAAAAGAACAGTGTGCAGGTGAGTGGTATATTCCATCACACTTTAAACTGAGAACGCAACGCTGTCCACCCATCTTGCAAACGGAAGAACAAGTCTATGATGGGCTATGAATGTCTTCCATAACTGACTGCGATTTAGATATTTTTCGGAGATTTTAAAGCAGAATGTCTTGTGTCATATTGTACAGATAAATTCATTTCTCTCTGAAACAATTTCTTAAATGTAAAATGTAACGCCCCCTCCCTGCTCCCCTGCAAGGAGGCTTGCTTATGGTGGGGAAAACCATTTAGTATGGAATAAAGGCATCTGAATTTCTGCTTGCATAATTTAGGGGAAGGGACATTTTGATTTTTTTTCTTCCGACTCGTTTCTTAAAGTTGTGGAAGTAGCGAATTCATTCCTCATGGAAGCATAGACTATCTATTTAAATAATATACCACAGGCTAATTCTGGCAGTGCCAGGGCAATTTTCTGAACCAAGATAATTTATTTAATATGTGTTTTTAAATAAGCAAAGTTTTGAGGTCTCTTTAGTAAATATAAATTTGCATGATGTATGTAAGAGCTGTGCAGAAGTCTATATAAGCAAGGAAGTCATTTATACACTTAACTGCTAAGGTAACACATTTACATGGGCTCCCTTGGAGACCGTGATGTTTTATTATGCTGACTTTTAGACTCATAAACTCCTAGAGCTAATACCTCTTGCATTACCTTCTCTTTTGTCAAAATGGCCATGACCCCTGCCTTACCAGGGATGTTTAATTACTGAAGTCAAAAAGTAAAACATTTTAAGGGATCAGTTTAAAGTCAGAGGAGAGGAAAGCAGATTTTAGAAAAGTGACTGAGCCCTTTTCCTCACCCATTATTTATAGGATGCATTGAGTTTTCAGTGGCAAAACAACTGATAAATTTTAAAAAATAATTAGTGATATTCTTTAAGCTTTTCAAGCTCATTTACTTTTAAGCCATTATCGTTAATCAAAATCGGAAGTTGCACCCAGAGGAATTACAACCTTAGCAAGGTTGTGGGGGCTTCCTTTTATGGCCTCCAAGAACTCATTTTGGTTTCTGACTTGAAAGGAACAGAGAATGAATCCCACCTAGGAAGAAACTTTCTCTTATTTCCAGGCAGTGCATGGTTTTCCAGTCTGCCCTCGTAAAACCCAAAGTAATCCAAAAGTACACTTGTTCCAGATCACGGCAGCTAACAGTTAAGAAAGATTAGAAAGTGCACAAAGCTGAGGCCAGGGAATCATGAGCACACTGGTGAGGTGGATGGCACGTCAATCTCTAGAAGTCTTGTCAACTCCATGTCAACAAGACTTAGTGCACCCATCCCATAGGCAGCTTCTCCAGGAAGGAAGCTGGCCTTGCACACTCCAGGGGTCTCACTGTATTCTAGCTTGGCTTGCCTGAGGAGAGCCTGCTCACATCCCAAAACGGAAAGCACCAGCCAGGAAGCTATCAATGATGCAAGGAAACTGGTGTGCACAGGCCGTATACCCCACACAAGAAACCAAGAATCAATACAAGCACCAAGCCAGTAACAATGCAAAGAAGCAGAGTGATTCATACATCATTCAACAATTGTTTGAAATAGTCGTACCTGCTTTACTAATGTGCAGTGGGCATTTTGTGCACTGATAAAGATGAATATGTAATACAAACTTCTGTGAAAGTTTTTTTTTTGTTTTGTTTTGTTCGTTTGTTTTGTTTTTTTGGTTTTTTTTTGGGTTTGGGTTTTTTTTTTTTTTTTTTTTGTTTTTTTTTTTTTGGTTTTTTTTTTTTTTTTTTTTTTTTTTTTTTTTTTTTTTGGCTTAGCGGATTCTGGATTTTATTTCGAAAAACCCTGGAAGGAATCACTGTGATTCCTTTTATGCTATTTGTGAGTGGACATCTTCCTAAACTACCATTGTTACCTTGTCTATAAACTACGATTTCCATGTGTCCAGAGCTGACATTAGGAAGACCATGCAAAGTTCAGTGAAGCACAGTGGTAAAAGGCCACTAAGTGACATGCCGTGTACGTGTTAAACATTTCGAGAAGTACTGCGGGCTGTGGAGATGGCTTGTCAGCCACTTTAGCCAAAATATTAAGATCCAGGTTCAATAAGAAACATGTTCTCAAAGAAATATGGCAGAGAGTGATAGAGTAGGGCATTCCACATCCTCCCTGGACTCTAAGCATAGGAATGAGCAGCAGTACATGGACATGTGCATGTAACAGAAAGGAAGAGAGACAGAGAGTGAAAGAGAGGAGAAAAAAGTTATTGCAAGATGAAACAGACTAAATCCAATTCTGAATCTCTGCATGCATTTCAAATAACATAAATGAAGATGTTCAAGTAGCACTATGAAAACTTATCATCGGGGCCAGAGAGATGATCCGGTGGGAAAGATGCTTGACGTGTAAATTTGAGGACCTGAATTTAGATCCCTCCAAAACTAGGGCAGCAAAACTGACTCCTAAAGTTACCCTCTGACCTCCACATGCTGTCTGTGCATCTGTGTGTCTGTGTGTCTGTGCGTCTGTCTGTCTCTCACTCACACACAAACACAAGCACAACAAATAACTTTTATCGAACATAGTTTACTACTGATGATGACCTATCAATATAGATTAATAGTGGACACCGTAATTGTAATCAAGAATCCTCTCTCTCCACAGACCTCCTGTGTGTGTGAGGGACTTTCATGTGCACTAATGTATTGTTTTCTACATTTCTAACAACTTATTAACATTAGGCCATTTAAAGATGAGAAGAAGAGGACCCAGAGAATTATGTGTAATTAGCAACAAATAACTACAAAGTAACATAGATCATGCATGTACTTAAGTCCTGAGATTTCTGACTAAAAAATAAACATTATATTGCCTGGTCTTCAAACATAGGGCATAAGCTAGACATTTACCCTTTGTTGGTTGAAGATTTTATATGAATTCTTTGCTTCTTATGCTTGTTTTCAAATATGAAAACATGTTAGGAATATAATCATAAATAACTCTTCTCAAAATAATTGATTCTTTTCCATCACATTTTTTTCTGTGTTCTGGGGTTTAGAATATTAGCATTTACCCTAAGTCATGGATTTTTTTTCTTTATGGAATAACAAAATATAGTCGATGGGAAAAGGAGAGCTTTATACTTAAAATTAATTTCTACAATTGCTAACAGGCCAAGACTACCATGCAAAATATAGTACATCTAAGGATATACTAAAAAACTCAATAATTAGCTCGAACAACAACCAACTTGGCATTTATATCTAGTTAATCATATTTTTTTCACCTTTAAAGAGGCAGCATCTAAATATGTGTCCAAAATCCCAACTTTTGGCCATTCAGTTTGGTAAGCACCTGGTCTAACTGTCAAGCCTAAGACCCTATTAGTGGATAAAAGCCTCTATTTAGAGGTTTCTATTAGCTCTTCCTTCGTGTACCAAATTTTGAATTCGAAACCTCTGATTGATGTTCAGAAGTACAAATTTTAGGCAGCCAGGTATTTCTTGTAATTGGGTTAAGCTGTTTATAATGGATTGTGAGGTAGATAAGCTATGTCAGCACTGTTTATATGGAAGTGAAGACCTCCAAGTCAGCAGCTTCATTCAAGTTACTTCGATAATCCTACAAAAACCTTAATGTTATCATGGGTAATTGGCTACGTTTGTAAATTAATTTACTAAATTAAGTGGATCAAAAAGGGTACTAGCGACTTTCTCCCCTTGGATTAAGATAATTGTACTTAGAATAATCCTAGCAGATGTGCAGTACAAAACTTTGGTACCCACCCAAAGTTATCTGATATGTAAATATTTTACTTACACAGTGGTGCAGCAGGAGCTGAGCTTAGGAAACATCGTTTATCCTACCATCTGATCCTTGAGCTGGTGCAAGGCACGGTCACTCAGAGAACCCAGGATTCCCCTCTGATCGGGAGGTGCTGTGCTACCTTGCTGTGTTTAGTTATTTAAAGGGGAACATATAATCATCTTCTTTACAAAGATACAGTCAATAGTCATTTGTCTGCATCAAATCTCTTGCTGAATCTGCAGCTAGATAATTCCTATGTGTATGCAGATTGAGCATCTATGCTTAGGAGATATAAGAATGGTCCACAAGTCAAGTGAATCCGTATGCTACAAGGTCCTTTTAACCTATGGTTGGCTATCTGGTTTACCTGGACTAGAAACCAGTGCGCTGACCAGATTAAAATTGCATGTCCAATAGGATTGTGCCATTTTTATTTTCTGCCCAAGTAGATCATCATCAGGGTTTTCTTGAGTGGAACTAGTGCTGTGAGGTCATTGAAGGAAACGCATCAATGCATCTAATTCAGGGTGATGTAGACTTGGGATCCACACCAAGTCTAGGTCCAAATGGAAACTTTTCTTTCCTCTCTCTTTGCATGCTCTCCAATTCTGGAAAATATATGCAGCTGTGCCCAGGACTACTTTGGCTGACTCTCTTAGGTACTCCTCCCAACCCTATCCTGCTCTTATCTTAACACAGCTTGCTCCCTGATCATCCACTTTCAGATTAGAGTAGGATAGAAAAGATCTGTGTAAATCAAAACGCTCACAGGAGGTGAGGGACTCTCAGGACTGAAAGGGAGGGACCTTAGATGAAATGCCCAACAATGGGGAGAGGGAACTTGTAGAGTCCACCTCTAGTAGAAAGACAGGGCATCAAGTGGAGGGATGGGGTTGCCATCCCACAGTCAAAAACTCTGTTCCTGTCTCAAAGAACTGTAGGGACAAAAATGGAGGAGAGACTGAGGGAAAGGCAGTCCAGTGACAGGTCCAACTTGATATCCATCTCAAGGGGAGGCTCCAAAGCCTGACACTATTAATGATGCTATGGTGTGCTTACAGACAGGAGCCTAGTATGACTGTCCTCTGAGAGCTTAACAAGCAGCTGACTGAAACAGATGCAGATACTAAAACCCAACCAATGGACAGCAGTTGGAAACCACTGTGGTCGAATTAGGGAAAGGCTTGAAGAAGCTGAGGAGGAAGGGTGACCCCATAGAAAGACCAGCAGTCTCAACTAACCTGAACCCCTGATATTTCTCAGACACTAAGCCACCAACCAGGCAGCATATAGAAGTTGCTCCAAAGCCCCTGACATATATGCAGCAGAGGACTGCATAGTCTGGCCTCAGTGGGAGAAGATGCTTAACAGTCGAGTCTTGAAGTCCCAGGGAGTAAGGAGGCCTGGCAAGGAGGAGACATCCTCTTGAGAACAGGGGAGAGGAGGATTGGGATGAGGAACTGTGGGAGGGTGGATCGGGATATGGGTAATGTAAAAAATAAATAAATAAAAGTAATTTTAAAAAATGAAAAGAAAAAAAAACCCACAGATATGTTAATGAGAATGAAGTGTGGATCTCCTTTGCCTAAAGCATAGGCATTCTCCAACACCAGAGAATTCAAAGGCAAATGAAGAGTAAAGGTGTCCCAGAATGTATCCATAGCACTATGTAGAAGAGAAGCTTAGCAGGATGGCTTTACAGGCATTGACTTCCTCGGTCAATGTCTACTTTAGCCTAAAAGCATCTTCGGACTCTCAACGGTGTATAATACCTCTGTGTGAAGCTTCCTTTGGTATCCTCAGGGAATGGATGATTTCCTTCTCTTGTTGCTTCTGACATAGGAAGTTACCATTTGTCAGTGATTAATTACTTGCAGCCCATCCTCTTTAGCTCCCCAGTTGATAGCTCATTGTGATCAGAGCCATGGGCTGTCCATCTTTCTGTGGGGTTGGAGCTTCGGCTTACCCTCACTCTGTTCAATCTCTGTAGGAAACACACATTCTTCTTGGGAGACCCAGCCCCTCTGCTGGAAATTATTTCGTTCCCTGACCCCACGTCTATTCAAAATTCACCACAGTGACTGTGAGTCCCACTTTCCCATTGGCTCACTGCAATTCTTCCGGCAGCTTCCACAGTGCTTTACTATGAAGCTTAGGGTACAGCAGACACAACCACAATCTAGAATTACTAACACTATCCCGAATGATCACTAGATTTATTTTAATTCCTAACTTAATTATCCTGGGGCATTTCATATGGAACCTAATGGGTATTTAACAAAATAACACAAAAATAAAATTAAATTGAATGTTCTCTCTTATTATAATGCCCTCATCCTTCCAACAATGAAGATGAAAATGAGCACTCTAAACTGCAGGTGAGAAGAAAAGAAAATGCATCACAAAATATTTTTTAATGGGTGAGTTCAACTTCTGTTCATTATTTTTTGGAGGCTGCTTAAAGTCATGGATTTTTTTTTAACACTGACATGTTAAAAGTTTGTGCGGAAAACTTACTGGTAACTGGAAATGTTTCATCGCTGCGTATTGACACATGCAGTCATGGAAGGAGATGCTAATCTCCTTCCAACATGTGGGTCCTGAGGACCAACCCCTGCCATCAGGCTTCGGGGCACACACCGTTATCTGGCGAGTAAGCTCTCTGGCTTGTTCTAGCTAGCATATTTTAGTAGATATATTTGGACTCATCTTAAACACAGAGTGGTAATGTTCCTACGGTGAGGTGTGCAGCTAAGGTATACATGCTTTAGTCCATGGAGACACAACATATCCTTAACTAGGAGGACACATTCTTAAGGTTTCCCAAAGCATGTTCCCTTAATGGACAGCCACACTGTCCTCAGTCTGTGCTGAGAATCATTAAAATGTTTATACTAAAATAGAGGCCAAGTGGTATTAGTGATTTTATGTTATAATTGAGGAAGCTGAGGCATTAGAGATTAAATGATATCCCACACTTCTCAAATAAACAGTAGAGCTGGAAATTCTAACCCTGACATTCACACCTGTCTCAGAGGTTAGATCTTCCTTGTATGACCTAGTGATGACTATATACTCATTCTCTTGCCCTTGGCCATGAAAGGGCTGTGGGAAGGAGATATGTCCCTAAGCTACAGCTTAACTGGTGGTCAACCATTTTGAGGAAGTACTGCTCTGTAAAGTGATTTGTTTTCCCATAAAACAGATCATTTCAAGGGTTAGAACCCACGGTCTAAAATCCGATCTGAATGATTGCAATGTGGCTTGCGACAGGGAACTTGAAGAGCATGAGCAGGACTTCAGGATGGATCCTCAGCGCCAGAAAAAGACTCTATGTAAATAGTGGTCCCTTTAGGCCAGTAAGGTTCCCACGGGTGTTTGATAACAAGCGAAAACAACCAGATTGAAGGAATAAGGAGGTTCTAGTCTTTGGTAGCAGTCTAGGGAGACCCTAGTTTACAGCAATCTATGCTATACTTTATGAAGATTTACAAGGGGAGAACTTGGATCACAGGCATAAAGTAATGATCAGAAGGAAGAGAGTATCTCAAATATGTCACTGAAGGGTGCATCCTTGTATTGAGATGCCACGCTGCACCCCATTAACATGTACAGTTAGTAAAAGTGCATAAAAACCTTCAAATCACGTTTAAAATGTCAAAGTGTACCTATAGTTCTATGTGGCATAGCTACATGGCAAATTAGTCAACACATCTAACCATTTTATCAACATTACCCTGATCTTCCTTTGCCAAACTGCCAGTGTCCCCAGGCACTCAGGCATGGAGTTTTGAAACCTGCCTTTGTGTAGACATCATTTCTCCATTATAATCTCAAGCTGTGTTTGGTCCTGGAGTCCTATGCATCTGGTCTTGAGGAATCGACCATTATCCATGAACCTTCCCTTCATTGTTCTCTCTATTCTTATTGCTGCAACTTTACGGAACAGCATCTCCTTACTGGCAGATGCATGGTCCTCCAATGGCCTGAGGGCTTCTGTGTCTGGTCATCCAGATCTAGTCTACCCACTCATGAAAATGAGAGTAATCATCACATGAAGAACCAGACATACTCATTATCTTCCATGCTCCACTCAATGTCTTGCTTCTTCATATAGTGCATATGTTTAAATGGCTGAGGCAAAATCTCTTGGAGAAAAGTTAGTATTATTATGACCATAGTTTAAATTAAGTAACTTAAAAAAAGAAAGAGTCAAGGGGCACGGGGATGTGTGTTTTTATCTGAGCATTTATTAGTTTTACTAGAGGGCTTTATCTGAAACAAACAAATGATAAATAAGGCCAGACAGTTGAGAGTGTACACAAAAGACCTGGGTTTGCTTCTGAGCACCCATATCAGGTAACATACAACCACCTGTAACTCCTGTTCCAGTGGATTCAACAGCCAGCTCTGCCCTTTGCCAGTGCGTACACACACACACACACACACACACACACACACACACACACACACCTAATTAAAAGTTGATCTATTTTGAAGGAATCTTCATGTTCATTTAAAGGGCAACATCGTGAATGATATCCCTTAAAAATGTCTTCCAGACAGCTAATAAGACCGCACACATTCATGAGTGTGAAATTCATAGCATTTCTCAAAGATGGTTCCTATTGCAATCCAAATCTCAATAAGGCTTTAAAGTCTCCAACATTCTACACTCGGTCACCATGCCTGGCCTGGAGTTTCTTTATGACCCAATCATGATATTTTTTGATGAGTATACGTTTACATATTTAATTTTTTTTTTTGGTTCTTTTTTTTTTTTTTGAGCTGGGGACGAACCCAGGGCCTTGGCGCCTTCCTAGGCAAGCGCTCTACCACTGAGCTAAATCCCCAACCCCTTACATATTTAATTTTTACAAAGACTAAGTGTGAGATTGGACTATTTGCCCATCGTGTAGCTCACAGTGTAGTCCTCCAGTTTAAATGCACCAAAGACTTTAATACATTCTGAATAAGAGTTTACTGGGCCCTTAGTAACTTAAGAAATTAAATACAAACAAAACAGACCCTCAATGTATAAAGGCTTTCTAATAGGATACTTATATTGGTAACACGGGCATATTGTGAAGTCTTTTGTGAGGTGTTTATCTAGGAATATATTTTTTTTAAAGATTTATTTATTTATTTTGTATGTGAGTACACTGTAGTTATCTTCAGACACACCAGAAGAGGGCATTGGATCCCATTACAGATGGTTGTGAGCCACCATGTGGTTGCTGGGATTTGAACTCAGGACCTCTGAAGAGCAGTTGGTGCTCTAACCATTGAGCCATCTCTCCAGCCCCTAGGGATATTTTTAATATATTAATTCACATGTGTCCTTGAAAAAAATCTTTTCTACATGTTTCCAAAGACAAGACTAGAATGCAATGGAGAATGGCATAGATGTTTTTAATATGCAAAGAATATGGTTGATATTGCAGAGGAATTCAATGCTTTAGATAAAAGGGCACCTAACCCCCAAATCTGCACATTTTCATATCTGTTATTCATTTTGATGGGTTTCTTTGTTATACCCATCTCATCCAGCAGAGTTGCTATGATATCGAGAGAAAAATATTTCATTCTTTCTATCATCTCATATTAACAGTTCTTCTTCATGCACTAGTAACTTTCAAAAGCAGGACTGATTTTCAGATATTACACTGTTAATGTGACTTCAACGCAATAGGTTTCCACACTAATAAAATCATGAAGGATACTTAGGATTTCTTGATGGTGAGTAAGTATTACCTTACCTTCCATTATTTATGAAGCCCTTCCAAGTTTGACTTCTGGAGCATCCAAAATGAGGAGTGTAGCTGCGATGTTCAATGGTGAGTCTCTTCAAATGTAGGCAATGAGTAGTCTTAACACTACTCACCAAGGGATTCAGATGTTTTCAATCTCTTAACATTGAGAGGCAACACCATCTACAAGGCTCACATTTGAGACTCGTGCAATCAAGCTTCAAAACGCTGCCAAAATATCTTCATTATATTTGAAGTAAATTCGCGCTTTTGTGCTGGGCTGCATTCATAGACACCGCAGGGTGAGTGTGGCCTGTAGGTCACAGATTGAAATGTTTTATCCCACGCCAGAGGGCTGAGAGCAATATTTTGGCTTCCAAGTGGGTCAGATGCTCATTTTATAACATTCGACAAGCTTTGGAAGGGGCTTCGGGAGAAAGACTGTAAGATATGAGTTAACCCCTGTATTTAAAATCATCATCAACAACAACAACAAAATAACAGCAGAGATAAACCATGTAATAGGGAGGAAAACAGCAGGAGAAACAAATGCCTCTTTGGGTCTTCAGGGGACTCCCCAGGCAATGATAAAGAAAGTCATGGACCTTTAGGGCTTGTGGATCTCAAGTTGATTTATTAAACAGTCAGAAGATTTTTCTGCAGGAAAATACTAGCTGTAAATGCATAAAAAAACCTGCAGGACTTCTCTGGAAATGTTTCTGTATTGATTTCATTGTTGCTTGAGTCAAATATGGATGTTTTCTTTTTATGCAAAATGCTGATGTGTAGTGATTTGTGACTAGGTTCATGCCTTCTGGAATTCTCTGTAGGGCATGTGAGAAACCATATTGAAACAGTTTGAAATTGGAAGAACCTCATTTTCCTTTTTATTTTTTTCACTTACTCAGCAGCCAAAAAAAACAAACAAAAAAGACTAAAGACCAATGACAAACCTTCTTTCCCCTCCCCTCTTCTTATCTCCAGAGAGGGCATATATCTATATCTATATCTATATCTATATCTATATCTATATCTATATCTATATCTATATCTATATCTATATCTACATCTATTTTTAAAATATCACTTTTAAAATATTACTTTTAAAATCCTTGACACATTGTAATTTTGCCCCTGTGAGCCCTATACTAATCCCTCTATTTTTAAATCTACCTAAACTTAACTGCTGTCTAGAATTATTTTTATTTACTATGAGATGTTGTCTTGTTCTGAAGATATTGCCAGTTACTGGCCCTAACATGTTTCTAGTGCCATTAATTTAAAATGACACTGCTCAGCGGAGGCTTATGCCAAGCAGCAGGTCATTCTTTACCTCTGGATGAACTTTGCCATGGACAGAAGATTGACCTCCTTTCCAAGAAAGTCTTTCCACCTTCTTCTTTCAGTTGTGTCTTTACTGTGTCTAGGAACTTGTCAATACTTGTCGTACATCTAGAGGGGCACGGGGTGCATTGGGCAATGTCACCTGCACAGTAAGATGTGACTGACTGCAATGTTCTAGAACCTGAGTGAGCTGAGTGCAGCTGGGCTCAAGGCACTTGGCATAGTTGCTGTTTGTTATGGGACAGTTTTGTTTTCTTGAAGGACAGAATTCAGCTGAGAGACACAGACAGTTTTGACAAGATATCTATTTAGCAAAGCAACGCAAGGACTAGAAAAAGAGATTGGACTGGTCTCTCCCAAACAGGAGGAGTAGTAGCATTGAACTCTTTGTGAATATTTGTGAGGTCGGTGGTATATTCTTGATGATTATTTTCTTCTCCCAACTCATGGTGCATTGAATCTTTGTTTCAGGGTATTTCCCTTTCCCTTCTTGAACAGCCTTACACATGTATGAACTATGTTGTGATTACATTGACCTATTTTCCCTGTGGTAGTTCCTGTCCTTTTCCTTTGAACTCCTTCTTCTCTCTTAGTCAATGAATGAATGAACATATTATTAGAGAAAAACCACACACACACACACACACACACACACACACACACCACTGAAGCCAGCAACAGTCATTAGCTCCTTAGAAAAGAATGGCGCCTCATGTATACCTCTTCTATCCGCAATTGAACACTGGAGGGTCACAACTTGTGCAGGTGTCCGTAGTTGCTGTGCGTTAGTGGGTATGACTACAAAGCTGTACCTGATTGGGTTCAGGGCACTCTTCCCATCCTCCATCACTTCCGTCCTTTTCACCCTCTCTTCTGTGACGTTCTCTGGGCTGGAGAGGTTAGGAGTGGTGCAGACATCGCACTTAAGGCAAACCCTCATCTTCCTCAGTGCTTTGCACGCTCCCGGCACTTTAACCACATCTGAGTCCGTGCATTAGTGTCACCCTCTGCAGCAAGGAGATTCTTTGATGAAGGCTGAGAGCCACTGTGGGTTTCAAGTCAAATTTATTTAGAAGGCAGTTTGACAACATGTTCATTTACGGATGCTCAGTCCTCGGGCACACACCCTCCCTAGCCCCAGGCTTTTGACGAGGTTTGCAATGTCACTCTGCGTTCCTTCTCATGGACTGAGCCTCTTGATCCCCTAGAAAAGTCCACATGGATGATGGGATTAAACCGCTGTGTACGTGATATAACGCAGCTGAGGTCTTCTAAGGATGCAAAGCCGTGTAGACATGTAAGAATATGTCCTGCCCCCTTAGTGTCTGATATAGAGGGAAACCCAGTTCGTTTCGTTCTGACCTCGTGTACATCATCCTATCTTAGACGAGCTTTTTTTTTTTTTTTTTTTGAATACTGTAAAATGGCGCTAATCAGAGCTTACACAGTGAGAAGTAAGCACCCGAAGTAATTCACCGGAAGCCCAGAGCCCGAGGCATATGGTCAAAACTAGATGAACACCAATATCTGGTGTCACGGCGAGCAGCCGATTTCTCCTTCCTGTACTTGAGACTAAAGGAAGAGTTCAAGATGTCATTAAGCACCAGCATTTAGAGAGAACAGCACACTTAAAAATAAGACCCAGAGCTGGCAGCATAGCTCACCCACCAGTAGTATCAGGAAGACTGCAGAGTGTGAAAAATCCTAGAATAGGTAAGCAGATGGGAAGTTAATGTATACCTGAGACCTATAAAGGCTATAACCTACCACGTCTTCCTTGGAAGCAGAAAGCATGTCAGGCACACACAGAAAATTTAATGCGAAGAACTGAGAGCTGTGTAGAAGTGGTTAGTCTGGCAACTAAAACCACAAATACTAAAGTTACCACAGGGACAAAATTTCAGGAAGCAGCCACCCTAAGAATGAGGGCTAAAAACAGGAGACGTGGGAATCTTTCAGAATTGCAGCCTACGATGAAGGCTCGAAGGCAGAGGTGACAGCCATGAGCTACAAACTAGATCCAGCTGGGCTTACAGGAAGGCACTGCTGGGGCTGCCATGAAGAAGGCGGCTAGGGTAAAGGTTGTTGCTAGGGTAACTTTCTCAGTAACAACATATGAGACGAACAGAGCAGCCTGAGCCTAGAGGAAGTTTCTTCTCCCTCTGCCAGCCTGGTCATTTCCCTCCCATGTCTGCTGTTGTAGACTCTAAAAAGCCAGCTGACTATGGGGAGCTAGGTCCTAACCCCCTAGTACCCAGTAGCATGGTTGACATAGATATGGGGCCAAAAGAGGACTTAATGCCGGAGAACAAAGTCCAATATGATGCCTTTATCTGAGTTCCTAATTTGAGGTGAGCTTTTCCATCTATGAAAAAAAAAAATGAAGCTAGGAGGCTCACAAATGAGCATCCACATCGTGCCCAGGGGATAAGCTCCAGTATTATCCCCTTTTCTTAAAAAGAGTCCGAAGTATGAATGTCAGAGAAGAACTGAGCACAGTAAGACGACATAACCAATTTAATCAAAGAGAAAACAAACCAACAACCAAAACAAGTTGAACAGGTTATTAAAACCATCTCAGCTAATGAATGCATGCGGTATCACATTCAGAAAAAGTAAAAACACATTTGAGTTAAGTTAATCTCCCCGTGTGGCATAGCAACACTGCTTGGTCTAGGGTCCTACTTTTGAATCCACAAACTATGTCCAAATAGTAACTCCAGCCGAGCCTGGATGCAGAAGCTGCGCTGTGCTTTGCAGGAAACCCAGGTGATGTTCGCTCTCCAAGTCAGGACTCACTCTTTTGCTTACCCAAGGTTGTGCAGTCCTCATGTTATGCGAGCTACACACAGTAAATACATACGACCGTGACCGCCAATTCTAAAAGGAATAAATATGTGAGTGTATGAATGTATAAGGTTCCAGCCAAGAATAAGACAGTATTGTTCATTCTTCAAAATGAAACAGATAATACAGAGTTGGAGGACTATAATAACACGCTTTGTTAGCATTAACAAAATCCTGTGTTAAATCAATTAAAAGAATAATTAGTCAAAACTTGTGACTGACAATATCAAGTATAATCTTGGCTTTTATGATTCCTAAGTTGAAGATGTGCGAGAGATAGAGAGAGAAAGAGAGAGAGAGCAAAGACAGACAAAGAGAAGACAGACAGACAGAAGACAGACAGACAGACAGACAGACAAAGATGCCTTGTGAATCTTCACCTTGTTACCTGGAGATAAAATATCTCCCTGGACTTTGGGCTTGCCATTTTAACTAGGCTGGCTGGCCAAGACTCTTGGAATCCTCCTCTCTCCACTCCAGGGCTGGACTCACAGACACTTGCAGTCATGCCCAGATTCTTCTTACGTTCTAGGCATGTATCCTAGCCTCTTCATGAATTGTGCTGTGAACTCCTTTACCCATGAGCCATATCTCCAGCAGCTCCATGTTATTCTCACTATAGCACAACCACAAAAGTGAAGGGAAGCAGGAAGTAAGTGGAACAGAGAAAAGTCGGGTTTTGTTTGTTTTCCGTAAGACTTGGTCAATCAAGCTTTGGGAGGAGAAGCAATTGCCTGTTTCCTTAACTTGAAATGTCTTCAATTTGTCCTTTTGTTTCAGATAAAGCCATCTAGAGAATCTTACAAGGAATCAACCAAAATTACCCAGTCAGACTGACCCTTTTCGGATGACCTGGAGCAATCTCTGTTTGTAGTAATACCAAAATTCCTGGGTAAGGGACAGTCTCAATTTTTGTGCACACGGTGTTTTGGCTTCAACTGAGCCTGCTCCACAATGTGCCCACCCCTTTCTGTGCAGTGCAGTGTTTGATGTGCGAATGTATGTGTTGTCCAGTTAAAGCTCCTTGCTTTTTTCTAAGAGGCCATGCTTTGAGAATTATCTACTGTTTCTTCTTACCTGCTACAATCAACAAGTCTTTCTTCCCTCCTCTTTGCCAAAGTCTTGGGTGGGCTTCTCAGCATCACACTTGTTCCTAGATGTCCCCAATAGTACTGGGCTTGATAATATATGTCTTCTGAGATATTCTTATAGCTCCACCTCCTGTATATTTTATCCAGAATATATATGTATGTATATATACAACACACATATTTGTGTCTGTTTGTCTGCCTGCTTACCTGCCTGTCTGTCTGTCTATCATATCTCTTCACATAGTTTGGTACTTTAAATGCATGTGTATTTGTGTCCTCCCATAAGTGAGTCGTTTCTTTTCGTTCTAGGACTGCATCTAGATCATGTGCCCTGGATCTGCCTCATGAACATTTAGCATTTATATAATTTTTAATTTAAAGTTTACTTATCTTCCTTTTCTCAATTTATATATCACTTCTTTTAGGAAGTCTATATTTATACACTGTGACTAGGACTAAACTTGCTTTTAAAAGTTCAATAGCATGTGCTAATCCCACAGTTATGTATTTGATCCTCATTTAACATTATGTTTAAGGAGGGCAAAGTTTGTAGCTTGCTGTCTAGCTTTCCCTCTGGAGCTGACAGCTTTTCAAATACAATAACATTGCCACCGCAGACCACCAATACATGCGTGTTTAACATGTTGTTGATGGACTCCTCTGCTCAGGAGGACTGTGTTGGGTCCTGTGCACCAGCTGTCTCTACTGTCCTGCCAGCTCCTTGTCTCAATTAGGAAAGAACACAGGAGGAAGACAGAGAAGTAACTTACTGCTCTTCCTTGTCCTGGCATGCTCCAGCACTTGCCTTTCTCACAAGTGCCAAGCCTTACTCATTCCGAGTGAGGGTGAGCAGAGGTATTCTTGCAGTCCAAGCAGCCTCTGCTTTCTCTTTATTCATAAAGAGAATAGGATCCAGTGTGTGGAAATGCTGGCTTTGCTCCTAGACAGAAGCTGGAAGAACCAGAATGTCCATGACATATTTCTTGTCTACTGTCTGAGAGTTTTCACCCTCACATTCATCAGTGGTCAGTGAAGAAGTGCAGACTGTGTGGGATGGGATGGGGATAGGAAACGGAATGCTACCAGTTCAGCCAAAACACATTTCTCAATCCTTTGATGGCTGTTGAACAATAAGACAAGGTGCAGTTAATTTGGGATTGTTTTTGGTTTTGTTTTTCGCTTGTGTCCTGATGTCTTTGGGAGGCATGATGGGAGTCTGGTGTGATACAGGAGGCACCATTGTCTTTTTCTTCTTTAACGTCACATGACCTGGAGAACATCTAACAAAAATCACAATGACGTGAAACACCATTATAATTGACCTTTAGACATAACATTATCAGAAAAATTTGAAACAAAGTTCCAGAAGATTAATGTTAAACGATTAACCCAATACTAAAAGCTTCTATTCAGTTTTCATTTTTAAAGGTTTGACCATTTTCTTCCAGCGCTTGGGAGGAGGAATAGGAGGATCTTGACTTTAAGTCTATCCTGAACCACACAGAGGAACCTAGATTAGACTATACCGGGCAGTTCCAGTTTTCGGTGAGATCCTGTTTCAAATGAACAAACAAACAAGATTTGAAAATTTCAAGGACTAGACATTATTCCTAAATATTCTCCCGCCAAGGGAGAATCATAGGGGTGGTTGTAGACCTCTTCAGCAGAACCTTTATTTCCTAGTATTTGCCTACTTTTAGCTTTATTTCCCCCTTTTATTGGTCATTTTATTTATTTACACTTCACATGTTATCCCCCTTCCCAGTTTCCCCTCCACAAACCCACTAATCCTGAACTTTTTACATGTTTTTGTAGACAGGTAACCAGAGAGATTTCCAAAGATTCTCATGGAGAAGAAACCTGTAAATAACATATTAACAGGGAAGGAGTGTGAGGAATCTCAACAGGAAAGAGATTTCCCACATATTAAAAATGAACCACTCAGCCCACTGTGGCTTCATATATCCTGGGAGAAGACGAGGGACTTCTGGTTTAAAGACAAAGAACTTTGCACATGACAAATGCCATGGGCTTCCCCCTGGTGCTGAAGGCTCTGGTCTGAGTACTTTAGAGAATTCCTGGGGGAGTGAGTATTCCACACAGCAGGTTTGTGTCACAGTTGAAAAAGAAAATGGGAATCTCTGGAAATTAAATGCTAAGTTTCTAGATGTAGAAACTTAGAAACCATGTATTCTGTAGGAAGGAACAACCTCTCACACCCAGGCCTGGCTGTGCCGTGCTACCCTTGAGAAGACGGTGTGTTGAGCTCACAAGTATGAGACACATGAGACATACAGGAAAGTCTGAGAGCCATGCATAGAGAAATTAATGTCACTTACTTTTTCCTTTTATATGTCTGAATTTGGGTCTAGAAAGCAGAAAGGATTCTTCAGATAAAGCCAGTTACTTATGTTATTACAGTTTCCGTCGATGACTGGTATGTACTCGTGTATCTTGTTTCCTCTGTCTCCCATAATCATGGCTCAGAGTGGTATCCTCTTTGTATGTGAGAGCTCACGAGTGTTTATGATTCGAATGAATTCTGAGAGCGATAAAAATAAGCTTTGCTAAGCTTCATCACCAGAGAAGAGGTAGCAATAGGTGGGGTTAATCTACAAACATAGAGTCATCCTTGGTCTGACATGGACCATACTGTTCGTAATGCCAAAGAGTATCCAGACAGGGTTCAAAGCCTCACCTAGTACAGACAATAACTATTATAACTGAGTCACATTGAAGAGAAGTAATGATGCTGTACACAATCACCATATATGTAAGAAAGAAAAGGAACCACAGGAAATGCTCCTGCTGTTGAATATGCAGTCACACACTCAAGAAAACATATCCTTTTCCTGTCAGCATCTCATAGCACAAAAACAAAGCTGACCTTTTCCTCATAGTAAAAGATAGGCCAAGACATGTTTCTGTGGCCAGCAAAACACAAGCGCTGCCCATGGGAGATCAGTGAGCCCTTTGGGTATACCATGATTCTATTTCAAATGCTAGAATAGATCTTGACCAGGCACAAATAGATCGTTTAGTCCTACTAGGGAATCATGCGCATTAGACTGGTGTTTACCTACCTGTGTCCCAGTTTTCTGTGAGTATGTGAATGCAATATGTCTCATTCTCCGTGTCTGTGTTGACAAAAGAGATAACAGATTCACACTTCCAAAGCTCAGTCTTTGCAGCAGGTCTCTGGATTCCTCAGCTTCTACCCCAATGTTTTAAATCTACCAGTCTAGCTGTGCTTTAGGAGAGCAGATAAAACAGAAGAGTATTATATTCGGAAAATTTCAATATGCTTCTTGAAAGTGGTAAAAAAAAATTTTCCATCCATTTTGTTCAGTCTCTAAAATTATGTTTTTTTCATGACCCTAGTGTGGTGGATAAGTCAGGTAACTTTGACTTGAAAGTATATCCAATATAAAAAAATGATGGACAATATTGTATCAATACATAACTGAATGTGAAGATCTATATTGCCTAACAAGGAATGCATGCTACAGTTATCTCATTTTCTTCTTGCTAAAGTCCAGAAGGTCCTTTTACCTACTGGGCAAAGATTCTCAGCTTGGTCAACTTGAATATCTGTGCACTTTCACTCATGAGCTTCAGTTCTAGCAATAATCTTGCTAAATCTATAGTGCTTAAGTGTCCCTCTGGATAGCTAATCACTCAACCTCTGTCTGCTATAGATGCTATTGTACAGAAGGTGAATTATGGTCCGTCACTCTAACCCTTCCTTCTTTAACTAGAATTCACTAGGTTGGATTAGACAGGATCTCCTTCGCCTGAGAGTTTGCTCTTTTTAATTTCTGATCCTGTGATCCCACTATGAAAATTCACACTTGAACAACTACATTTGGTATGAGCCCCTCCTCTCTTCAAGACCCCATAGCAATGTTTCTACACCACTATGCACCACTAGTAATCACACCTTGCCTACAGGATTTCAATATTATCAATTTTTTATTGTCTTTAATGACCCTAAGACTGATTCTAGATCTCTTCTGTGGATTTCATCCCCAGAAACCTCAGATTTAACAGCAAGCCTTCTCTCTTGCCCAGCTGTCGTCCATTTTCTAGCTACCTTTGTTTACATGGTTACAGCTTTCTCTCAGTCAAGTGAAACTCCCTCCTTGGCTTTTAACTGTGCTAATATAAAATCAACAATATTCCCCAGACAACTCATCCAGTTAACTTTTCTTCTACCCTTAGCTTCCCTAGTTTCTCTTTTTCATAGCCAAACTTCACAGGAGAATAAATTCAGGCTTGTCTACTTTCTCATTTTATTCATATATCTATCTATATCACACACTGAAACAGCTTTTATTAAGCTCTACAATGACTTCTGGGTCATAGAATGTAAAATAGATTTCCATTACTTTTATACAAGTCTTTACAGTTGCATTAGAATATTTATTAAAATTCTCATCCAATGGTATTTAACCCATACCTTAAGTTTCACTTATTTTTCTGCTCCCTGCTCTGTGTTTTCAGGCTAGCCTAATCTACATTAAACCCCACATGTTGACTTTAAGGCTTCTCTTCTGACTCCAAGCACTTCTGTGTTTGCAATTGTCTTGTATTGACCCATTATTTTCAGACCTACCCAATCAGCTCAGATCTCTTCTTACATCCAGACCCATATATTTAATTATTTACTTAACATTTGAGGGGATCTCAAAGACATCTAAAACTAACATCATTCAATTAGAACTCATGTATGTGCCCTTACCCCTAGCATGCCTCTAAAACTGTCATCCTACCTTTCATGATCAGAAGCATTGAATAATTCTTAACAGTTCCCTTCTCAAGTCTCAACTGACTTCCGTTGTGCAATCTCACTGTCTGTTTTCCACCACCCTAGACCATATTTATAATGTCTTTCTCCATGATGGCTTCAGTAGGTTTCCCCAGAGTCTACCTACTTCCATTCTAGTTCCCTTCCAAAGACTTTCTAATAGATGCCATGTTTCAAAAAAAATGTACCCATACCAATCTTTTAGTTTTCAGTGGTGCTTTACAAAAAAGAATAGGTAGCCATGTCAACACCAGACGGTTTCTCTGTATTCCTTGCTCATCTTCTGGGAGCTCAAATTTATGTGTTCTTTGCTGTCATGATGTTGGGTAAGCTCTGCCCACTCTTACGGCGTGGTTTTCTCTCATACAGTGATGTAGGTAATAGTAGTTGATGCTTGAACACGCAGATTAAGTGTCCTTTACTTAAGGAAGCTGCCTTTGTCCTTTTCTCAGGACATTTTTCTCCGTTCCCTGTTCTCAGAGCATGCACATCCCTCTGCTGTAATGGCCATTGCAGGAGTAACTGTTCATGCTCTCCCAAATTATTATCTTTTTTTTCTACCAAAATGCAAGCTATACAGAAGTGCAGATGAGTCTGTTTTTGGTTACTGGGGATTATCACAACGAAAGCCATGTGTGAGACAGGCAATGCATAATTGATGGTCTAAGAAATGGAAAAAAACAATAGTTAAGAAATTCACACATAGACTACAAAAAAATAAAAGGATAATGAAACCATGAAAGACTATGAAGGAAGAGAGAAAGAAAAACATGAACAAGAGAAAGAAAATTAAAAAAACTTGTTTGGTAGGAATAACAACCAAAATCCATTTATTAAGTGTTTGGCGAGTGCTAAGCACTTTGTTCAGATCTTTGAAGGAATTATTCAGAATGAACTTTTTTTAAATCTGTCCTCTATGTGGGACACAGGGAAAGCATGGGACCACAGTGTTGTTTAGATCTTGTGATTCAAGTCTCTGTCTGCCTGGGTTACTTTGAAGCCTAGGATTATAATCTTGAATTAAATATTTAGGATAGTACAGAACACCTGAGACTTTGACAGGCAGCTCACGTGTTTTCAAACAATACATAAACAACAACAACAACAACAATAACAAAAAATAACAACACCCCGAACCTTTATCTAGACCAAACACTTGAATCTGTTTAAAATAAACAAGGCTAACCAGTAAATGACTAATTTTTTCTATTATAATAAAATACTTTGACTTTTTTTTAAAAGGCATATGTTGGACATCATACTTCATTTCTGAAGAGAGATACATAGATAATAATCTGAGCATCTAAATTAGAAAATAATTTGTGTTCTCAACCTCATCTTCAGTCAAAAGACTCCGTGTCCCATATTTTAAACACAATCAGTGAGAAAGCAGCAGCAAGAGAGGCCAAAGTAAGAAGGACATGGAAATAATTTGAATTTGTTGCCTGGTCACACCAGCTGAACACGCCCTCTGCTCGAGGTACAGACTCCAGTGTGAATGTTCTACAGGGAACAGAGCAAACAGACTTCACACTTTCCCGCAACGTAGACCCAGGATTATTCTTTTCTATTATGATAAAGGGGATGGTCTCTAATGGTTTAGCATTCTTTCCAAGGCAAAAAACTCATCCAGGAGGAGTACCTGGTGTGTCTCAGAACAAACCTTGGTTTTCCAAGTCCTTTTGTTCTTCCCCATAACTGAGAATGGACGACAGAACAAGAATAATGAGAATACCACTGTGACCACTAATGCTATAATAGCTTGAAGTAACTTGAGATGATTAAAAAAAAAGGGCATTTTATTAAACATGACTATTAACTATCTAGGGTTTGCTAAACTATATGTCATGGTGTTTTGTGTCTATTAATTTATTTGCCATAATTAGCTATGAGAATGGATATCACTGTCAGTTTTCAGATGGGAAAACGGAAATGGAGACAGGTGTGAGCTCACTAATGGCACTGTGAGAGAGACGGACGGCACAGGCACATTTCCAAACTTTCTCTCACAACATAGTAGCCTGTTGGAGTTTAACTGGAGATGGTCTTTGGGAGATGAAGAGGCTGAGTTTTCCCAAAAGTTTAATAGAGAAAAGATATCTTGTCTGTCAAATAAGGAGGGAAGCTATTTGAAATCCAAGAAGACCCAATTTTCAAGGACTATAAATTCTGTGACATCATTAGGCTTAAAAACACAATCCTATGTTGCCATGGCATCTGAGTCTCCTATTGTTGACTTATATATATATATATATATATATATATATATATATATATTCTATATATATCAGGCAGATATTCCCAATATGAACACACCCGAGGGAAAGCCCATGTCAATCTTTCCTGACGACACATCTGTTGGTAAGAGACCATTAAAGTCTCCCTTATTATTTCTGAAAACCAGGGTATCTTAGTGAATGAAATCATAATTTAAATTTCCCAATCAATCCCAAATAATATGAATAACCAATTTATTTCTGTTCATGTTCATATGAAGGAGGTATCCTTGGCTTTGTCTGAGTAATGATTTTCTTGCCTAAATCAGTTCCTAAAATTGTTTTATTAAGTTTAGCGAAGGTTGCTGACTGCCTTGCTAGTTTAAAGGAGTGTCTGATTTCTCAGTGTTTGGAAATGGTTTGGAAATTTTAGTGGCTAAAGTGCTAACGGTTTGTCTCTTTCCATGCCTAACCAATGGAAAATGTTTCTAAATAGGGCAAAAAAAATCTGGAAGCAATTTCTCAACTCAGGAAATTAATTGGCACACAGACTGGAGATTAAGAAAAGAGAAGAACGGAAAATAGGGAATTTCACAGCGCGGACTCTGATAAAACACTTAGCAGCATTGAAAAACACAAGAAAGTATGGAGGCGAGCTACACAAGACATGGTCATCTGAAAAACACAGGATGAAGGGAGGCTGGAGACACAATGCATGCTCATCATAGAGGAATAACTGTGCCTTAGAATTATTTCTCAAAGGTTTATTTCTTTTCAATTTATTTTGTGCATGAGTGCTTGCATATACATATGTGTGCCATATGCACACAGTTCCCTCAGAGGCCAGAAAATGATGTTGGGCCCCTGAAACTGGAGCTACCAAGGTGAGTGAGCTGCTGTGTGGGTGCTAGAATCAAACCTGGGTCCTCTGCAAGAGCCAACAGTGGTCTTCACTGTGGAGCCATCTGCAGCCTACAGAAGTTAGCGTCTGCAGCTTACAGAAGTTAGCGTCTTAAAACCCTCTGCACACACCTATTGCTCAAAAGAAACCTTCAACCACACTTACTGTGAGCTACTTTTAAATCTGTGCCTTTTAGCAAGGACCTCACATCATCTCGTTTTTTCAGTGAAGTCTCTCAGGAGTTGGTATAAGTAGCCTGCAAGGCTCTCTAATTAGAAAGCATGAAGATCTATTAGAGCTTTAATCTTTAGCTGTAGAAAACTCCAGAAAGGCCAACCTGTTGGCTGACCTGTTGGCTAATGCAGACTGGGTGTTCTTCTAACTCAAGCATTCTCTTAACGGTAAGTCTCAGGCTTACCATGTCTGCAAAACTCCTCTCTTATACAACGTTAAGTATACTGCTATTATATATTATTATTATTATTATTATTATTATTATTATTATTATTATTGCTTTAGCAAAGAAGCTAAAGTTTAGCAGGTGACACTATGTGAGAAAAAAGTGCAAGATTTGTATGAAAGAGACTAAGGAAATAGTCATTAAAGGAGCATTCAATGATCTAGAGTAAATGGAAGACATTAGAGTAACCCTAGAGGAGTAACTAAACGGACAGCCTGACTTCCTGCAGACTAGACATTAAAAAGTACAATGCTGTCATCGTTTTGAGCTTTCATTTTTTTGTTGTTGTTGTTGTTTTGCTTTTATGTTTTGTTTTTGCCTTTTGACTGCTTCTTCATCAGCTGGAATTGCCTTCTCTATGATGACTACCGTTGGCTCGCCGGAAGCTGCTTGGTTTTTGAAGTGGTGCATAAGGCACTAAGAGTTCAGGTCCTCAAACAGGGGAATCGGAGGTAGTACCGAAGCTCTAACCTAGGCAGAGGTTCTCAACCCCATTGACTTACTCAACTGCTTTGGGCAACTCCTCATTATTCCCACTCTCAGAGGAATACTGTATATTTCACATACAAAAAAAATCACTAAAATAGATGAAACATAGGATACCTTCAAACATTAGTTGGTAGCCCTGTGAAGGTAAATATCAATGACAACAATAATGATGGAGAGAAGAAACGTGGTAGAAAGAAATTAAACAAGTTGAGAAGAAGCAACTGAGGATACACTGGCAGCTCTATTTTATGACGTGTTTGAGGGGTTCTGCTGCTTTAACCACAGAATTCAATTCCACTTTGGACTTAGAGACAGAGATGGCTGCATCCTTAACTATGAATGTTGTCTTCACCATCCCACCATGCACTCTGTGAGCAGGACTTGTACAAATCCAGTCTTTTCCTTCATGGGATGCCAGCTACCCTGCGATCTGCAGTGCATTGTGGGATCCCATTCTTTGAGGTTGGTAATAGTATGTTGTTGCTTCATCCCTCTTTAAAAATTTTATTATTTATTTATTTATTTATTTATTTATTTATGGTATACAAGCACACTATAGCTGTCTTAGATATACCAGAAGAGAGCATCAGATCTCATTACAGATGGTTATGAGCCACCATGTGGTTGCTGGGATTTGAACTCAGGACCTCCGGAAGAGCAGTCAGTGCTCTTAACCGCCGAGCCATCTCTCCAGCCCCCTTCATCCCTTCATATCACTTTCCTCATAGCTCTGTATTCAGCAGCCTGGCCCAGCAACATCTGACAGAGGTGATGTACCAGTAGTAATGTCTAATGTAGTATTTTCCCAATTAAAGGGCATCTGCCTTTTTAAATCAGTATGGGCTCTGCTTGAACAACAGAACCAGTAAACGAGACTATCAGCCCCTGTTGTCAATGGAGGCCTGGTTTCAGGTTCCCTGAGAAACCCAGAATCTGACAAGGTTACAAATCTTTCATATATAAAGTGTTTGCATAGTCTATTCACATCATATATTTTAAATAATTTCTTAAACACCTAGGACATTGGATACAGTGGATGTAGTTGCTGCACAGTACTAATGTTTATGATATAATGATAAGAAAAGGTATGAGCATCCTTAGCACTGACAAGATTTTTTCTAATATTTTAAATAACGAAATGCTAAACTTTCAATATACAACTGTTATATGGCAGACTTCCCAGGCAGACATAATATTCACCCCAGAAAGGGAGCTTGGGACAGACAAAAGTAAAAACTATACCGAAGTTCACGGTGACAGTATGCATTGAGGAAGGATCAGGGATGACTGAGAGGCAGCTGCACCACAGAAAAGCCCAGCCCTGCACCGGGGAAAGACTGAGGACAGCTGCAACCCTGGATGGAGCTCTCTGCACAGCTCCAAGGCAGCCCAGCGCTGGGGACATCTCATCTCTCTGTACTTCGGCTGGTCAGTCACCTTCTTCAGCAGTGACTTACTTCTTTTTATACTGTCGGATAGGAACCCAGAGACTCTAACAAGTTTTTGTTGTATCAGACAGGTGACCTTTATTACCTTTTGTTTGCTTCCCAAAGCTGGGAGGGAGGGTGGCAGTGTCCTTCCTCCTGGAGGGAAGGTTTCAATTCTAAAGAACTTCCCTACAAGAAACAATGGATATATAGGTCTAAATGCACATCTTTATCTAGATTGATCTTGATGATAGATAGATAGATAGATAGATAGATAGATAGATAGATAGATAGATAGATAGATGAATGATAAATGGATAGATGGATGGGTAGACAGACAGACAGACACACACACATATACACATCACATATTAAGTCTGGACTCTGCAAGGTGGCTGTTTAAACCCTCCACCAACCTAGCCTTGAGGCTCATAAGGCATGGTCTGTGGTTTCTGTATGCAGTGCCCTGAGTTCCTGAATCAGAAGCAGAACTCTGTGAAACACAGCTTCATTGGATAAGGCATTTTGTATGTCTACCAGTGGCAGAGAGACTCTGTCCTGGGCAGAGAAATCCAATTCCAGGATAACTTTCTATGCAAGTGGGAACAAGCTGTTGTTCCCTCCACGAAGGAAATCATTCAACTGAATTGTGTCAGGAGTAGAACTTAGTTTCTCATCTTGGCCAATAAGGCACTGAACAGTATCCATAGGAGTCTGACTTTAGCTTTGTGAGTTCTCTGCTGGGCTCCATAGTCAGGTGCATAGCAAAATTGATGTCCATTTGAGTAGGCTGTCCTTTACCACAGGCTTTTAAGGGAGGCCCAGGCAAAGCTTTGGTGTGGCAGCACTCCAAGTTTGGACAGTGTTTAAATACTATGAAGAACCATCTGCCCCCGGGTCTGACATTCTTCTCCTTAGTTAATTTGTTGCAGAAAACTGTCATGAGTGACAGGGAATAGGGCAGAAGTCAACAGCATTTAGAACTTGTCCTTTAGAAAGGGTGTCTAGGTGCCACAGGTCTCCAGTGTAACAGCTATTATTATTATTAGGCAAAGCTAGAAAACCAGATTGGTCAGAGGTGAATCTTGGTACCACATTACAACAAACGGTGAGGAGGGGAGTAGAATACAAGTGAACACGTGTGAGTCTTTCTCCTGGATGTGGGTTTTCCTCCACAGGGTCTTCATATCTGAACGTCAGACTACAGAGCTGTACTCCCATTCCCAGGGACAAGCAGAAGGGCTTTGCAGCATCACTGGAAATGTTGGGATTGTCTTGTGTAGAGTTGTAAATGTCTAGTTAAGCATCTGTTTTTATAATTCTTTTCAACACATTCCAAGACAATGGAGTGGTTTGGAAATGGACCCCACACTTTATTAATGTCAGGCGGTAGAAGGAAGTGTGACTATAATGAGACACTTTCCTGCATGATGTGGCTAAGCCCTGTCTCCTCTCCATTCCCTAACGCAAAGCAAAGATTCTCCCCTTTTCCTTTTCTATAGAGTAAAGTAGGTCCAAGGCAGCAAGGAGCTATACATCCTTACTTTCCTAAAGGACAGGTCTGTGTAGCTCTCACATTACAGTTTTACATTTATTTTGATCTGAGGTCTGGTTGAAGAAAAAAACATTTATTTGGAACAGGAGAGATAGGCCTGCCATTGAAAGCATTCCTGCTCTTGCAGAGAAACTGGGGTACAGTTCTCAGCACCCACATCAGGCAGCTCAAAACAGCCCTTCTTTGAACTTTCAGTAGATCTTATGCACTTTCCTACCAGTAATCAGGTTGATTGATTGTGGCACTTTGGCTTTTACTGTAAAGTCTATAATATTACCACACACGAGAGAAAAGTGGCCATAACGCAGTTCACCCTGCATTAAACAATATGCTTTATTCAATTTAAAATATTTTGAAATTAAATAGTCTGACACTTATTAACCAACCAAAGTTGTATAAATGACACGTGGGTGGTGGAAGCCTTTAGTTTAACTCTTAGCATACCAACCATGACTAGACCTGTCAGTTCTGCAGTTTTAGTTTAATTTTAGTTAGCTTCTCAGTATCTAGCTTAAGATTTACTACATTCAAGTTACATTTAAACCTCTGGTTACTGATTCATGGTTATTTTCATGTTTATGAGACTTAAACACCATAAATTGATCTTTATCCTTTATAATGGATCGATTTTATTCTGGGCACTTATAAATGATATGTATAGAGCATTCCTGTTACTTTTTAAGATCTTTGTAGGTATTAATTCAAATGATTATTTTCATTTCATTATAATAAAATGTGGCACAATCCATTTATTAAAACATTTGGAACTTGGAGAGTCAAAATTCCCATCATATGATTTTTAAAAAGCTTTATTGAAGTCTAATTTTCAAACCATACAGTTTATCCACTTTAACTATAAAGTATTAGTCAGTCCACGATTACACATTTCTGTTGCATAGAGATCTCTGGGGCTCATTTCTTCTGACTGCCTGGCACCATCAGCATCCTTAGGAAAGCACTGAGAGGCTTGGACACTTACTCATATAAAATGCATCCTTTAACAGCAGCTTCTACAGGGACTTTTTTGAGGTTCAAGCATACTCTAGTATGTATTTGCAACTTCATCATCTTGTCCCATAATACTTCAGTGTTTATACATGGTACTTTTGGTTTGTCCATTCACAAAAGTTTCGCTGTATTGTAACAAATTTGCATTTATCCAATTGTGAATAGTGATGGATTAAACATCTGTGTACACTTTTTTTGTGTGTTTGAATACAACTCGGGGTGGGGGCAGATAAATGAGAATTTTCTTGACCATCTAATACCTCAGCCTAAAGAAGTCATTGAAGAAGTTGCCTCATTGTGATTTGTTCCGGGACTTTGGGAGGACCCCAGCCCTGTGGCTTCTTTGGCAAAGCTTGATGCTGTGTTGTGTTTTGATAAAGTAACTTTGGTGTCTGAAGGGGTTTGTATTTCACTTGTGACTTACCTGGACAAGACACCTTTCCATTTATAAAACCACTTGTAGTGAATATCTATTTAAAGAGTTTGCTCATTTTAAAGTTGCCTTTTTTCCTATTGAAATATTATTCTTTATAAATGCTGACTACAGAGAGTTTATTAATTGTATAGTTTGCCAGTGACTCCTCGAGGTCTGCTGTTAATGTCATTTTGTAAGTTATGACTTTTGAAGTGTAAACGCTTGGGTTTTAATGAAAGCCATTTAATGATAACCATGACTTTTACTTTGATCACATATACTGAATGTGAAAATTATGAAATCTTGATCTAACTGAAAGTCACAAAAGCACTCCTATATTTTCTTCCAATATTTTTTATAATTTGGGCTTTTATATATAGACGTTGATCTACTTAAGTTCATTTTTGTATATTATGTGACATATAAAATAGGATAAATGTATATTTTGTTAAATATACCCAATTTTCCCAGTGCCATCTGTTGAAAAGATTATCTAAAATCATCTTAAATTGCTTTGTCGCTCTTTTGAAATTAATTGACCATAAATATAATGGCATTTGGGGATTCTCAGTTCTGTTCCATTTTGTCTGTGTCTGTCCTTATGCAAATGTCATCTTGCTTTGATGACTACACTCTGTATTGTGTGTTTTGCAAAGGGAGGGTATAAATCTACAAATTCGAGCTCGTTCTTAAAACTCGTTTTTGCCATTTTATATACCTTTGTTTTATGTCTATTTCAGTTTGTCAGTTGTTACAAAAGTGTCTTGGGATAAAGAATTTCAGATGCTACTGATTATCATCAAGAGAACCACGGTAACAACAGTGAGTCTGCTACTTCATAAGTCCGGAAGTGCCTCTTCACGTAGACATACATACTTCAGGATTTTTTGTCAACTCGCTGTATTCTGCTCTCGTCTCCTTATATTTACGCCAATGCGTCTTAATCCTATTACAATTCTGTGATCGATTTTCGCTGTGATTGTTTTATGGCTCTCTTCATTTGCTCAAATCATGGTACACATACACATGGGTTTTCTTAAAAACAAACTAAAATATTTACTTTAATTAAATAAAATTATATCGGGGTACTAGAAACTTACACTTTTCATTAATGAAACCATTTCTTTAGCTCGTTTTTGCATTGCTCCAGTAATAAGAATTACAGCTTAACGTTTTGATCTCCACATGTTAATTGCATATTAATCTTTGGATCCAGAACCTTGCTGAGTCCCATGTTAATACATTACATTGTCTGCTTGTTTCTGATGAGGTTTCCTTCTTTAGGATTTCCTATGTGCAAGATTACGCAACCTACATGGGAAAGAAACTTCCGTGTTCATACTGGATTGTACACTCGTTAATTTCTTTTTATTGTCTGATCCCCCTGGCCAACCACTTCAGAATGGAGTGAAATGGAAGAGCTGTGAAGGACACAATGTGTGTGGATGGAAGCAGAGAGAGACTTTGTTTTGTTTCCTAGTGGAAATCCTTTATGCTTCATAGCAATGTATATTCTGTGTTAGCTGCATGGCATCTTATAAGTATTTTTCATCGGGTTGAAAAAAAACCCCTTTTATAGCTTATATGTGAAATTTTTTTTATCATAATTAAATGGGTATTATTTTTTCTGTGCCTATTGAGATATTTTTAAACCATTTTCTTCTTTAACCTACTAACATTGTATAAATGACATCGACGTTTTCATTTAAGTCAAACTTTGTCTTTCTGGTATGAATTTTATTTGATCACTATTCATAAACCTATGAATAGTGGGTTTTCCTTGGGCCTTCCTTGTTGAGTTTTATTCCAAAGTTATGTGTCTACACTCGTGACTGATATTTGTCTGTGTAATGCAATTGTTTGGCTTCTCTCGAGACTTAATCTATTAAATTCATAGAATGGGTTAAAGATGCTCTATACTATTTTGTGTGTGTGTGAAAGTAATTTTGACACATTGTTATTTCTTCATTCACTGTTGGAAGAATTTATCAGGAAAGCTATTTAGCATTAACATTTTCCTTATAGAAAGAAGCATTCACTAATTTTATCTTTAAGTTATGAAACATCTAAGCAGTGTTTATTTTTGGTAACATTGATTTTGGTAGTTTCCAGGTTTTTCTTTTTTAAGGAATTTTCCACTTTTTTGATAAGTTGTTGTGCTAATGTGGTTCTTAGGAATCCCATTAATGTTAACAATTGCTGTAAGTTTGTGGAAATATTCTTATTTGATTTGTGATTTTAGTAATTTGCATGGTGTCATTTACTCTGTGATAATGCCACCTAAAGTCTTGTCAATTTGACAAGAAATAATTTTTAGTTTAATTATACTTATTTTTCTATTTTTTTCATATTGTAGTTTATTATTTTTGTGTTAGCTTGTCTTATTTCTAGCTTTAAGGCTGCAAATTTCCAACTAAACACATCTTCCTCATTCATTAGTCCTTCCCATTTTGTATCAATTTTCATTTAAAATTTCCATTTATTTATTTAGCCAACACTTGATGTCCCATGTGTTATTTAGAGGTAAGATGCTAAATTAGAAATTGTCTTATAAATTGCTTAAATCCCATTATCCTCTTGACTTCTATCTTGACTTCCCTGTAATTGGAGAATATATAATCTATGGTTACAATGCCATTGAATGTATTGATCCTGCTTTTGAAGATGGGCACACAGCTCCCAGTCTTCACAGATTGTACCGTCACAGCTGTACCAACGGAGGCAGAGGAACAGCAGATGAACTCCAGTCTACTCAGACTTAGAGCATCTCTGGGACATCTGTTCCTGTCGGAAATGTGGGAAGAGAGTTCTGCAGAGGAGTCCCAGGAACCCAACCATCAATCCACATGATGCTGCTGTCCAGCAAATCTCAGCACAGATCAAATTCTGGGTAGAACAAGTTGTCAGCAGACATCTAGGGAAAACATTGATATGACCACAAAAATATCTTCTTAACTATCAGGTCAAGCACTCTCTTTGATTTTTACCAAGGGAAAAATATGTATGTATCCGCTGTCAGAAGAAAGGCTTGGAGTGAATAAATCAGTTCAAGCAGGATGTACTTGGTGTCTACTAGCATCAGACTCAATGCCAGATACTGCGTCTCACTATCAGGAGGTCAGGGGCGACTCAGGGATGTCTACTCAAGTAATAGTAAGACAGAGAAGAACCACATGATTTTAATTTGAAACATAAAATGTAAGTATTTTGCCTACTTTAGTTATATAATAAGACTATGCGATATTTAAAAAATAACAAAGGCAAACACACCACATCAAATATCATTGGAGGGGATGCTTTATTATTTTTTTTCCTAAAGCAAAGAAATAAAAAGCATTGTCACTCCCTCCCTCCAATTGCTGACACTAAAAATCAGATCAAATAAAAAATAAACTTTTTATGATAAATAACCCTAAACCCGGACATTTTTTCTCTGTATAGTCATGGTTCTCCTTTTCCTGGATTCTTTCTGCTATCACAGTCATTCTCTCTTCCCTTCATTCTGTTCCCTCCTACCCCATCCTTTTCTCTTTCCCTTTATCTTACTTCTTCCTTTCAACTTCCTTTTCTTCTTTTTCCTCTTCTTCTCAGTTCTCTCTCTCTCTCTCTCTCTCTCTCTCTCTCTCTCTCTCTCTCTCTCTCTCTCTCTCATTTCCATAGGAAATCAATACGTAGAGATGAGATGAAATATACTGGAACTTCAAAACTTATATCTAGGATCAATGTTCCGGCACAAAGTATTTCTGAACTGTAACATTCAGTCTATAATAAAACTGAAGAATGCCTCTTTCAGGTTTGCATTATAATTGAAAATTCTATAATAGATAAGGTGGAAAATAAGGTTTTAGGAATATAAAACAACTCACATGCAAAAGATACTTTGATAAGCCTGAAATTTAAATACACTCATGGTTTCACAGAGCTGGTCAGCCATGCATTAAAAGTATTTGTGATCCAAAAGGCATGCTTACATAGATGATCATGTACAAACACATTTCCTGCCATCATTCTTTAATACAATACGACAGAACTACTATATGCAAATATGTATATCATTTATATATACACATATGTATACATTTATACATATCTATACATATATATATACACATATATATATATATGAAATCTGGGATGGTTTAACAAATTCAGGAGTGCAATAAATACAACCACTACTTTATTTTATTTATTTATATTTAAACATGTGTATTTTGTTTTTGCACGTGTGTGTGTGTGTGTGTGTGTGTGTGTGTGTGTGTGCTTACACATGTGTGTGGGTGCTACAGGAGGACAGAGAGGGTGCAAGATCCCCTGGAGCTTGAATTACAGTTGTTATGAGCTTCTCAATGTGGGTACAAAGGAACTCCACTACTTGGCAAGAAGATAAGTACTCTCAATGGCTGGGCCAAGTCTCCTCCTCCCTAACTCATTGAGCGAATTCAGACTTGTATATCTGTGGAGAGTTCTGGAACCCATGCCTTCAGATGCTGCAAGACAACTAACTACATTGCTTTATCATTTCTCTTTACTTGTGCTTAAAATCCCCCACAGTTTACTAAAGAACTTTCGGAAATCTTGACATTGTAAGTGTGCTGGGAGCCTTGCTCCAAACTATGCCCAATGGTCAGTAATGGTAAGACTGAGACAGAGCTAGACCCCTGCTTTAAAGGAGCTGGCATTACGATGGTGAAACCACTGTTCGTATCAACAGTCCTGGGTAATGGGTTGTGAGTGGCAGAGTCCTAGGACAACAGAAGAATAAGATGGGTTTCATTTGGAATGATTGGAAAACATTAAAACTTGGAATAAAATTAATGTTGTTTGCATCTAACAGAAACAGAACTATTTTAAGCTACTGTCCTCTCCACAAGATGGAAATGGGTCTTTTCATGTTTGGTTTATTGATGTCTGCATTCAATATTTGAAAGCTATTGCAATTAATATTTATTTTAAGCTTTATTGTTCTAGAGCTCTTGAATATCTTGCTTTATGAATTAAACTTTGCAGGCTTTGGAAAACCAGAATTTGATTTTCCTTAAACTTATTTTTATATAGTTTTACAATTGGGTGTTGTTTTAAGAAAAAAATAATTACCCATGTGCTTTTATTCATCAACTGTTATAATTGTTAAAGTACATTATTATTTCTAATGGATAGTTCTTGTTCTAAGGGAGACTTTTGAGCTATTTTAGGAAAGATTTTATTCTCGTCATGAAACACAATGTGTAGTCAGGCGATTATAAAACAACCTGAAAGAAAACATTCCCCTTGACCCTGTTCTTCTACACAGACTTCTCGGGTGTGTTCTACCAAAGGCAAATGCTGGAGACAGCTATCTATCTGAGGTGGTAAAGGAAATAGTTGGACACAAACAAGCAAGGGTCTTGTGGAAGACCTGGTATTTCCAATTAGAAACAAAGAGTCGGAGTTGGGGATTTAGCTCAGTGGTAGAGCGCTTGCCTAGCAAGCACAAGGCCCTGGGTTCAGTCCCCAGCTCCGAAAAAAAGAAAAGAAAAGAAAAAAAAAGAAACAAAGAGTCAATTCAGGCCAATGATTGCCATTCAGCAAGACTGGGCACAGTTGTTGGGTTCACCCTATATCCCTTCTATAGTAATTCAAACAAATATAATGCATTTAGTGAGTAAATCCTGCTAAGTCAGACTATTACTAAGGAAAGAAATGGCTCCACGTAGTAAGTAAATTTGAAAGAGTAATTAACAGAGATGAGGCCATAGATGATTATGGTTTGAGTTGGAGAAGGCAGCCATGACAGAGCCCAGTGGTGACACCTTGGTTTTCAGCCTAAGTACATGGGGCTGAGAAGCAGGACAGCGATGGAGTGCTTGCCTAGCATTCAGGAGGCAGATTCCAGTCCTAGTACCAATTGTCCTAGTACCATTTGTCTCTACAGTTACTGCTTTGTGCTAGAGACCAGGCCAGAGAAGAGCAGTGTGAAAGGAAGAGCAGCCGGAAGGCTTGCACCACAGGCTCGCATCGAAGGCCTGGCTCCTGGCTTCCAGGTGTAGCTTGTTGTGACATTTTCCCCATCACACAGTCTGTCCGTGGAAACTCATATTTCTTACGTCTTTTTACTTTGGCCATCAGTTTTCTCCTCCGTGGCAATCTAAACAATAGACATTCATTAAATGTCTGTAATAGAGGGATGATTTTTAGTGCTTGTTTATTTGTCTTCGTCGACTTGATATCGTGATGTATTTGCCTTTTAAGACATGATTTTTTATGTTTGGGATCTATGCATAGGTTAAAAAGAAGATACAATAAACCAAACTGTCTACTATTCTTGAGTCAATTGCAAAAGCAATCTGCCAAAAGGATGATGCGGTTCAGTTATTTATGGCCCACCTCATCAATTATGAAGAAACATAATACTATATCCTGGTGTAGGATGTGAGTGCAAATTGCCAGGATTTTAAAACCACCACTGAAAGGCAAACTGCTCAGGGTGCAGCATTTTGATCTTTAAAAGTTTGTTCGTATATTTGTCAAAACTTCATGAGGAACTCACTGTATTCTGAGAGAATTAGATTCTCTCCTGACCTACGTAGTGTGTGAAAGTCTGAGTTTGTTACCAAAGCTATTGATGTCATCCCCAAACTCCAGGGCCCAAATTCTCCCTTAGAGGAAGTGTGATCATCTTTCTCCACATCTGCCTTAGGATGGATGTCTTGTGGCATTTTAACGTCCGACTATATAAAATGTGTGACTCTTCTAAAACATTATTGTCATATCTCTTTGTTTTGTCATTTCACCCTCACGAAGCAGAATAATTATTGCCTTCCACTTCTACTATTCCAATCAGAGCTGTAACATGACCATCCAATTAGAGTCTATGAAGAAAGGAGGGCTCCACGATTCTATGCCATCCTATGAATTATTTCCTAGCTCAAGAATCTCCTTCTTTGCTCCACAGTGTGTGGAGCACAGAAATATTCTAAGGTCCCTTTTAACAGTCCATTTCTATACTTTTCAGAATAAAGCCGCTGAAGTCCATTCTAGGGCCAGGTATGAGCCCAGACTTGGGATATTAAAAACCACCCCTGGGATCTAACAGCCGAGCAGGTTGATGGATTCCTTTTTGCCCTTCTTTCTTATTGCAGTGAAACTGAGCCAAAGTTGTAATTCTTGAAGAGTTTCTGAATGGGAAATGCAGCTTAAACCTGGGTGCTGGCTGCTCTCTGCATGTTAAAAGGTAATTGAATAGGGGCAAGCCCAAGTACAGCTGGATATGTAGGCTAGAGGCACTAAGTTGCAGCCTCAAAGAGGTCACACTGAAATGAATTTTTTAAAAGGACTATAAAATTGCATCTGAGATAGATGGGGAGCTAAAGCAATATTTAAATGAAATTGTTATGGATATAAGTCACTTTCTCGGCATTATAACTATTTCTAACATAAAATATGTTTTCACTTCATATATAAAACATTGTTATTATTCACACCCTATGACATGTTAACATATTAAAACTTAAATGTTTAATGCATATATTAAACTTCTGTGCCATCATTAACCCAGCTGATGAATTTTCTCGGAAAAAAAATAATGGAAAAGATTGATCGAGAGAGATAATTTTTACAAATTAGAACAGAAATATGTAACTCAAATAGTCGTAAGATAAAAATGTCTAATTTGAAGTTTCAACCCCTTTCCTTTTTTCCTTTCTTTCTTTCTTTTCTTTTTTTTAGGGCTCATGAGATTCCTACTGCCATTTGTTTTCCTATTAAGTGACATTTCAAATACTTTATTATAAACATAAATCACATCTCTCAAAAAGGCAAATGACAAACTAAATTTGAGATCTGACTTGCATTTTTATGCCCTATCCGAGGCTAAATAGATGAGCAGCTGCCTCAGAGACTGAGTGAAGGATAAACAAAGAGGGACAGAGGAGAGCAGAAAACATGTCACTGGAAAGTGACATGTGCCCTTTTAACTCACGAGCGGCTTGCTAACCCCTGTCACTTCGGTTGACATCTGTTACATATCCCGATGCATGAAGATGCAGGGAAGACCAATTTTATCTGTTGTTGGCTTGAGAAAACATGTCCTGTCTCTCTCTCTCTCTCTCTCTCTCTCTCTCTCTCTCTCTCTCTCTCTCTCTCTCTGTGTGTGTGTGTGTGTGTGTGTGTGTGTGTGTGTGTGTGTTTTAAGCTCCTTGGTTTATTTACAGACCTGACTTCACTTTTATTTGTCCTTTAGAAACAAAGAGACAAGCTACGGTTTACAGCCTGGTGCACTGACACCCGATAGTGGATGCTGTGGGATATATTGTAAGTTCCACGTGCTCAAATAGACAGCATCAGTGAAAAAAATTCTCACTTTGAACCGTAAAGCGTCTCCAGTGGAGGCTTGTAGGATGCACATGTCTTTTCTAAGATGAATTACTCTGACTAGCCGTGTTGTTTCTCCCCACCAGGTACATGTGACAGAGCAAGGGTCTTGAAAAGCCAAAGGGGAGATGTGCAGCATAAGGAGACAGTGGCTAGGAGATAAGCGAAAGCTCGCTCTGCATTTTTGCTACTTGACAAGACGGCCAGCATCGCCAAAAGTATCAGCATCATTGGACGCTGGTAGAAATCCCTTTTGTCAGGCTTCATTCCACACTCCCTAGAGTAAATGCCTTGGAGTGGAGCTTGCTTCCTAGCAGAGCCTGAGGCAATGCCAACTCTTGCTAATCGTTTGAGATTTGTGTAAATAATAAAGTATTTGAAATGCCATTTAATAAGAATACAAATGGTGGTAGGATTTCATGAACTACCCCCACCACAAAAATCACAAAAAAAAGATGAGGGTGGCTAAAACTTTGAATTGGTTAAGACTTTTATATCTCATCACTGTGTAAGCTACATATTTTCATTCTAGTTTAAACTTGAAACTCCCTGGCAGCAGAGAAAGAATGAATGAGCGAAGCTGGAAGACACATTCCAAGTAGCTCTTGTATTTACAATACTGCGTGTCCTGAACTATGTAAGGGTAAAAAAGATGACCCAACATTAAGCTTTCAGCATGGTCTTATGTTCATATACTCGTGATGATACTTGCACAGGACACAGGATGTTAGCAACTTTAACATGCTCCCTAAAGACTAGGCACTTAAATAGACACACAGTTTCTAAAGGGTTGGAATGTTCTTTAGGGAAAAGGTTTTAAAGAACTATTGTTTGATTTCATATCAAAAGCAGGCATTTTAATGTCTGGATGACGTCACTTGTAAGTGCATGGTACACGAGATAAAACAAGCCAAGAATAGTTAAAACCTCTGTCAAATCCAGAATAGCTAAGCCCTCTATCAAACCAAAAGAGCCAAGACCTCTATTAGAGGTAACAGAGGTCTGGGAAGCCGTCATAATCGCACAGATCGAAATTCATAATCAAAGTTGTACTCGGTAATGATGAAGAGACACTGCTCTGGAAAAAGAAGGGAGAGGAGGAGGAAGAAAGGAAGGGAGGAAGAAAGAAAGAGACGGAGGGAGGAAGGGAGAGAGAGGGAAGAGGAGGAGGAAGAAAGAAGGAAGGGAGAGACAGAGAGAGACAGGGAGAGAGACAGAAAGAGAGGCAGAGAAAGAAAGAAAGTGACTGACTCAGCAGGAAAAAGATACGCTTGCTAAATATGGACTGTGTCGGCCCCAGGACACCAGGGAAAAGCTTAGGACCCTGAAGCTGGATGTGGTCATGGGGGGGTCCCTCTAGCTTGTGCAAATGACACACCCTTGGCTAAGTGATAACTCAGAAAGAACCCCTGCTTCCAAAGAAAGTAAGATTTCTTAAAATTCTTTTGTTTGAATCAACATAAGGAAGCACAGTGCATAAACTTCTATAGCAACAGCAAGCTTGGTGGTCGATAGAGAAAGTGACAAAGCATGGTGAATGGGGAGCAAAGTCTGTCTTTCCTTCTCAGGAAAAGGAGTGAAGCAGTTTGGTGAAGGCTCTGTCTTTTGCTACATGTATACAACAAAAAACGAACATGTATGTTATACGTACGTGCATGAATACGTAACCAGATACATGTACTAAAATGGAAGTGATTCTGTTCTTTCACCATCGAATTATTTACATATGTCCTAAACATGTGTTTATAACAAGATTCTTCTGAGCCATTTGCAGCCGGTCCTGAGCAATCTATTTCTTAGTTGCACTGCAATGTGGTTACCAAATGCCTAGTTGTCCCTGAATACGGTTTCAGTTTTCTCGCTGTCGCAAGCAGTTCTCTGGTGATGCATCCTGATACATTTTGCTGTCTCCTTACTATTTCCTTATGATAAAACCCCCAAAGATATTAAAATTGTTTTTACTAAGTATCTGCCATCCTCCCCTAACTGGCTCAGATGGTGACTGTAGAATGGGCCTTTGTTGAGTTTCCTCTTATTAGATTTTTTCATTGCTCAAGCCTGCAGAGAAGTTGTCACAGCCTAATTGTGCCATCAAATTAATTCATGTCGTACCCTGCGTTGTGGCACCTGGACATTTGTACCTATGCCTTGCTCAGGTGTACAGGTTTTATTGGATACCCTAGAAGCAAGATAGTTTCCAAGTCCATATTTGGAGGTGTATTATCAAGAGACTATGCTACATACACTCTACAGAGGTGACCCTGCTATGATCCCATATGCACAGCACAGATAGCAATGTGTTATGCAATATGGTGCATTAAACATAGTAGAACATATGGGGAAATATGGGTTTTATGGCAGGCCACTGAAATCTGGCGAATTTTTTAAAACAAAGTATTAACAACTCTAGTGAACCACTCTTTATTTTCTACCTGGATGTAAATTCCCAGGAGCTTTTCCTTCTAATAGTGATCAATCTTGTCACGGTGGCGGTCTTGCATCTAAGCTGCCGCCTTCTTTATAAATATCCATTTCAATATGAGAGAAGAGGCTGTTTGCAGAGAAATTTATCCTTACTTGGAGCTCATTATGATAGGTAAATATAGTGGTTCTAGAAGTTTCTGGTAGTTTAAGAAACCACTAGTTTAGTTATGGTATGTGGTTAGCGTGTGTGTGTGTGTGTGTGTGTGTGTGTGTTTGCGTGTGTGTGTACATGCATGTGAGCATGCATACAGACACATATTTATGTTTGTGGTGTTTCTGTCCTCACAGTACTGGGAGCAAGCGCTCTCCCTTTGAGATACATCTTCCATCTACGACCTTATCTGTAAGTGCGAGGAAACATACCATCAGTGCTTCAAAATATTAACATTACAAATCTGAGCCTTCATCATGTTGCAGTGACTTAAATTCTGGAGTTTTTTTTTCTTTCTTTTTTTCGGAGCTGGGGACCAAACCCAGGGCCTTGCGCTTGCTAGGCAAGCGCTCTACCACCGAGCTAAATCCCCAACCCCAATTCTGGAGTTTTTAATGGAGTGTCCAACCACTGAAATTGAGGAAGCACACACCACAGTGTATCAGATGTCAACACCCAAGTGTCTGAGGCAGAATCATTTATGCATCTAACTTCAGATACATAGACCGTTCTTTGTAAAATCTGGAATCTTATGAACAAGCTGGAGTAATAAGGACAATAAATATCTGCATGGCAATGACCTCACTCCCTTCGGCAGTGAGGCAGTGAGGTCAGGTCAAGATACAGCCTCTTAAGTTCCTCACAGGGTGCAGGTGTCCACACTAGTGACGTTGGCTACAACGGGTCTGCCTAAAAGTTCCCTGACTCTGAAGAAAGATTCCGTTGCTGAAACTTTTGTTACAAACTATTCTCCTAAGAAGACACTCTCACCCATATTTAAATAAAGAACTACTAAGCAGGCAGAAACAGAAAATCCCTGATAGTCACAAGAAAGCAAATCTTTCCTCATGTTATTTAATTTCCTCCCATGTCGTGTCACGGCAGTGGAAAGCACCCTGACACACATTCCTTCCTGGACTTTATTGTTTTATTGTCCTGTTTTTGTTGGTTGAGATGGGGTAGGTCTCCTTTTTCTACTCTTCTGCTCAGATGGGAGACTGAATGGCTGTTTTATCCCTTCTCTTAGACACATGGCTGGAGGCGACACATCTTCATGTGTTCTTACTTGCATTTCCCCAAGTCTTGAAATTCTGTTTTCCTTGCCACTTAGTCAAAACGTTTCCGAATGCTCTCCATTCTTTATTTAAAAACCCATGCAGCATTTAGAAATTCATTACTTAATTTCCAAGCAGTTGGGGACGTCTCTTGCTTTCTTTTCCTTATTGGCCTCTAACTCAATTTCGCATGGTCTAACAATGTTCTTTGAGTATCTCAAAACCTTTGAAGTGTGCTGAGGTCTGCGTTATAAACTGGTATCTGGCCAATTTTGGCAACTGTCTCATATGCAGTCCACTGCTGTTGGATGAGGGACTCTTTAGATCCTATGGCTAAGTGGGAATTTGAGAACATACTCAATTATCCCTGGCCCCTTATAATCAAACCTTTACATAATTTTCTTCTCTTCTATGCTGGAGTGTTCTAGGAGTGGCATTTTATAACAGAACTAGCTCTTGTTCCATAAGATTGGGCCATTTATATCAGTGGATGCTATATTCCTTCTGCACACACGTTGAAGAGACCTATATGTCACTAGAGTAAGGTTGTGAATGAGCTGTGTAGATGGTAACTTTAAGTCAATATGAGGTAAGCATCTGGACTGCTGGCCAAATAGCTTGCAAGACAAAGAATTCTCTGAAGACGCTTGAGATCCTGGAAGTGAAGCCCTGAAATGAAACTGCAAGTCCATGCTGTACCGCCATCTCGGTTTTCCCATGATGCTCTCAAGGTGAGGGAGTTAGACATAGAATTACCTGAGCCTAACCCTAACCCCTAACCCTACCGTACCCCTAATCCTGAAGGGCAGATTATACAGGTTTACTGATTCCAGACACAGCAATAGATTATGAGTACAGTGCTATTTAGAGCTTTTATATCTATACTGAAATTTTGTGACTTTACAATTAGTAAAGTGAGACAGAAAATGGGGTGCTCGATTACCTCCACCTTCATGGCATTCTTTCTTCTCTTAGTCCTATAATATTTTTTTGCTTTATATATTTTGAAATTGAGTTGTGTAATATGTTTATGTGCAGTGTGCATGTATGTATGTGTGCATGCATATATGCATACGTGCCATGGGACACATTTAAATACCAGAAGATACCCTGAAGTGTTGATCCTTGGTTTCCACACTGTTGCTGGCAGGATCTTTTGTTCAGCCAAGTATATGCTGGTCTGGCAGAGCATGAGCTCCTAGAGATCCCCAGCCTCCAATTTTGCCATAGGCACTGGGATTACAGATACTTGCTAAGGAACCTTGCTTTCTGATGATCAAGGTTTCTGAACTTTGGTCGTAAGGCACAGAGAACAAGCGATTTCCAGAGCCATCTCCTTGACCTCCGAAGTTCATTTTTGACTGCAGGCAAACTGAGCACGTTTCTGTCTTCCTGGTTAGCCTTTCTCCTGCAGCATTCGTGGTCAAATGTTTTCCATCTTGGTAGTGGGATTCGTGCCTACATTACCACTTTCCTCTGCCTCGTTTTTGGCAAGTTTTGGGTCATGAGATAAGCTGTTCCTTTCTTCTACCATTCCTGTCCAGCTTCAGCACCCCCTGCATTTGCAACTAGGGCTGGTCTCACCCTTGGCACCTATACTAGCTATAACTTGTCCACATCTTGATTTTACTCCTGTTGCTATCTACCTAGCATGTTCTAGAAAGTGTGTTTGTTACCCTAAAATTATCACATGTGATTTTACACATTTTCCTTTCATGAGTTTCTCAGTTTTTCCCCCTTTTGTCTCAATTTGAATGTTTGTGGTGATCTGTTTCCCAGTTCCCCCAGTATCTGTGTTTTTAAATGTATGTAATCAAGAACCTCAGGTCCCACATGGATTCTTAGCTTCAGGGATCCCATGGGTCTTTCATGAGTACTTCATCCCCGGCAAGACTGTTTTATTTTCTAGAAAAATAAACCAAATATTCTCGTAAACACTTTAATTTTGCATTGTTTACAAAGTATGGCAAGGTAACCCAACCTTTAAAAACCAGCTAGTTAAGGAATCAGTAAAGGGATCAAGTGGTACAGGGAAATTGATGTGGTAGGCAAAGTTGACATCATTTGGCAGCAATGGGGAGTGGTGCCGTTTAAGAGGAGGTACCCAGCGACTGAAGGGTAGCCGAGGCAATGATATTTGATGTAGTTTTAATAAAAGCAAAGATCTCCCGCTTATATTCTTCTGAAGAAATGCTATCCTAGACGGTTCTGAAGTGGAAGCCATCCTAGAATACACAAGGAATAGGAAAGATAATCATTGTTGTTGTGCAGTGAAAAGAATGTTATGCTAAGAAGTCCACGAAAAAGCAAAACAAAACAGAACAGGAAGCAGTGTAATAAAGTAAGAACATGGCAAACGTAGACACTGGAGTTAGACACAGTGGTGCAGGCCTGTAGTCCGATCACTTAGAAAACAGGCAGGGGCATCGTGAGTTCAGGGATAGCCTTGGATACAGAGTGTATTCCAAGCTAGACTCTGAGGAACAATGCGGCCGGCCGTGCCTCAAAGCAGAGCACAGAATGATACAGTGGCGCAATGCAGCACCGAAGGACAGAGAGGAGGACCTTCCCGATGCGAGGAGGATCTTATCTTTTCGCTTTCTCTGAGGCACTCTTGCTCTCTCAGGGGCTGTGACTAGCAGTACAAAGTCTAAACACGAGTGGACTCGTCATCTTATTCTCGTATTGTGCTACATGCCGGGGGATCGTGAGATCCCCGTCCTCCCCTGAGGATCTACAAGCAATAAACGGTTGCTGGAAGAAAGACACTGCCTTGAGTGGCTTAGCTACTGGTGAGGTGCCCATGTGTCTGTAAATAACCTTTCACCCATGTTCTCATAAGCAACCCCAGTTGAACTCATGTCACAAAACATAGGTAAACAAGGTAATGTCTCCATTTCATGGTCCGCCTTTGTCTATGTCTGTAACATGTCTTTGTAGAAGAAAGGCTTTCAGGATCTCCGCACCTCATGTTTGGGTGTTTCCCTCCGTGTTCAAGGTAAATGTCGTAGGGCGTTGATAAATGGAAGGGTTCAGCTCATTGGTATAATTCCAGATCTGTCTACTTTGGAAGGTGAAGCCCGGTGGCGATGATTTTCTTGTCGGTACGATTTTGCATTTAGGATTTAAGTAAAGACACTGAAACTAACTTAAAGGTGTTATTTTTTAATTGAATTTCTTCTTTTCCCTTGACTGCTTGGGGCATTTTGTCAGGTAATTTGATAGATAGTTCCCTAGAAGGTTCTCATTTCCCTGCGTCCCTCCATTAGTAATGGGGTCAGTAACGACGCTGCTTATTCAAAGCCTGGCTTGCTGTCTTTTTTTCAAAAATGTATTATTGTTTTTTATTACTGTTGTAATTTAAAACTCTGTGTGTGTGTGTGTATGTGTGTGTGTGTGTGTGTGTGTGTGTGTGTGTGTTATTCTCAGTGTCTGCATGTCATTGTAGGAGTGTAGAGGTCAAAGAACAATTTTTAGGCATCACTTCGCTCCTTCTGTCATGGGCCCTATAAACTCAGGTAATGAAGTTTATGGGACAAGTACTATTACCTGCTGGGCCATCACTTGTGTCCTCCTTTCTTGTATTTTTAATTAATATTTTTTACTACTTTCTGAATTTAATGTACATTAAGAGTTCCTTTCTTTATTTTTCATAATGCAGCCTTATTTATTTATTTATTTATTTATTTATTTATTTATTTACTTACTTACTTACTTACTTATAGAACACTGGGGATTGAACCTAGGCCTTATGCAAGAATTCTTAATACTCTGGTCTAAGGTAGACCTCTAGCAGGTCCTTTTAATAGCACATTGAATTTTAATATATTTTATTGCATATTAAGAGAGGACAGCTTTTAGCTGTCATAATGCCTTAACATTTTTCACTGATGCTTCCTCTGACTTTATGGTAATCCTTTATTCATACAGATGACCTCGTTATTTTCTAGTCTTAATTGTAAGTAAAAGATTCCCTATATCATTTTATTCTTCCTCTTCATAACCTCATCCTTTAGTGAAACTCTATGCTCATGAAAATTCCTCCACTTAAAGTCAATGAACGGGGCTTGTTAATTCTGATTAGTGTCACTCCACTCCTGAATTCCCCAGCAAGAATATTCAATCCAAGGCAACTAGTCCTTATTATAACTTTTATGTTTCTTTCTCTAATCCATACTGGAATTTGGTCAGGCCTTCACTGGGTCAAGCCTTCACTGGGTCAGACCATTATTGGGTCAGGCCTTTTCATTAGGACAAGCATTTATGGGGTGAAATCTTTATTTTTTTTAACCCCCTGTAAGACTACAGCTTCCCATTCTCATCCTAGATTTCTTGAGCTGATCTCCATGATTTACCACTAATCCAGTGGGGTAGAACTTAAGATTTTATTCTATGTCTTTATTTCTCTAAATTTGTATACACCAACCTTTTGGTGATGAAACCCAGGGCCTTGAATATATTGTTAGCACTTTACCAAGAAATCACACCCCAGGCCTTCAGTCTCTTCTTAATCCTCAGGAATGAATTGTTCACCTATCTGTAAAGGCCAAAGTTCTCTGAGCTTCCTAGCTGTCACTGTGGTGTGTTCAGCTTACGGCTGAAAATGGATTAAATAGCACTTTGTGCCTCTTCACTTGGCCCTTTGTGGTTATTGTCTCCCATGTACACCTATAGGATTTTGCTCGTAAATATCACATCAAATCATAACTGTTCTTGTTTCTTTTTTGGTGCCTCAATACTCAGTCTTCTGTTAGACTTGGATGTTCTTGAGGGCAAGATCTTCATTTTACTTCTTGTGTCACTAGCGATTAATATACTGCCTGGAACACCGTGGACAAAAATAAAAATAAGCGATTTCAGTGGATAAAAATATAAATGGTCCGATGCGTCTGGGTCAGTAGGCATCCATCACTGTTTCAAAAAAAATTGCTGAAAGTGTGGCCCTCAGGTATTGTGAAAACAAATTTATCTTTCTATATAAAGGAAAAATGAAATTTCACGGAGAATATTAAATATCTTACTCCACTGAGGTATTTATGAGGCTTCTGAATTGAATTGGAATTCCTCCCTCAATATAAATCCTAGATACAAGTAAAGTGTTCTTAGGGGACAGATACTAGAAAAGGAAACAGAAAGAAAACCAAACATTAGGTTTTAGTCTAAGAATTTAAGTGCTTTCTTAAGCCCACCAATATAATCAGATTTATATTTATTTTTACAGAAATGTTTGCTCTGCTAATGCATTCCTAACCAAATAATGGGTGTTGCATGATGGAAACTTCAAATAAAGTTCTTAAGGCTGTCAAAAAGTAAATAAGCTAACGAGAATTGTATTTTTTTTGTTTCCCAGTGGACCTCATAAATGATTGGGTAGGATGTGGTGCAGTTAGAAAGAGGCACATAGACACCCATATGCAAGTACAGTTAGCACTTTATCCTCTGACCCTCACCTACCCCCAAAATTGCAGTTTTACCTTCTGCTGAAGTATGTTCAGGTTTCAGATGAACATATATTTTACTTGATTTATTTTGATAAGTTCCTCTATGCTCCAGAAAATACCAGAAACAAATCATCAACTAATTTAATTTACTGTGCACAAAACAAATAGCCTTGTTTATTCTCTATTTATATTGTTCTTATAGATATCTGCATGAAATGTACCTCGTGAATGAATATTTAATTTTTAATTTGTTCTAAAGAATACATGAATGTATATTACTCAAATGCTACTTTAGATTAGTTTGATGTTGATTTGAAATTTTGAAGTTTTTTTTTTATTCGACAAGCTTGGCATGGTAGTCCATAGTTACAAACCAGCACCAAAGAAACAGCAAATACAAGGGGATTTTTCTCAAGTTTAGGGCTACCTTAGGTTAGGTAATGAGTTCTAGGATGGCCTGGGCTATATTACAAACCCTCCCTGTCTCCAAAAAGAAAGGAGAAAGAAAGAAAGAAAGAAAGAAAGGAAGGAAGGAAGGAAGGAAGGAAGGAAGGAAGGAAGAGAAAGAGAAAGAAAGAAAGAAATGAAGGAAGGAAGGAAAAGAAAGGAAGGAAGGGAAAGAAAGAAAGGAAGAAAGAAAGAAAGAAGGAAAGAAAGAAAGAAAGAAAGAAAGACAGACAGACAGACAGGAAGGGGAAGAAAGAAAGAAAGAAAGAAAGAAAGAGAGAAAGAAAGAGAGAAAGAAAGAGAGAAAGAAAGAAAGAAAGTAAGTTCTTTGATATGATGTCCAGAGCCTATGGGGCTTTCCAACTGAACATAAACCTATGATACAAGGATTAAGATTTGTGACACCGTGGTTGTAGAATATTTACCATAAGTAGTAATTCTGGATAGCTTAATATAACACAGTGGAATATGGCCTGCTAACAATGAAATTGTTCTGAGTGAAAGCATGGAGTGATATTTCAGTGGTATGATTCATAAGGCATGAGCAATCAAGCCAAGTTTTATGAGACGTCATTTTGAAAGATTTCATTAAAACAGGTTTGCAAGCCCTGGGATGAAGTGGCAGAAGTTCAGATTGTCTGTGTTTACTCTTGATTGAAATCTCTTTCCGTGGAAGAATGGGAACAGCGGGTCACAAGTTCAACTATTCTCAATCTGAGAATCTGCTTCATTAGAGAATTCGGGTTTACACGATGTACAACAGTGCAAGCAAGAGGACATTGCTATGTTCTGAGCTCATGAAACCTGAGGCCACCAAAAGCTCACCCCAGGAAGGACATTGTGACATACAGAGGAGCCTAAAGATTCAATGGCTGTGAATGAGAAATGTCTCCTATAGGCTATGGGCTGGTGGGGATGTCATAGAACCTCTAAGAGATACAGGTTTGCTGGGGGAAGCATACCACTGGGGAGAGGGTGTGGTGTGGGAGGTCCATATCCCAACTACACTTTCTGCTCTCTTCCTGCAGGCAATTGAAATGTGATCAACTGGCTTCCTGCTCTGGCCACTTGCTGACAAGCCTACCTCCCCATTTATGGACTCCTCTCCTGGAACCATAAGTCAAATTTTTTTTTTATTCTTTAAGTTGCTCTGGGTTGTAGTATTTTATCACAGCAATGGGAAAATCACTGATAAGGGGGTCTTCAGAAGAACATTGTTCTCTTTTCATCTAAGATGGGAAAAGAAAAAGAAGGGTCTCATTAAACATAAAGAAACCTTTGGTTCCAACATTTAAAAAAAATAAAAATAGACTAAAGGACTGTCTTTGTATTTACGTATCTCAATTTGCACATAACAATATCCCAGAATATTTGAAAAAAGGAGGCCTATTCAACCAAGGTTGCTGGTCTACCTGGATGTCTGTATGTAGAAGAGAGCAAGTAGAGCTGTGTTTATTACTCTGAATAAATTTCAAGACCAAGTGGACCAAAGACCTCCATACAAACCCCTGATATACTAAATCTAATAGAATAGAAAGAGGGGAATAGCCTTGAATAGTTCTGAACAGAACACCAACAACTCAGGCAATAAGGTCAACAATTAATACATAGGCCCTCATGAAACTGGAAAGCTTCTGTAAGGCAAAGGACACCATCCATTGGAAACAAGGTTCTTAAGAAAAGGAAAACTTTAGAACTTGTTTCTGCAACTGCTGACTTTATGGTTCCATCAATGCTGTCCGTTGTCTATATTGGGAATCATCTCAAGGCTGGCTTCTCTGCTTCTGCCAGCCTCGTCTCTGTCTAGTCAGAGCTAAAACCCAAAGTCCTCCCCAGCGCTGTGAAGCCAGGCACCTCTTTGCCCCACACTCTTCAGCCGTTCCTCACCTTCTCAGAGTAAAATATGGAAGCCAATTATGAGGGATGTGAACAACATAGAACAAACCAGGAAGTGTGTTCAACAACAACAAGCAGTTGGGACCTGGCAAGGCTTGTCAGGAATTTACACCCCTAAATTTAGATATCCTCTTTTATTTCTCACCCAATTCCAGTTCCTCTGTGGTTATATGGAGGAAGACTGAGACATGTGCTGTTTACATAGTGACTGCATCACTATCAAATGCCTCACTTAAGAAACTCCTCCCTCCTCCTGCCACCAGTAGCCTTGGCTGTCCTTGAACTAGCTCTGTAGACCAGGCTGGCCCACAACCTTTTAAATATCTTGCATATAGGTCTTCTTAGCCATTATTCCGTCATAAAGTGAACCCATCTTCTAGTATGGAAGGAGTATCATCCCTAAATACCAACTCTGCTCACTTCGTCTTAAACAAAAATTTCAGAAGACAAACAGAAATACAAAAGACAAAAGACAATGTTTTTCTAATGCTCTTAAGTAAAGATCTATGTTGTAAAAATTTTGGGGGACATTTCGGGACATCCAAAATATTTCACCACAATCTATCCAAATAATAATAATAATTGATGGTTCCCAGGGATTCCATTTCTTCTGTATACCTCCAGACTACTTCTCATTATAGCATCAGTTGAAGACTAAAATCTCATTTAAACACTATTTGGCTTAAAAGTGAAATATTTCATTCTCAATTCAGGTATTAACTATACTTTAGTTTAACTACAATGATTTCATGTGTAGACCTCATAAATGATTGAACAAGCCCCTTACTCCAAGTACTCCCACAGTGTACATGGTGGAGCAGGCACAGGCTAGACCAAAGTTGCCAGCACGTCAGTTTTGAAAGGAGGAAATGAACCGTACAGTGAAGTCAGCCCACAGTTACATAGCAGTCCACTCACTGAAAGCCCACTACTTGTGTACACACAAGATTCTATGCTTGAATCTTCCCTCTACCAACCAACAGCCTGCATAGGACCATACATTTTGTAAGCAAACATTCATTGTGTTCACTGCTTAATAGTTCTGCAAAGAGCTGAAAACAGTCAATCAACTTAATTTTTAAACTTATTTTCCAAGTAACTAAAATTGTGTTTAAAAACTTTTCGCCTATACCCTCTACCTTGCAGTGTTTCACTTGTCTTTTCCTCTAGCAGTTTCAATGTTTCAGGTTTTACACCGAGGGCGTTAATCTGCTTGGAGTTGAATTTTGTACACAGTGAGAGAGGAATCTAGCTTCCTTCTTCTGATGTAGATCCCTAGTTTCTCCAGCACCCAGCTTTTATTACTGTGGCTCTGTAGGATAACTACTGAAGCATGCCTATGAAATTAAACAGCTTCTCTGTTCAGGAAAGGAAATTTCCAATGAGTGGAAAGGTAGCTCACAGAACACGAGGATTGCTAATTGACCGCTAGACAAAGCATTAATATACAAAATACACAGAACTGAATAAAACATTAAGCTTTATGAAAACAACAAAAACGGTCAACGTGCGTGAGTCATGTATCTGAGCAGAGAGACTAGATGCAAATGGATAATTAACATTTCAAAAATGTTTAACATTAAAAAAACTGTTACATCCTTCCAATAGTAAATTTTACACCATTTCTTCACAATAACATTTTCATGTTTTCTAATATAAATATAGCAATGATATTGTCAACATTTAAACTTAATTATTATTCATAGTTTGAAGAGTATATCATAAAAGCAACAAATTCTATTAGTAACAAACTCCTCCCTTCTAACTACCCCAAGAAACTCAGAACCCTTTTCCATGGCTTGAAAATGTATTCTGCTTCATGCTAGAATCAAGTATCCAGCACGATAGCATCGAGAGGCAAGATCTTTAGTATGTTGCTAAGTTCTGAGAGCTCTAACCTTGTGAATGGGATTAATAGCACTGCAAACTGTTTCTAGGAAGCTAACTAGCTCCCTTTGCCTTTTCTTCTACCAACTGCAGAAGGGGAAAAGCAATAGCGTCACAGAGCAATACACAGCAAAAGTTTGTCAAACACTGAAGCTACTGATGCCTCCATTTTAGGTCCCTCAGAATCGAGTCCTATGACAAAGTTCCTTTCCATGTTTTTCAAATTACTAAAACTTCCCCCAAAAGCCTGCATTCAAAGGTTGACCACTGGCACATGATATTGAGAGGTGGGCAAACCTTTAGGAGATGTAACAGAAGGAAGTTAATCATTAGAGAGATTATTAGCAACTTTTCTTCTACCCTCCACGAGATGAGTGACATCATTCCACCTAGTTCTTCCTGCAAGGACTACCGTTGCACAGGCCCAAAGCAAGCATCGAATGAAATCTCGAATCTGCACCAAAATATAGCTTTCCTCCCAGTAAGTTTTTAACTTCTGTTACTACTGGAAGAAGATGGACACATTACGTCACTGACATGTTTTCAAAAGCAGCATAGAGATAAAGACACTGCAATGATTGTGTAGATCGTGACACACCAGTGGTATGACTAGAACCCATTTGCAAAGTAGAAATATCTCAGCTAAAGAACACGGGCACCAAGAGTTCACACTTGCAATAACCAAAACCCTTCCTGATTTTCCCCAAAATGAAAATCTCTGACTGGAAATCTTAGGGTCATTGGAAAATTTAGTTTTAACTCCTTTCAGAATTTGGGCACACAAGATTTCTTAAATATTACAAATTTGAGGACATGGTTTTGTTTTGTAGAATCTGTGATGGACAAACCAATGCTAGTTCTATGCCACCTATTAAGTGTCCTGCTGTATGACTAGTGATGAGGTCATAGGTTAAAGAGCATTGTCTCTAGTTTGTGTGAAAATCACAAATTACGAAGCATCCCTAAATCACCCACATTTATGCCAGCATTGGCTATAAGTTGAGGCATTCCTGCAAGCCATCTTTCAGGGTTAGATAATTTGCTTGAATTACATGTCAAACTCACTGATATGACAATACTTAAAGTGTCAGTTTTATAATGAAGGATGTGAATAAGGAATGGCCCAATGAACTATGCCAGTAAGGAGAATCACGAAAGGGTCCCACATGAGCTCTGCTGGTTTTGTGGGGTGCACTGTCATACCAGCTCATCAAGATGTCTGATGACTGTGGAGGATCCCAAGCCTTATTGTCTAGAGTTTTATTGGGATTCCATTATGTAGTTACAAGTGATCAAACTTAAGCAGTATTTGGAACTTAACCTTCAGTTCTTTCCTCTCTTAGGAGGTAAGATATACCATTGAGGGGGAAATCACCAACCCTCGATGGATTGCTTGTCTTCCAGAGTTGTCTACAGGCTTACCTCCTCTTACACCATTAGCATAAACTTGGAAATGACTCATTATGAATTGCAAAATCTGTGCCCACCAGTCATCTCAATCGTGTTGAAATTGTGTCAGGACTTGTGAACGACAGCCAACTATTTTCTTTCCTCCATCCTAAATATTTTATAAAATCTTGTCCCAGGCTGTGAGAACAGAGGCCTTGTTCCAGGGAAGAACAATTAGAGTGGTGGGGTGTTGAACATTCAGACAGCATGGGAGGCAGATTTGGAAGCAGGCTGCAAGTAGGACATTTACAAAAAGCAACTATCGAGGAAGAAAAGCACATCATACATATTTCAGATACGTTCTTGCTCATGGGCAAATAAGTCAAGTGATTGGATCCTAATGTATTACTAACATGCCTGGATTGGTGGGAGAAGCCCCATGGAATTGCTCGTGTCCTCGTGAATACTTAGTTTATACAGCCTGGAAGAAAAAAGATTTAATTTTAAGATGGAATGAGTTTAGTTTCTCAGAATATTTTTTTTCCTGCTAAGAACAGCTGTTCATAGATATTTGCCTATTCCCCAAATTCCCCTTGCTGGGACCCAAGAGAAATTGTCTCAGTGAACTCAATAAGAATCACATTATGGGGAAACTCACCGATCCTCATTTTATTATTTGCAAATTACAGTTAAGCAATGTCAATACTTTACTATGTGTGGCCATAAAAATCATATTCTGTTCACAAAAAGAGGCATAAGACACTGGGGCAAAGACCATGTGGGAAGCCCAGTGGCAACAGATACGTTCTTGGACTGACAAATTTAAACTGCGATTACATGTAATCACTTGACTAAGATGGACTACACTTTCCTTATTTTGTCAAGTGAACAGACTAGACTTCTATCTGTTAGCTCCAAATGCAGTGCTTTGCCATTTAATCCCTCTCGTGTGGAAACTAGAGAATAATAATCTGACCTACATACATAGAAACACACACAAGTCACTCTAAAATGTTTATGTAAATTCTCACACTGCAAGGATAAGGACATAAGGAACTGAAAATAGAGACTTTGAAAGAAAAGCACAAAGAAACATATTCTTATTCCTATTTGCATGGCTGTCATGAAGGAATACGAAGCACGACTTTACTAATGGCTCCATTTGGCTGACATTTCACCCCAATCACTGCCACAGCATGTATGTCCCTCACACCCACCTACCTGTGGTTTTTGGTTTTGCCATCAAGGCTCTGCTGATGTTTTGGTCAGACACTCATGCAGGCGTTCACTGTAGTCACACATGCACTAACCCAAGTGATGGAGAGTCGATGTCAGAGGGGACAATAGTGATGGGGAAAGGGTACCTTAGATGATGGCCTCTAAGGATGGCCTCCCATCCTTCAGTAGCTCAAGTCTGGGAGTTATTCTGTACAGCTTCTCTGAGGGTTACAGTGGGATTAAATCTCAGTTGACCCCAGAAGTGATCAGCTCCATAATATGTACTAAGTGGCATCCCTTGGTGATCTATTTCAACCCTCGTGTTTGCTGTCTCATACCCTGTAATTGCTTCCCCAAGAAACAGCCTACATGTGAGCTAATTGCTCAGTCTCTGCTTGTGAAAGGTCCAAGAACATGAAAATCAGCACTAGAAATATCAAAACACATCCAGACCTTAAAGAGGAGATTCTAGGAATGGACCACTTATTGGCAACAGGGATGCTTTGGCTGGCGGTGAGCCAGGTGGTCATTAATCTTCAGAAACATTACAATTGCAAAGACTCTCATCAGGGGTGAGTTAGAATGACCTGCAGGTGGAAGTTAGCCCCTGACCAATCTTGACCAATGTGGAATCTCTCTAGTAAATACCAGCTGATAGTATTCCATTAACTGCTTTAGAAACCTTCCAAAAAGTTAAGTGTGTAGTTCTTATTTGATAATCTTCAGCTTCATATGTGCTGTAAAAGATAGACATCTCCATGTATAGGAAGTCCTTATGCTTTTTTTTCTCCCATTGGAGAGATTGAAAAGCAAATGTTAGATTTCATTTTACGATCTGTAATGTTTTGTGGAGGAGAAGGTATGTAGCAGCTGGTGCTGTCTTGGTCATTGTTACTCCAAAAGCCTGCTTGCAGTGTCCAGCACATAAGTTAAAGAAAGCCTGCTCTCAGCCTGGCTCTGATTGATAAGAATTTCCAAAGTCTGCGCAAAGGGAGACAGGTTGAGACCTTTAGATTCATGAGTTAGGAACTGAGAAAAAAAGGTGCCCAGAAGCATCTTGGGCAGCAAAGACTAGGGCGCTGCACAGAAGGAGCCAGGGCAACAAAGTTAAAATATAGAATTAAGGCAGGATGACAAGAGTGAGGTGTGTGCTAGCTGCAAGAAGAATTAGAACTGCCCAGCATTTGAGGTAGACCAGATAGCTCCTGGGCAGATGCAGCACTTGCAACCCTCCAGGACCCAAAGGGGTGTGGCTAAACTCAATGCTACATAGGTCTTAAGAGACCAAAGATATGACCCCACCCATGGCCAGCTTTCTGAATCAGAGAAGCTGTTGATGTTACACAAGCTTAAGATGGGGTTGAGTGTTGGTAGCATGAATAACTCAAGGGCAAAGGCCCAACCTATCATGGATGATCACTCATGACAGCTGCGTCTCTGTCTAGCTTACAGGTGAGACAAACCCATTGTACAGACAGCTCCACTCCCACGGCTGTTCTTCAATGTTTATATACCTTTAAATAGAGGTCTTATGGACCTTTCAACTTTCTGGGCTTCCTAAGCCTTGTGAGTTTCATGACCCAAGTTTCATGAACTTACAAGTTTTGTTAGCTTCCTGTGTTTAATCACCATTTTTCCTTCCAAGATGAAAGTGGAAATTGGAAAAGGGGTGGGGTGTGGAAAGCGAATGGGGAGGGGAGCAAATGCCTGAGTGAAGATCTTCTAAGAAAGTGACTGGAGAAGAAACTCAGTCTGATACCTGCATGCAAGCATCTGGAACGATAGATCTGACAGGTGCTCTTGGATTCCTTCACTCCACCATAACCTCCATGACAGAGGAAAACTGGAGCTCCTGGGAAGATTGCCATGGAGGGAGATCAACATGAAGGTCCTCATCTCCCTCAAGTCTCCTTCAGCTCCGCTTATTACCCAACATTAATAACTACAGTATTAATGGCTTCAATACATGTCGGTTGGAAAAATATAAACCCTGTCTGCCAAGTAAAGCCAAAGTCCTCTAAGAACAGTAACACATGTTCTGCTAAGGAACAGGACATGGATTTTGTGACAGGATGAAATTGTGCAATGCAAGGATGGTTTAATGAGCATCCTTTGACCTGGGAGCCTGTTCACATGACTGGATGTCTGTCTTCCAAGAAAATAGAGAAGCACAGAGAGTGTTACACTAGTGGGACATTTCCTTGGAACATGGTTATATACCTGTGGGAGGTACATGGGATGATGCCTGAGCCTTGCCACCAAAGTGAGAGTAGCTGAAGCCATAGCTGAATGACAAATCTTGCATCTGGAACAGCGGTTAAGCTTTCTGAGTGGCAGCATTATTTACAGTGCAGAAGAAGCTCCTTGGTAGCAATCTGGTTATAATTGAACTTACTCTCTTGGGAGGATGCTGCCTGTGTCCTGGACTACTCACTGACAGACCTTACCTGCCCTTGGGGCTTGCAGGTGATGTGATGTGGAGTCAACAGAATCAGGGACAGACTCCAGGAGCAGGTGAAAAATGCCACAGCAAGATGACCTGAGCACTGCTGCAAGCTCCTCTAATACCCTCACCCATGCCCCATTGGTCCCAAGAAAGCATCTCCTCTAAACAGCAGTTCCTGATTGGCTGGCATTGTCCACATCACCAATCCTTGTTCTCTCAGGTAGTCTTCAATTAGGTTCTCCTGCAGGAGATGCTTTTGCAGCTGAACCTACCTTGTACTCCCAGTTTACATAGAGGTGGCTCTGCTGTTCCTACTACAGGAGGACAGTGGAGGAGACTTCTTAGAATGTATAAAATACTCATTTTCCAGCCTTACATCTATGGTGGTTATTTTTTGCTATCAAGTTGATTGAATTAAGGACAGGCAAGTGAATTGGTGGTGCATTCTTCTGGGTGTGTTAATGGGGGCATTTCTAAAAGTGATTGGTTTATACGTCAGCAAACTGAATCAGGAGGACATACACTGAATATGGATGTAACTATACAAAGGATAGAATGAAAGAACAAGCTTTTTAAAAAGAGAAAGAGGCACAATATTAAAGAGGCATGTGTCGTAGAAATCTCAATAAGGAGTCTGCTTCCAAAAAGGGATATTTGTTTCTATCCTTGAACATCAGACTTCAGGTTCTTTGAACAAAGTACTTGTGCCCATGGCTCTCTGGTACTGGTTCCTGATGTCTAGTCTCAGGAAGGAATAATATTATCAGACTCTCATCCCAAGTCCTCTAACTTTTAATAGGAAGCCACATTTCAGCTCTGTAGGCTCACCAACATGCAGGTGGCCATCATGCCTTCAGAAACCTGCCTGCTTTCACACATATGAATCCAGTGGTTCAGGAATGGTAATGTCCTTTGAGGACCCTGGGTGGTAAGAGGCAGTGAGAAGATTCCCCCCAACCAGCCATATGGAAGCAGCATTGTTTAGTGCTAATTATGCAGGTATCATTGTCTTTAAATGAAGCACTGAGAATAAAGTCTGCTGAAGACAACTGATTGAGAGATGTCTTTCACAGTTCCGAAGAGAAAAGGCATCATGCTATACCACACAAGATAAGGTTACAATGGAGCAGGGCACATGAGTTTATTGGATACAAGGGGTGCAGTCAGCATCCTCAAATATGGTTTGGGCAAGAAGGAATGAGTGAAGAAGAAAGCAGGCTTATAGGGGCAAGGATAGGTGCATTTGACTAACTTATGCAGGCTTCATGATGTTTTTACACTAGCTACAGAAAGAAAATACCTTCCCCAGAAAAAATAGGGCAGAGGGACATTGTCCTGGAATGTAAAAGAATTGATACAGGAGTCTGCTGAGGAAGTTGAGGGGCTAGATTGGTTTGTGTACATAGGAAAAGCATATTTCTAGAAGGTTCCTCTGCTGTTTTTAGGAGTCAGCCATCCTGGGAGGGCAAATCCCTCCTGAAAGAGCTGAAGACCCGGATGTTAAAATATCAGAGGGGCAGAAGGTAAAAGGCATGCTTAACTCTTTCATATTTGCATGTTATCTTCCCTGCAGAAATCTGTGGTTTCACTCTCATTGCCTGAAGTCGCTTTATAAATGAACCACCATTTCAGGGAGTCAATCTAATGCCCTGTTCTCATAGAGAGGATATGTGTGCAGCAAAAGGAAAGGGTGGGGGTAGAGTCTTGGATTAAGAAAATTCTCTCGCCCACTCTGTCTCCTTTAGAATGGTTGACTGTCACCAACAGAGTCAATGGCTATGGTTTTGTTGTAAACATCTTATTGTTGTTCTACAGGAAACTGACTTAAGAAATTAAACACATTATACAAAGAAAAAATCAGGTTTGCTCTTGGAGCTGGTTTGAGGGATTCTGAAATGATATTTGTGTGTGTGTGTGTGTGTGTGTGTGTGTGTATATATATATATATATATATATATATATATATATATATGGAGAGAGACAGAGACAGAGACAGAGACAGACAAAAGGAGTGATTTCTCCTTTGATGCTGGTACATTTAACAGTATGTTTTATATTTCACAAGGAAAATTAGTACCAAATCACATAAATAATTTTAATAGAATAAGAAAATAAGCAGATTCATCAGAGGCAAAACTGAAGCCGTTCTTTCCACCATGCTATGTCACTTCTTTCCCCACTAACCACAAAATTTCCCGGGTCAGTGAGCACTAGGGACCCCTATGTGTATATGTAAAGGTCACTTCTTTTCTCAAGGTCCTGTGATCACAATCCTACTGTGACACGAGGACAAGCCATGTGGCTGTTGTCTCCCTAAGTCAGGGAGTCTTAAAGCCAGAGTCGTCCCCACTGTCTGCAGCACAGCATGGCTCTCCATCATGTGCCTCCTTCAGGGCTGTGCCTCCTCAGTCATATTCCTGAAGGAGCATGGCAAAGGAAAACAGCCAAAAGTCACACAAGAAGACCGGCATTTTGTTACTTAGCAAAGAATTTTAATAATCAGATGAAGAAAATACCAAATTCTTTATGCCAGTTTAAGGCAGTAGGCAGGAAGGGAGGTAGGGATGCAGGTCTACTCTAGAGGGCTTAACTTGTATTTCTGAATGGAGCATGCTTTGGAATGATTAGCTATTGTCTCCTTTCTGAGGCTCCCCTGTGCACTTTCTTAAAGGTTGGACTTTGGGAGTCTAATTACTTCAGAGACCCAATTATTTAGAGTTTACCCCGAATACCAAGTTTGTGTGGGTATCTTAAAATAACTTAGGTGATAAAGTGAGGAGTAGTGATGGCCTGCAAACACACAGACCTCTGGGATTTTCCCAGTAGGGAGTCTCATCACCTAAATGGTTTTCATGAGAACCGAGTGACTCAGAGGAACTGGAAATCAGAGAGGATTCATTGATATTTCCATTATGTCCTAACTCAAGCAATGTATAAGCAAACCATCATTCTAAATAAATATATTTACATCCATGCCTGCTTAAGACAGGATTCAAAAATGGAGCGCAGCCCCAAAATCCCCATTTCTCAGACATTTCATCTTGCCTGTCGGACATCATATCGCAGATTGCTTAACCTTTCTTCCATTTGCTTCCCTGCAGCAAGAGGTGATGTCATCGCTCTAGTGTCGTGATGTATTTGCAGATGGACGTTAATCAGTTGCTCCTGGTTCATTTGTGCGTACTTCAACCAGTCCTTATATAGCTAGTCATGAAATTCCGGATATTCACCTAAAGCACAATATTGTGAGAGAAGCACAAGAAAAAAACACATTAATCTGAAAAGGAAGTTGTGATTACTTCCTTGGGACTTATTTCATACATATATAAAGTACAAGCGATGGGTCAAGCTGACTGTCCTAGGTAAAGCACTCAAGAAACTGCCACCAGGTCTTATCTAGTCTCAGCCAGAGGGTTCTTTCCTCCAGCTTCCACCTTTCTTCAAGAGGAACCAGGGAATGATCAGTTGGTCTTCCGAAGACTCAGCAGACAAGCCCATCAGTGCAAAACAGGCAGGAGTGCAGTGAGCTCTCCGAAGTGGACTAGGGCGCTGCATAATTGTTGCCTTACCTACTTGTCAGGAAGGAAGAAGCAAAAATGTTATAGATAAGCTGTACAGCCTTTATTTTATCTAATGATTAGGCCAAAGAGAAATAGAGATGGGAAAGGAGAGAAAGACACTGGCTAAGAGTCCAATTCTTGCCCACACAGCAGCTTGCGTTTTTGACATTGCAGAAGGCTGTGGTTGCATCCCCTGGGGTCATAAGCAGTACGTCTTCCCACGTGCCCCATCAGCCACTGGGAGTCATTTCTTCTCAGTTATCAGGACAGCTACCATGGCGATGGGGTTTGTGTTCTGGGGTGCTTTACTTCCTTTACTAAGGGACAGGAATAGTGATGCTGGCAACTTGGTTACCATCTATGGTTATCATTGTATTTAATTGTTAGTTGTTGTTAAGCTCATACCGTGCCTGACTTGGAAACGTATACGGAGTTTATGTTTGAGGAAAAGTACATGAGGCCCATCTTTCATATCAGCTACTCTAGCTGGGACATAGATTCTCTGTGCCTCGGCCTGGGGGATCCTTTAAAGGTGCATCAGTAAACTTACCCAGTCACTCTCAATTTCCTTTAAAACCCCCAAAGACCTCCAATTATTCTCCCATCCAAGTACTAACGAGCTTGATCCTACTTAGTTTCAGACACTGGGCACATTCAGGATAGTACGGATAGACATCTGTCCATTGATTCCAAAGACACAAATATTAAAATTGCCATGGCAGGTGATGTTAAGATTCTGCTCTGTGTATTTACAGGTTGTTATCAATATTCCTAAGGGATGGATGGTACCGGGCTTTGTATGTTTAAGTGGACAATTATATCTTATTAATTGGGTCAAAAAAAAAAAAAGGAAGCCCTACAACAGCAGTCAGGGGCCTGTGAATGGCTGCCGAGCATTGCCTGTTGAATATCAGCTTTATTCACGGTGCACAGTGGCCTGTTCTCTCTCGTTGCTTTACTTTGCAATTTGTATGATTTTCATTTAATTTTGGAACATCCCCTAGTAAGTGTTCATTAACTTGGAAGATACCAAAGCATTTTCCGATGTGACTACCACAGGTTTTACTTTCTCAGGAACATGGAAGTGGCCGTTGCTCTCTCTTGTTCCTCAGAAAAACACATGTAGTCCCTCTGGTCATTGTAACATTTGATTTCTAGTTTGAGGTATTCTTCTATTCTTTATTTTTCTTTATTGAGTCAGTTAAAGGACAATTATTAAATAGCCATGGATTCATGAAGCCACCATGCTGTTTCCAATGTCAGGGAACAGAGTCAGTTTTACAAAGTCAAATATCAGATAGTGATCAAATAATTATGCAAATCAACACGCAGCACGAGAATGATTGTAGAAAAGTTATTTGAGGTTGTCAGGCTTTGTGAGCAGAGGGATTGACTGTCTGATTCTTGTTTGTTTCTTGTGTTTTTAGATTCCCATCATTAGATTAAAATGCCGCACTAAATTGTAAGTTGTAGGCGTTCTTCGTGAATATGGCTGCCGAGTATTGCCTGCTGAATATCAGCTACTGGAGAGAGTTGTCCTTACTATAGAGTGGGGGACATTTCATTTCGGTGAGAATATTCGCTGCACAAGTGTGAAGACTGGATCCAGACCCTGGTCTCCATGCTGGCTGTGGATGTGCATGCTGCTAACCTCAGCGCTGGTGGAGGGGTGGGGGGCAGGTAAAGGAAAACTAAAGAGCATCTCAGACGTTAACTGAGAGACACTGAGCTAAAATAGTGAGTGTCCAGTTCAGAGAGTTTTAGGTACGAAGGAGTGTCAAAGCAAGACAGCCTGCGTCTTCTGGTGCACACATAGATGCACAGATGCATACACACACACACGTGTTTGCTTGTGTACAAAGTTGTCTTCACTGTATTCTCATGACTCTTTCCATGACCGTGTGGTCTAGAGCGATGCCCTTTCTTTCATTTCAGAGCTTTGAATGTTTCCCTTCTAGTTCCTTGGTACTGTCGATTGCAAGTTTGCCTTTTAAGTAGATAAGCTAAATTTGATTCACTTCTCTATTTTGTTTTTGATTTTCTGTTTTATTAATTCCAACTCCTGCCTTCAAGGATTTCTTCTTTATGCTCCCACTTGGTTTATTTTACAGATTCGGTTCAAGTAGTGGCATTCTAGATGGAGCACAGTTATTCCCTTTCTTTCTTTATCCACTATAATAGCCCTCGCTCTGGTGCTGTGTTCAGCCCATTTAGCCCTTGTTGTCAGTGGGGCAAAGCATACGTTGTTATTATTTTTGTTTGTTTGTTTGAATTGTTCCATCATATCTTTGTTATGGTTCTGTAGTTTTCCTTCATAAGCTATCTTTCGGAATGGCACTTGATTTTCACTGCTGGTTCAACTTATTTCAAACTTGAATATTTTAAGCAAAGCTCATAAAATACAGCCTTAATCAATCAGAGTCTATGCTATGATGACATCACCTCATCTGGAATGCACGTGCCTTACGGATGCTGTGTTCATCCATATTTCATTTCTACAGTGTAGATGACAGTAATTTTACTGCCACGGCACAAGTGACAACTATACCAGACTATAAGTAACAACTTATATTTATTGTAATTATATTAAAAATAAATAAATAATTATACTTATTTATATTTATAGCTGCTCCCCCACTCTTACCACCCTAAGCATACATTCAGGGCTTCACCTCTGGTGCTATTCCTTTTCTCTGAAAAAGTTTCATAGATGAATACAGAAGAAAATGAATCCTATTATTTTGATCTCATCTCTGCAATTTACAAGTACTGCCTCTTCTCTCGACCTTTCTGATTTCCCCCTCCCTTTTAATTTTGGATCATACTCTCTGAGCTTATTAGAAATGGGATTTCATACTTTCATTAATTTTTGAAAATATCCACAATTAATTCTTCTAATATTCACTCTGTGGCCTGCCTTTCTTCTCCTTCTGGGAGAACATTTAACTGCTGCTGTATATCCTTCTTGTCATGGTCTCAGGTATACAGGGGGTTTCCTTCCTCTTGTGCAAATGTAGACAAGAGATGGAGAATGAAGAAACAAACCCTCAGGGGCATGTTGGGCAGGATTCCTGATTAGGAGAAGGGCTACTCATCATTTGACCAGGATCTGAGCGTCCACATTTGTACATGTATCAAGTTTTTTTTTTCTTTCTCACCAATAACAAATAAGTTTAGAAGCAATTAAAACTCACTGATCTGCTGTTGTTAGTTCCAGTCTTCAGCCATGTTTGAGCAAGAATAGTCAGTTAGGACCCATGTCTTCTCTTTCCTGCCTGCCTCTTTGAAAAGGCTAGTGGGAAAAAAAAATTCGGTTCGATAGAAGCAAAGGATTATCATATTAGCAAGTTCTAATTACTTTAAAAATGAAGCTAGATGAATAAATGTAATTTCAGGAAAAAAAATCTCAGTATGATATATCGATATCATTGCCCAGCTCCAAAACCAGCGGGGTTTTCTGAAAATTCCAATTGGCTCTGGCAACTCTGTTACACGATTTCAATCCTCTATATCTTGTCCCTGTGAAGAGTTTGAAAAGTACTCAGGAAAGAAGCAGTTTCTAACTTTGTCAAAGGGTCGAGGTTGGTAAATCCTGGTCTTTGTTCAAGGTATCAGGACCCTAAGTAAGAAATGAATGACAATTTATCATTCCCTTCCATCAGCAGGGCTTTCGGAGGAAAGAGGGGTCAGGCATCCGAATCCCATACTGGTAAAATCCTCATCTCATTAGAGGTCTGCGGAGGAAAGAAAACAGTTTTCTACCAGGGTCTGTGCGGCTGTCAGGCAGCGGCATATTAACGCATTTGAAAACTCCTCATCCTGGAGCGTGAGTGGTTTTCAAAGGTAGCTATTCATAAAATGTTGACATATCATTACTGTAACTGTCAACGGACTTGGATGCTGGTATGATGACATGAAACTATTCTGGAGAAGAGCAGAAATCACAAGACCACACAGAGAGCTCCCAGAATTCACTGCTCGAATCAAGGCAATGGTCAAGTTCATCTAAGTGTGTAAAAAAATGTGATTAAAAGGAGCAAATTCAAAGTAAGAAATTCCAAAATAGTCAGGAGTGATTCCAATAGCATAACTCATTAGACAGTTTTATTATTTATATTTGTCAAATATTGAAGAACATAGTTTTGCAAGTCATCATATGAGAAAAAACTTGTTTTAAAAGATATTAAGTTGGCATAAATTTTAATACATTGTGCATGCCTTAAAAACAACATATAAAGCTTTTATACTCTAACAATATAAAGTGTCACCAACAAAATTGTGTTAGAGTAAGGTGAAGGTTTTAATATTTGTTTTTAGGCACTTGCAGAGAAATCTGGGGAAGAGCATGAAGTATTTATATTTTTCTGTTATTATTCATTTACTGATGGAAAAACACTAACAAACTTAGGTTTTCAATGGCTTAAAATGCTTATAAATAATATTGCAAATATTTTAAAATAACCTATCATTTTCTTTCATTACATTCTCTCTTTTAGTGGATTATCCAGAATCAACCACACTCATTGATTAATCCTTTATTGGTTAACTATTTTGTTATGAGGAAAGCAATTGGTTTTTGGATGTGCTGTTAAATGTTCAATAAAACATAGTTTGATATGTTAGTTACAAAATTATCTGGATAATGTACATTTTCAGACATGACAGACTTCAAAAATAGAAAGGGGACATCCTTAGTCTATTTAAATCTGGGTGCAGGCTTTCGGGATGTCTTGTGCTTTTCCTATTCCAATACTCTTTGTATCTTGTTGCTTATTTCCTGAAACTCTGTCAAACCCCTCCTTGAGGGTACACACACACACACACACACACACACACACACACACACACACACACACCTCCCTTGGCAGAGTCAAGCACTCAATCTCCAGCAGGTCTTGTGTGTACTCCTTTATTTTCTGCTTTCTATCAAGAATGATAATTATTTGCTCTGTTGCTATGCATGTAAATTAGAAAGGCTGTATGACTCATCCATTTGTGCACAGTTGCTCCCATGAGGTAGCCATTTAGAGAAAGACACTGGAAAAACAAAGCAAAACAAAACTTGCACCCTTTTAATCTCCCCTGACTCCTATTTGGAGTTGATAAGGATCATCCAGTCATATCCGCATTTATTATACCTTTTTGTCATGGTCTTCTTGAGTATCTCTGTATGAAATAATTGAGGGTGACTCGTTTGATGGGGTGTAGATATTTCATAGCAATGTGTCTCCTAGAGTGCTTGCATTACGAATTATTACGAATTATTTTACCAGCTACTTTTCTCATTATTTCAGAATAAAAAAACTATCAAATTAATCTGGAGTGATTATAGCCAATAGTAATCAAGTAAAACAGATGGATTTGTTTTTCTAAAAAAAGCCTGTTTTTCTTTCGGTTTCAAAAGATATTCACGTTTCTAGGTAAAGACATCAGAGCGAGCAGTATTTCACTCCTCACATAGATGCCTCTGCATTGTTTTCCAGACTTGGGCTAAAAGCAAAAGTAAGGTTTTGGGGTGTTTTGTTTTGTTTGGGTTTGGGTGTGTGTGTGTGTGTGTGTGTGTGTGTGTGTGTGTGTGTGTGTGCACACGCGCACACGCGTGCTTTTCTACACAAATTTTTTTCTTGTGGCTTTAAAGCTTTCTTTTTATTTTAATTTTTTTCGACTAATTCTCTTTGCTTGGCTATGTTTTCCTTTCTGCTCACTATGGTTAGGGGATGTTGACCCACTTAGATCTGTGGATTTGCATTTCTTTTCACCAAATGTGGAATATTTTTGCCATTGTACCTTTTCCTTTCCTTGTATTGTCCTCCTCTGCATTTCTCCCCCTCTCCCCTTTCTTTCCCTCCCTTTCTCTCCTCTCTTCCCTCCCCTCCTCCTCATTTCAGCTCTCGCCCTCCCTCCCTCCCTCCTTCCCTTCCCTCTTCCTTTTAGTTCTTTTTTTTTTTTAAATCTCTGACTCTCTAGCTTAGACTTTGAAGTTACAATCCTCCTGCCTCAGCCTTTTCAGCATTGGAATAGCAGGTGGACATCGCCTTGTGTCAACTTGGCCATTACCCACCCGATGATTTGCTTCCTCTTCTCAACCTCTAGAAGGTTCCCACTGTAGCATCACAGGTCTAAGTCTACATGCCTGATCTCACAACACAACTATTTTAGTTTATTATTTAAGACAAAAGAGTAAATCCCATGTAAATTATTATTTAATATCAGGAAGGAAAAGTATGATGTAGTTAATATGCAGAAAAATGACCTCCAATACTAAATTTAGCCAAATATACAAAGGAGAAACTCCGTTCCTTGGTATTTCCGCTAAATAAATGACAATGAATGCTCGTGTGTATGATGGTTTTTAAAAATGACAACTCTTTGTAATAGCCATGACCTAAAAGTAAGCAGAAAAATACATAGAAAAATTGTGTGTATTGATATAAGGAATATTACTCAATAATTAACAGTAACTTTTTGCATGCACGTACCATCAAGCCTGTTTCACAGATATTATGTTGTCTAAATAAGGAGAGCAAACAATCTATGTCAGTGATCCCACTGGTATGCAATTCAACAGTTGACAAAATACAATAATAAAAGTCCAAAACTGATGCCTTGAGAGGTGAAGATTAATTCTGAAAGGATCCCCAAAAGAATATTTCTGTGAAATACAAATGTTCTCTGGCAGTGAAGAGGTAGGGAATGGGATCTTTCACCTTTCCAAAATCCATCAAAGTATTGTGCATACTATAGGTGACTGAATGCAGCTGGGGTGGGGAGCTGGTCTTCCCCAAGGAAGAGCACATTAATTGTTGTTAAGTATCAAATGACCAGTGCTGGAAACGTCTGCATTATAGGGACTGAACGGGTTATATTTTAAGCATGCATATGTTCACATATATTCACATATATGTGTGCAAAAGCAATTAGGGAACAAAGAGGCCATGAGTTTGAAGGTGAACAGGTTTGGGGTGAGGAATGAGAAGGGATAAATGTAATTATGTTATAATCTCAAAAATCAAACTTCGAATTTATCTAAAAATTTACAAATAAGTACAATTGAATTTGTTTTGGAGCTAGAGGGATGGCTCAGCAGTTAAGAGTGCTTTCTGCTCTCACAGAGAACCCAGCTTCCATTCCCATCACCCACACTGATGGTTCACAACTTCCTGCAATGCTAGTTTGAGGGAATTAAGCACCCTCTTTCGGCCTGTGAGGGCACCTTCACCTACATAGTGGATGTACAATATGAAGTAATAGGACCTGACAATTCTGAATTGTCTTGAAATGACTCTGTAGTTTCTATGTGTTAGTTTTATAAATTTTTCAACTGTATTGGAGAAACTGGGAATTATATTATTCCTATTGGAAAATAGATTCCCTTGAAAAGAAAATTAGATTCAGGGCTGGGGCAGAGAAAGCATCAACAGCGAGCAGTTTTGACCATCTCAGTGAGACAGAAAGTCAGGAAGTGCTCACAGAACGGCGAGGACTGGAGCTATGTTAGTGGTGCAAAGGATTGAGTTGGGTAGAGCCCTTCCTTGTCAAATTGCAACTTGACAGTCAAATAAGTATTAATTGTAATAGGTTAAAGATGGCTGCTCTATATAAAGAAAAACAAGGCCTCTGTAGCAACATCTGATGGTTTTAAGAATGTAGATATTCCCATCATGAGGGATTTCAAGCTACGGGCATCATGCCATTGGTTTGGAGGGAGATGCTTACATTTGGATCTCAGGAGTAAACTAGCTGACCAGAGCACATTGTCAGTTCTAACCAAAAAGAGAAAAGAGGAAGCCTATATGATGAGAGATTTTCAATCCCTGATGGGATCACTTAATAGGAACTGAAAAACCTCCTGTTTTATTGAAACATTTTCATTCATAGAGAAGAAATGAAGGGGTGGGGAACTCTGCGATTGCCAGAATTGACAAGAGAAAGTTTGATGAATGGTTTAACGTGGGTACTCTAAGTGGACAATCTGAAAGCCTTGAAGATTCCATACTTAATTGCAAAGAGAAAAACAGCGACATCACATAAAGAGATCTGGTGGCTTCCAAAGGGATTAAAGAAACCAAGTCATCTCTGTTAGGATCCCAGTGCAGAGACAAACAGATGTTACCAGCCTCCTGGCGTGAGGCCCAAGAAGTCTAGGATCCATCCTCTGCCACACCTGCGGTACCACTCGGGGTTCTCCCGGGAAACAAAGTTGGTAAGACATCACTCTATGCAGGGATGCGTTCCAAGAAACTAGATGGAGCAGTTGTGGCATCAGCAAATGCAAAACCTGTATGGTGGCTTGGAAATTAAGCCAAGACTTCTAATGTTGAAGCTGAATTCTGCCTTGCCAGTGAGCCTCACTTTTGCTTGTTAGCCTTTAAATGATCAGAAGAGACCCATCGTCATCACTGAGACTAACCTCCTTAAGGTAAAGTCATCTAACACTAGGTTTTAATCGTGTCTACGGGGCACCTTGAGAGCAATAATGTTCATTTTGTGCATTAGAGCCTAGCAATGCTAAGGCATAAAATTTAACCATCACTCCATTCAAAAATTCATATTCTGAATAACAATAATGAAAAATCACCAGGTTTTTATTTTAAAAATGAAGGGTCAATATTGTGCTTAATATTCACTCATGATTGAGTTGCAATTTGACCCAAAGGAGTCCCACCTAACCGTGTCCTCTGTACTTCTGACAGAATTCCAGGATTCACCTTTTCTATGAGCATCTCAGGAAATCATTTTATTTAAAAAAAAAACCAGGGTCCAGCAGGTATCCATTTTTTAAATGCCTAAGGATTGAAGAAGAGAAAGTTTAATGACCACAACTCGACATAAAGCAAAGATTCGTGATAATTTCAGGTTTTAGTAGTCATCCTGTTGCCATGACAAAACACCCAATAAAAGTGACTTAACGGAGGTTTTATTCTGGTTCACAGTTCAGGGGCACAGTCTATCATGATGAGAGACTTGATAGTGTGAGAGTGAGGCAGCCGATTACACCACACTCATAATTAGGAAACATAGTGATGGAATCTACTTTTCAGCACATTTTTTTCCTCATTCAGGCAAGGATCCCAGTGCATGGGATAGGATTTTTCACAATTAAAAAGGTTATTCAGACCTCAATTAATTTCAATCAATCCTTTACAGATATGCCCAAAGGCTAACTTAATCTAGAAAATCGTGTGGTGTTGTTGTGGTGTCCCGAACTTGTCCTGAAATTGTCAGGCTGACAGTCAGTGTTCGCCATTCTATCTTTACATGGGATTTGAATGCTGAATTTGATTTAGTCGTTGGATGAATTTAGGGAAATCTCTACAATTGGATTATGAATGTATATTGGTTCCCTTTCCAATGTTGTGATTCAAACATCATAACCAAGGCAGCTTACAGAAGGAAAAGGCTGTTTCGAGATTACAGTTACAAAGGGGGAAAGAATCCATCACAGTAAAAGGGATCGTGGCCACAGCTAGGGATGGTGGCAGGGACAGCTAAGTGTTCACATCCTCAGTCGAAAGCCACAAATGAGAGAGTGGTCTTCAGAGGGCACGTGGCTCTGGAAACCAGAAAGCCTTGGCCCAGTCACATACCTCCTCCATCGCAGCCATATTTCCTAAATTTGCCCAAACTGTGCCACCAACTGGGGACCAAGTATTGAAATCCTCAAGACTGTAGGGACATCTCATTTCAAGCCACCACAGAGTGTGTAGTGTGTGTGTGTGTGTGTGTGTGTGTGTGTGTGTGTGTGTGTGTGTGTGGCTTTTTATTATATATTCTACTTTTTACTATGTAGCTATGGTCGTATAAGGGAATGTCCTCATTCTCAGGAAGAACGTGTTAAAACATCTTCCATAGAAACACACATCACCTTCTCCTCCCCCCATAGGATGATGGCGTCCAGTGCCCTGCGAACATGCTTCAACCTGAAGCAAAGGTGGCTGTAGATTTGAGGAAGGATCTGGAGATGAGGTTATTCTGGGAAATCAGGCTGGGCCTAGTAAAATCGCAAGCATTTAAAACTGGCAGACAGGAGTGTCAGTGAAAGCATGCAAGGGGAGAAGAGAGAAGGATTGCAGTGTAGTCAACATTGGCTCTGCAGAGGGAAGAGACAGGCCAAGGTGTCAGGGTAGACCTCCACACCATAAGGAGTGACCGTTTCGAAGCTTTAAAGAGTTTCCTGGGATGCAACCAATGTTAAGACACTGCAGGTTTAAAATATGGGGTTCCAAAACTATGCAATTGGATTATCAGAGCAATAGAGCCAACATACTTGAAAGAATTCTGAACCATTGCCCAGTTTTGGAAACTATAGCTCAAATAAATAGTAGAAATTTTACAAAATGGCAAATTTTACTTAACTTACTAGTAGTTCCTTGTGCTGATCTTGCAAGTTTATGTTTTTTTTTAAATTGATTGTAAAATATAAAACCCATAATATATCTAAATTTTGTTTCAAATGAAGCAGGGAGAAGGAAATAAATGAGATACACACACACACACACACACACAGAGAGAGAGAGAGAGAGACAGAGAGACAGAGAGAGACAGAGACAGAGACAGAGACAGAGACAGAGACAGAGACAGAGAGACAGAGAGCAGTATGGAATATGGTTCAATGGTTAGTTATTAGGAAAGAAAATGGGTGAAATAATTTAAAGAATACTATTTTTACCTGCACATGTTGAAAAGTCTTAAAAACAAAGCCAAACAAACACAACGCAGAGGCCCTGACTACGGCTCCGTAGGAGGTAGGTTGAATGTGCTAGAGTGTGAGTTCCAATAACCCATAGGAAACCTAGCGTGGTTGGATGCAATCCCACTGTTGAGATTGGAGGCAGATATGGGTGATTCCATGAAAGACTAGAGGCCAAGAAGCCTGGGACACAGAGATAAACAACAACAAATCAACAACCCACAAATTCTCTTAAACAAGGCAGTTAGCCAGTATCTTCATCCAAGGTTGCTCCCTGAATCCATACATGAGCCATGACTTGTGTGTTCTTGCACTCAGACACACAGGTATACACACACACACACACACACACACACACACACACAATATATATATATATATATATATGTATATAATATTCATATAATATATATATTTATATATAATATGCTTGTATATAGTATATTATATATATTTATATATACAAAAATGTAAGAATAGGATTACTATATCTAAAAGCTTGTGGGATGAATATGATAAAAATACTAATTGTCCTGTCTGAGTGTTAACATACTCAACTGAAGGAAAAGGAAGCTGTCCTAAGCTATACCGCTCTAGTCTTGCCTGCCCTTTTTATTTTCTTGAACAGAAACAGGTAAAGCAAGAAACGGAAGACCTCTCTAAGTATGTGAGCCAGCAGAGAGTGACCTTTCCCTCACTTCCCAAGCTGCTCTGCAGTTGATTTTGATTCTCTGTTTGTCTTTCTAATGGAAGACAAGATGTTTAGAGCATCCTGTTGAAAATAACCATATCTGAAGAAACTGGATGTCACTGAAAACATGATCCTTGGATAAATATTGCACGCCGGTGGCTTTCTTACAACATGAATAGGTTCTGACTTTGTCTCTTCCTGACAGCCAGAGTCACTTGATTTTTCTAAAGCCTCTGGTGATTCCGTAGTTTGAGGGGACTTTTGGGGAAGGAGCGCATGACAAGCATTTGGACATCACTTTCATGCGCGTCACCTGCGTCCTTTTCCGAATAAGTCTCCGAAAGAGTTGAAAATCTATTTCTACGTGATGCAAAGAAACAAGACAACTAAAGGAGCTCAGATAGATAGCCAAAACTCGTTACTCTTCCCCAGTGAGGCAAACAAATGAGAGCATGCATTTTCTTGGCCAGATCCAATGAATTTAAGTTTCCATTAGCACATAATAGGTTTAGGCTATAAATCCCTTTGAGCGTGGGAATCAGCGAGGAAACAACCGGCAAGTCTCTGCCCAAATAAAGCTCAGAGTATGATTTTAGCATAGCCTGCGCCTGTAAAAAGAACGATAATAAGTTTTATGTGTATCCATTTTTTTTCTTTTAAACAGCAAGCTTTTTTTCCCCCTCTCTCTTCTTTTCTTTTTTTTTTTCCTCAAAAGCCATTTCATCTCTGAGAGATTCAATGGCCATGTTTGATGGAGAGCCAGATGGCAGCGTCCTCCAGCTCTGGTGCCAAGAAGCATGGCAGGAGCTGCGATTTACCTTCCGTATTGAGGCTGGCTGTTGCAGCATACCCCAGCTGCGGGCGAGCGGGTCTCTGCCGGTAGGTGCGAGCACAGTTGGTTCTCTCCCAATTTGGATTCAGCAGGTAAGAGGCTGAATCAGTCCCCAGCAATTATGGAATTGGCATACCCTGCAATGTTTACCCACAGTCCTATTCCTACTGGACTTTATTAAAACACCATCTGTTGTCAGGGCAGACAAAGAATGCAACGGAAAGAATAGCAAGACATGGTGAGAGCAGAAAGCGGGGCATGCATGTGCATTTGGGTCCTGCTGTAGGATCTGGTTGCAGTTCTAAGCGGCCACATTTAATCTTGGGGTTTGGTTTTGTCATCCTATCCCCAGCTCTCTTCGATTTTTGTTTATCACTTTCCAGTGCCAGTGAGGCCAAAGCAATTTGTGGTCCAAATGAAGTTGGCTGTGTGTGATTCGGGCTGGAATGGAAGGCAATGAGCGTGCGCATACAAGGGGGAGGGGGAAACCCAACCGCATTAGCATCGCTGCAAATTAAAACCAAAATCATGGAAAGTGAAGTCATCCCACCAATTGATGCTCGCAGTCAACTTCTGGGTTAATGTTCGGAAGAGGCTGAGGACTAAGGGATATCTGCCAATGGTATTACCTTCAGGGCACAAGGAAAAGTGACTTTTACAATCAGCTGTTTTCCCTCTCTTTTTAATCCTACAGATGGGGATCAGATATTTTTAATACACAGCTGGTCTCTGCAAATGGCCAAGTGTGATTTTTTTCATACGTCTGCTTGCAATTCCAGGTGAAATTAATTAGTCAGAATTCCGCGTCAAATGATATAATAATAAAACCTGATGCAAGTAATTAATATGCAAATACAGGAAGGGCAGCATGAAAACTCGGATCCGTCATTTCAGTCCTACAGAAAAACATCTGCCCCCGTGGAACCTCAGTGCAAACCAGAAGCAAAACCTTAAAGAAACCTCGGGGTTCACATTGCAAACCAGCCGAGGTTTGCACACTGCAAGAAGGGAGTTGTGGGCGGATAAACCTCAAGCGGTCATTGAGTATTCGGTTGGTGAAAATATTGGCTCCCTTAAAGCACACATCCAGACATCGAGCAGCAGGTGAACGGAAAGTCTGCGAGATAAGCCACGGGGAAAGCTCATGCCCCGTATGATGTCACTGCGTTTCATGACACTACAGCCTTGCTATTCTTGCCAGGGTATGAGCGGTCATTTTAATTTACAGAGACGCCGTGTACCACTTTGCAAGCCCTACCAATATTTACAGAGAACCCGGGGAGTGAATGAAATGAAACAGCTGCAGCTCCTTCCACCTCATTGCCCACCTCATCCCCAGCTTTGCTCCTCTCTGCTGTCACCTTCACGGCCGTTTGGTGAGCAATGGATTGGGTTGGCAACATTTGACACACCGGTGTCTGTCTAGGAAACACGTCACGATTTCTCTTCTGCATTTCCCCTTTCTCAAGTGCTTTCCAGAGAACCCCACAAAACACTGACCATGTTTTGAGTTTGGTATGGATATTTAAGTACATGACCATCCTAGTTAATGTATATTTCTCAAATACTCCATTTAAAACGTGCTTTAAGTCATCACCATGACAACGACTTATTCTCAAAATGCCACTTTGCTCTTTGATAATGTATGTATACCTCAGTCGCAGTTTTGGTAAAGACTGTTTGAAAAATGAAAGGTCATTATTATTTCTGTCAGCGAACTTAAAATTTATTTGGGAGGGAAGACATATACCGAGACAACGGAAAATAACGTTGAAATGGAAAAACTTGTGACATTAATAAATAGATCCAGAAGGAAGATGTAGCAAACAAGACAGTAATAAAGATGAAATCTTTGCTTTATAATAGTTGAAGACCAGACAGGAAAGAGGAACTGAGTAACCCAGTGTAGAAAACAACAGAAAAGCAACTTTACAGAAGTCACAATGAACACAGGCGTCTTCACAGACTGCAATATGGAGTCCCTGCCCAGAAATAACCAAGCCGATCACAACTCAAGGAAAAACACTATTTAAGGAGCTCTCAGGGTTTATTGTAACTCATAACAAGGCAGCAGTCTTCCAGGGAGTGCAGCAAAGAGTTTTCTCAAAAAAGAAAGTTTTGGGGAAGGACTTTTAAGCTTGATTCGATGTTGATTCAAAGAGACAAGTTTTATTTTATCTTTTAGTATATATTCTAGCAAGATTTTAAACCGTAAGTATGTGTCTTTAAGATCTTTAAAGCAATATGTAGGTCTCCTTCACAGAAATTGTAGACACAGGAACAACTATCTACATAAAATGACTAGAAGTGTGGTGGCTTGTTTCTGTTTATTTCTTTTCTCTGCCAAATGAATGCTGTAGGTAGATAAATACTCCATTTCTTAAACTTCATTTTCCCCTCGTATATACAATTTCTAATCCCTCCCCATTGAAAGATTCTATTTGGATAGGCTCGTGATTTAGAGAATGTTACAGGAACAAACAAGGCACATTCCCTTGCCCCTTGTCTGTATTATCTTTCCTCCCTGACAAACTGTATCTTCATAGATGGATATACCATTGACATTGAGCAATTAGTCAAGAGATTTTCTTTCTCTTCAGTCATCACCAGAAGAATTCAGTTTGGAATCTAAAGCAAACATTCAAACAATGTATATGCAATGTATATGTGATGTTTTAAAAAAAACACTGCAATGGGAATGCTCTGGAACATTTTCCATAGGGTTCTTACCATGTTTAAAAAGTGTTCATCATGTAAATGGTCATGTATATATTTGCACACACTGTACTAAGCCTTTGGTCAAAAGCAAGAAAACAAAACAAAACAAAGAATACAAGTAGAATATATTTGGCTCCAAGTGGTCTATCAAGTCATCTACTTATCAAGATGATAGCCATAAGTCACAAGTACCTAGTTCTCCATTACTGCAAGATTCTACTGCTTGTTGATTACTCATTGAGTGAGAACTTTTGGAGATAGTAAAATAAATTTATTCCACGTGTGCTTGAATCAAGCTGTGGAAACCTGAAGTCACTGGTCCAGTTAATTATTTCTCTTCCTTCAATCCCGTTTTAGTCAGGGTTTCTATTCCTTCACAAAACATCATGAGCAAGAAGCAAGCTGGCGAGGAAATGGTTTATTCAGCTTACATTCCCGTATTTCTGTTCATCACCAAAGGAAGTCAGGACTGGAACTCACACAAGATTGGAACCTGGAGGCAGGAGCTGATGCAGAGGCCAAGGAGGGGTGCTGCTTACTGGGTTTCTTGCTTTGGCTTGCTCGGCTTGCTTTCTTATAGGACCCAGGACTACCAGCCCAGGGATGGCACCACTCACAAGAGGCTGGACCATCCCACCCTTGATCACTAGTTAAGAAAATGACAGCTGGATCTTGTGGAGGCATTTCCTCAAGGGAGGCTCCTTTCTCTGTGATAACTCCAGCTTGTGTCAAGTTGACACACAAAAGCAGCCAGTATACTATCTTAGTTTACTGAAGACATCAATTGTCCCTTTATGGCTGGATGTCAAGTAACTAAGTATTATATATTATCATCAAGAAGAATGTCACTGGCAGCTGGCTAGAGACACTCTCTGTTATAGTGAATTATCAAGAAGTCCTTAATGTGGATATTCTCTCTCTTCCCCTTGTCCACACCCTTTCCACTGAAGACAATGGATGCCTAAGGCAGGTACTTTCCCAGTCTCTCAGCACAAGGACTTAAATATCCTGTGTTGATCAGGTGTGACATGTGGATGAAATCCCAAAAGTTCAAGTTATCCTGGAACAGCCCAGCTGTTACAAAGGCAAAGTTATTGGGTAAGTCCCATTAACTATCTTCTGGGCAGTGAATGATAAGCTTCAAGGAGTGTTCAGAAATTGTTACAAAACATGCAGTATGTATAGTTAAGAGATATTTAAGAAATAGATACACCGACCTTCAGTTCCTACAAGTGCCAAATTGCTACAGCGAGGAAGGCACTTTGGTGGGCTTTTTGATCAATTAAATGTATAATAAAGTAAGGTATCATTCCTGGCTTGGATGAATCACAGAGAAGGCGTGTAGATTTGGGTACAAGGCCGTCCCACCATTAGCAAATAACTATGGCCTATGAGAGACATCTCCTGGCTGACCTTTGAACCTAAGTACTAACTAAATACTTGACATTGTGCTACCAACTTATCATGTGGTCTGGGTTTCCCACCATTAAGTGGGTTCTGTCTGACCCATGAAGCCATACAGCAAATGGATGTGTGTGTGTGTGTGTGTGTGTGTGTGTGTGTGTGTATACACATTCCTCATCAAGTCATTAAGGCAAAAGCAAATTACTTAATAAACGGCCCAAATTTGATGGTTCTTACTCTTTCTGTTGCCTTCTGTCCTAAATCATGTAATGAGTAGGGTATGCTCTATGATGTGTTGACTATGAATCAGAAAACTGTGGCTGAACTTACAGATGGTTCTACATGCTATGTCAGCACCAGCCAAAACTAGACAACTACAACATTGTAGTTGCAGTTGTCTTTCGGAAACATTCGTTAAAAACAAGCTATGAGGAGACATCTATATAATGAGCAGAACTTCCAAAAGGGCAAAGGTTATACATTTTGCTTGAAATGAAGGTGGCTAGTTGTGTGAGCGGGAACTGGGAAAGAGCATGATTGAAAATTAATGAAAAAGGTATTTGGGGAAGAGGTATGTGAGTAGACCTCTCCATATGGAGAAGGATGTGAAGACAATTGTTACTTAAGTGAATGCTTGCAAAACATGACCACAGCAGAGGAGGCTTTCAGTAACAGAGTGAGACAGGAAGACCTATTATGTGGGTAGTAGTTAACTTCTCATTGTTGTCCAATGGCTTTATGAACAATATGAGCAGTCAGGACAGGAATGAAGGGTGTGCACTGGCTTTATGACGTACATTCCACTCACCAAAGTTGGCTTGGCCATGACTATTAATTAGTATCAAGTCTTTCAGAAGCAAAGACCAGCACTGAGGCCACAATACATCACCTTTCTTTAATATTGAGCAGCCAGTAACCAGATTACAAATTGACTCCATTACGTAAAGAATAGCATTTTTCTCCCCATTGGAATAGACATTTATTCTGTATATGAATCCATCTTTCCTGTACATAATGCTGTTGTCACAATTACCATCACCAGACTTATTTATAGAATTCTTTGTCAACTCTATCTGGCAAAGGAACTCACTTCACAGCTAAAGAAATATAGCAATGGCCGCATGCTGTGGTATTCTCCATCACCCTGAAGCTGTCTTGGTAGTAAGATGAGAGAGTGGCCTCTTGAAGATGAAGTTATAGTTTAGGTGTCAGTGACTTGTAAGGATGGGATAAGGTTCTCCAGTGACTGCGTGTACTCTAAATCAGAATCTAATATAGAGTACTATTCCCTCCCTCAAAGCCAGGATTCATGAGTCCTGGAGTCAGTGGACACAGATTGGAATGACATCACCTGTCAACATACTATCGACTCACTAGCAAAATATCTGTTCATTTTTGCCATTTCCTTACACTTTTCTCTCCTAGAAATCTTTGTTCCAGGCAGAAGGTAGAAACACAGGCTTCTATCTTCCAGTAGACACAATGAACATCATAGAACTGGAAGCTAAAACTTATTCCTGACTACTCTGGGATCCTGATTCTCTTAAATTAACAGGTGAGGAACAGAATTAAAATATTATCATGGGTCACGGATCCAGACTGCCATAGGCAAATCAGAGGAATCTTCCACAACAGAGAAGTTCTGTCTGAATGTGAAATACCTGTCTCAAGTCTAATGTACTTAAACATTTGGTCCCAGTTCTTTGGGAAGGTTATGGACCCTCTAGGAGGTGGAGCCTCCTTCAGGAAAGAAGTTACAGAAGACATTTCTTCCCTTAAATTGATTCTTGCCATGTAATTGATCCTAGAACTGAAAAAAAAAGTATTATTTCAGGAGTTAAAGAACAATATCCCTGTAAAACGGACAATCCTTGTGGGGGGGGTTGCCTTTTAGTATTATTACCCCACCTTCAGGAAAAAGAACTAAGATTCTCTGTATCCTTGGTGAGGGCCAGAGAAATATGTGAGGCCTAGTAGGGATGATTAGGTATAAAGATTTGCCATGGGCACATGACTCCTATTAAAGAAACAAGGATTGAAATTAAAATTTCCTACTCTGTAAAAATATACATATATATGTATTTATGTCCTTATGTGCCAAGCAAATATACCTTTTTACTTTTCTACTCCTTTACCATGTGATAGAATTTGAGTTAGTATCAGTGTGTAGCAGTCATTAAGTGCATATCGTCATACTTAGGGTTTGGGTCCCCAAAAGAGGAAACATTCCACAGGGGACTTTTCCTGGTGAAAGATAGAGATTGGGATTGCACGTGGGATACTTCTGTCATATTAGAATGAATTGTGACCTTGTCATTGTCTTTATCTGGAAATGAAGCATGACCTAGGAGATATAGTTGGGTGTCAATATATGTGCAAGTGGATGATTGCTCATGGCTGGTAATTGGACTGGATTAAGGAAGAACTCAGACTAATGAGAGAGACCCACGTCTGCAAAGATTCGTCCAGAAGTGGTTGACATGCTGGACAGTGACTGGAGGAAAAAAAGCACTCTCAGTGTGGGTGTATATTTTAATTGGCTGCCCAGATTAGAAAAATTCTGAGGTAAAAGCAAATGAGGTCAAATGAGCCTAGCACTGTCTCTGTGGTCCACTGGTGACATCAGAATCCAGGTTCTCCAATGGTTCAGAATGGACTCAATACATGTCACTTTCCAGGACCCTTCCTGGCTTTCTGGCTTTGTCCTCGGAGAAGGATTTCTGAGGCACCATGTTCTTAGACTGAGCACTGACTGGTTACCTGTCTTTCCAGTGTTGTGTCACCTATTGTGGGACTACTAGGCCCCATTCTAATATTTGAACATAGTTAATGTATCTAATATATTTATATATTCTATTAGAGAACCCTGCCTAATATACTTCTCAAGGAAATGAATTACTGATCCTTAAGTGTGCTTACATTGAGATATATAAACATGATACAGGTTTTAGAAGGTAGACCTGCTTTTAATCCTTTAGGATGACATTTTTATTATGTTAGAGATGCTGAACAAGTCATTGCTCCGTTTCTGAACCACATTCTTTAAGTAGCATGTTCTAGGAGGTAGTTTTAAAAAAAAAACTCAAAGAGCAGCGTAACTTTCATATGCTAAAATAGGACAAGAAATTTGACTTCAGAAATTCTGTTCACCTTTCATCTGTCCATAAGGTTATTGGAATAGAAAATTACTGTAATAATTCAGTATCTGTCAATTAACTTTGTCTGCGGATCATACTGGATCTGTTACTAAGCAACCACTCTGGAGCACGTGAACTCACCACCAGAATGAGACCCGAGCAAGGGAAGGATAGCCTCCATTTAGAACCTGTCATTTGCCCATCAATTCAAGTATGAAACCGATTCAATAATACACTGCTAAATACAGTTCTGCATTTCTGTGGGTCCTCTTCCTGCTTCAGAGTATTAAATTGGAACATTTGTTGAGACACGGAGCACCTTGGGAATGATTAAAGCTACCATGGAAGAAGGAGCTAATGGCCTTACACCTGTGCACATACTCTCCCTAGGACATTCACAGTGGATCTTGGAATAAATAATGTCTGTAATTGTCATTACTCATTTAAAACACTTACTTATATTTTAAAATACAAAGAACATATTAAAGTAAAACTCTATAAGTAAAAAGTAAGAAACGAACCTTTTCCAGACAAATTGTTGCTACAGGATATATTCCGGTAAGTATTGCCGGAACCTAAGGAAGATAAGATGGTCACTGATAACTTCAAGATCCAGAACGTTCTCCTAGAGACCTATGTGTTACAGGCTTGTTTTCCAGCCTGAAGCATCGTTGTAAAGTATTAGATCGTTTAATAGGTAGGTAGCTGTTATTGGGAAGTCTGAACTTTCCTGGTATCTGTTTTTCAGGGGTTTTGTCCTGGCTGTCAGTTGGGCAGATGTGTTCCCACACATATTCCTTGGCCTGCTTTAAGCCCAAAAGCAGGAGAGTATGAAACACGGGCTAGTATCTTCAGAACTACCAACCAAAGTGAACCTTTTCTCTTATAATTTGATTATCTCAGGTATTTTGTTACAGTATGGAAAGCTATTACAGACAGTGAATTCCTTTTACCTCATTTTTTCTCTTATATTACACTGAAAACTGACTATACTTTGTAGATGAGGTCTGTAGTATTCTATCATATAAATAAACTTGGTTTTGAAGATCAGCAGCTATCTTTTCTTTGATCTTTTTTAGAAAGACAATTCCACAGACTACCTCACCAAAACTTACTTAACATTCTTTAAATATAAAAATGATTATTCCATTAATAAGTCTATTGAATCAAAGTACCTATGATTCTGTCCATGTAGACACCATTTGTTGTAGGTTATCTTTTGCTGTCCTTTCAGGGTTTTTTTTGGGAGGAGGGGGCTTAATTTGCTTTATTTTGTCTTTGAGGGCTGGAGGATCAATGAATATATTCAACAAGCATCTCTGGTAGTTTGAAGCCAGACTAAAGTTTGAAAATAGCTTTGCTGTAACTTTAAAGGTCTTTATTTAGAGTTTTCTAATGTACGACCAAAGCTTTAACCTTACAATGATCTGAAACTTCACATCCTTAACTAAAATGCACTCCCAGCGTGAATTGACAATTTGAGGGAAAGATACCTTTGATACATTTGATTGTTTTGTCTATGGGAAGCTTAAAGTGATACAACCCTAAGGGGTATTAAACCATGTGTCTCTGTGATTGTCATCTTGTTCAGTTAATAAGAAATAATAACAGGCGTGCCATCCTGGGAAGAGAAATGATTATGGTGACCAATTTCTCCTTGACAGCAGGGTGGCAGACTCTCCTGAGATTATTTCCTGAGGAAGCATAATCTAATGTGCAGTATAACTTGAGGTTTTAAAAGCAATAATTTTAGGGTCACACATAGTAAGTCGATAGGACCCAAAATGTACTCTCACTTCAATTCTGACTACAGAATGCATAAAATATGCAATGAACCAGTTTCCATTTTTTTCTTTTTTTTGTATCATTTTATACTTTCAGATGTATGATTCTATTCTCTCTGTTATTGGGAAGATAAGTTTGGGGGGGGTGGTATAAGGCTTGAAAAGAAGGTGGGAACAGAATGCCATTTGTCCCAGAAAAAAAAATGTTTTCAGGATCCAGGAGCCCATTAAGGACTCAACAGAGCCACTGACTACAAGAAGTTCCTCCCATATGAGTGGCATTAGATACTGACCTGCCAAGAAGACAAATACCACATGCCTTTACCTTCATAGGGGTCAGTGCTTGCACAAAAACAATTCAGGAACTGTCAGACATGCCTTGTGTCTTGGGCTACCTTTGTAGAATCTTCTAGACATATGAGGAAGAACCTGTCTCTTTGGGTAGCACAAATGTGCTGAGGCTGGGGACCATCAGTGCCCGATCTTTTGTGTCCTTATAAATCGTATCCCAGCTCTTGCTGAACCAAAAAGAAAGATTTTTTTTGTTGTGCTTTTTGTGCATGGTTGTCAATCATGGCATGCCCTGTGGATTAGAGTAATAATAGAACTGACTTTATCAGCTATGCACTGTTTTCTGAGAAAGTTTTGGGATAGTTTATTGTGGAGTAGAGGGTTTTCGGAGGACTTCTCTTTTATAATTAAAATAATAAGGGATCAGCACCATTTATCACAGCTCTCTGGGTAGAAATTACCATCGCTCCCAGAAAGCATGCTGGAGTAAGGGTAGAGAATAAATTATATACTCCACACCAGAGTGATATCTAATTGTTTGATGTCCCTAATGTAGCCCAAATAAAAACTACTTTATTGACACCAGTGGAGCTGACACCACCCCTCCATGCATCCCTACTACCTTGAAACTGTGGGTTTAACGCTTAGCATGGGTCAAGAGAAAGCTTCTGCATATTATAGTAACCAGCTTGAGAAGCAATGTCAGACAGGAACATGCGCAAAAGCAACCCATGTCCCCACGCTTTGAGTAACTTTGAAAATCTAAATGTTTCCCTCAATTCCTTTCATTTCCAACTCCTTTCTTCCACCTTCTCCAAGACGATACAAAGTTGTCTTCAACATGCACAAGTGTAAGTTTAGTGTATAAAATAGTGGTTTACTTCCGGTTTGAAGAGAGCTTAGTGCGTCTTAAGATACAGTCATTCAAACCCACACGTGCTGGACTGTGAACTCCATCTGTGGAGTCAACCAACTAAAAACACTCATGTGCTTAGAAATTGTTATTTTGACAGGAAATACTGGAAAGGTAGGTGAAACATTTATAAATTTGATCCATGATTTCTTAGAGATTGATGAATGTTCTAATTGCTTTCTCTTTTAGGGAAAAGTGGATTTATTATAGAATAACAAAATAGTTTATTTGCTGGACCAAAAGCATTCTGCTAAGAATAATCTCAAATATATTTCATAATGTTTATGATTATGCTCAAAGGTCAGCAGTTTTATATACCATTCTATTTTGCAGAGAAACTGCTAATACAACCATTTTATGTATTTATTTTTCTAATATTCACTTATTGGTCTATCTAAGAATAACCCAGAGAATTTTTTTGGAATCCCAAAGGCCTATGATTAGTTCACCATCAGACTAAAAAATTATTACTTTCATATACAGTTGAGAGGTTTGGAGAGCACATTTTGGGATCTTTTCTTCTAGTTCTATCCTTGAACATTTTTAGTAATAGCCAGAGAATTCATATGGCTCTCAATCCATCTCTCTGTCTCTCTAATATATGTGAATTTCCAAAAATTGTGAATTTTGTAGTAATTATTATTATTATTATTATTATTATTATTATTATTATTATTATTATGCATTTTAAGTACAAGTATCCCCTGGGAACCATTTGCTGAGAATCCCTGTTCACTCTGCATATAAATGCAAGTAGCCAGCTCACGGCAAGGGTATAAAGGCATGTAATCAGGTAACTTGGCATGCTTCCTGAATGAGCAATTATATCTTTGTAAGATTCATTTGATTTTTAATAACGGCATGTGTATGTGCCTGTGCAAGCGTCTTCCATGTGTGTGTGCAGGTCTGTATGGAGGCCAAAAGAGTGTGTGGATACCCTAGAGCTGAAGCCACAGGCGGTTACGAGCCATCTGACATGATTACTGGGAACTGAACTCCCATCCTCTGGAAGAACAGCGAGTCCTAACAGCTTTAGCCATCTTTCCAGCCGGAAGCGATAGCCCAGGCTAGCCTCCTTGTCATCCTTCTGCCTCCCCGCGTTCAGCACAGTTACCATTGTGTACCACCATAACTCACAAATTACACATTGAAAGAATAAGTGTCTTAGTTTCTTTTCTTGGTGCTATGATAAAAGGGTGTGATTAAGACAACTGAGGGGAAAGGGGATTTCTTTAGCTCATAGTTCCACATGTCAAGGCATTGTGGCAAGAACTTAGTGTGGGTCCCACTAAGTCCACAGTCAGCCATGATACAAGCTTGCTATTGCTCTTCTCCCTTTCTCCACTCAAGCAATCTTTTTCCGGCTCATATAAAGACAGGTCTTTCCACATCAAATCATGTAGCCAAATAGTCCCCCTAGCAAGGCAAGCTCAGAGGCCCATCTCTCTGGTGATCCTAGCTTTTGTCCGGTTAACAACGATACTAACCATTAGAATAGGCTATGTGTTATATATTGATCCCAACACTAAAGGGATTTGCTGAGCTGGTTTTCAAGGTAACTTGCTAAGATATTTCTCTCTGAGATGCCCCCAGTTTTCAGTTCAGGTTTTTAAAAATCCAAGGGGGCACATACGTAGTGATAATTGTTTCATAATGAAAACATCATTGATATCCATACACCAATAATGGTGTATGACACTGACTAAAATCATTTCAAAATACTTAGATCGAAAATGGACTGCAACTGAATGAACGAGGTGAGCAGCTGTGAAAGATAAAAATGGAGATGTTGAAGATAGAGCACAGAGATGTGTGTGCGTCGTACTCCGTATGAGTAAAGGTCAAAAAGATCCAGTGTTAGAGAAAACAGTCAACTAGGAACTGCTTTGTGCTTGCAATGTTTTCTTCGCGATTCTTAGATTACAGCTGTTCCTCGGATCATCTGATCACCTGGGATCGCCTGTTCCTGGAGTTCTATCCTGATAAAACCTCAGTGAGCTGGAAACAGCCGTAAAATGCATCTTCTACTCTCAGATATCTGAGCGCCAGTGCCCAGCAACTCAGCACACTAGAGAGAGTAGGCGGTGGCCCCCTGTGATCTTGTGGCTGCTGTAGCTGTGGTCACTGCCCATGTGTGATGTAGATGAGCCTAAATATTGCCACTTAGGGGGAAAAAAACCCTAACTTCAGATTTTAAAGTCTAGTCTCTACCAAATGGGCATTAACTTCTCACCACTGTAAAGTTAAAAAGCCAAACCTGAAGCCATTGCAAAATGGGGCATTCTAGATCCTAATTTAAAGCATTTATGAGCACAGAGTGTCAATGGTTCCTCAGCACATACAGAAGCCAAGCATCTTCTGACGGACATGCATAGGTTCTCCGCCAAATGCAAGTTTAGTTGAGGTTCCATTTTATTTTTCTCTTTGGCTTTTGCATGTAGCTATCCGTTGTGCAGTTTTCAGATTTCCAATAAGTCACTCATTTCTTTTAACTCCAGTGATCTCAGAGCTCGTAAACTCAAAGTAGTTTCTCTCAACAAACCTGTAAGTACCAGCGTCAGCCTTAAGTACACAACAAACTACCTCATGGTGACCTGAAGCAGCAGAGCTTGTCTCCTGTATTCCTCAGGGTCAGCCACCAGGCCACCATGAGCTGGTCTTCTACAGACATCACAATGGCGCTGCCTAGGAAGAATTAAGTCATTTCTTCCTAAGAGAAAAAACCACATTATTCTTCAAAACATAAAATATGTGAGGCAGGAAACTCAATATAGGTGTCTTGAGTTGAATGCCACAAAAGAAAGGTAGAATGCCCTTCACTGGGGTAAGGAACATACTTCTGTGATTCATGGGAGGGTCAGTGTTGTAGTTCGAATATGAAATGATCCCACAGGCTTTTGTGCTTTAACATTTGGTCCCCAGTTGTTAGCTCTGTTTGAGAAGATTGTAGAACCTTCAGGATATGGGACTCCCTAGAGGAAACCAGTCACTGATGGCCTTGAGATTTTCCAGCCGGGTCCCACTTCCACTCGCTGTCTACATCCTAGGTGTGAGAGCAACAGGTCCGGCAAGCCACCTCTGCTTCTGCTGCTGCTCTCCCCTCACCCCACCGCTGCTACTGGGTCTTCCCACCCACGATGTACTCTACACCGCTGGGATTGTAAACCAAATAAACCTTTTCTCTCTTAAGCTATTAGGGTACTTCATCACAGCAACAAGTAGCTAAAAGACACTCAAAATTCCAGCAACAGGCGTAAATAATGCCACATTTGGCCTTTACCAAAGAATTATTTTATTAAAAACATTAACTTGGCAAAGGGCTGCTATCTTATTAAGGACTGATTTGTTAGTTGCTTCCCTTTGCATTCTAATCCATGGTGAACTTGCGCTCCCTCCCAGGTGAGTGCTCTTGTTGAGGTATATCTCCAGGGTAACTGCTGAAAATATGGCAGATGTTGCAGTAATTAAGGGTACACTCGAACTCACATTTATTCTGTTGTGTTTCAGTTCAACCTTTTACACAACTGTGTTAATATTTATATGATAGCCTATTTAATTTTAAAACACACCAAAATTGTCAGCCCCGTGGGTGCACTCCTCACACAGGTACTTAACAGCTTTTCTCAGGCAAAGGAATTTGGAAAGAAAAGCTGATGGGCTAACTGCATTTTCTGAGACGTTATGACTGATCAGAGGTGCTCTTGGGATTATAAATAAACTCTTAGGGTGTGTCTGTATGCCCCTCATCCGCATAAAGGCATTGAGTACTGCGGTACAAATGTGGATCTTAAATATAATTCAAACAGCGCTGAAACAGTGATACAAAACTCCCAGTTAATTTTCCCACGAGAATTTCCTGAGGAAAAATAGGAACTATCACCTCCCTTTTGTCCAAGACAAATTTACTGAATTTCTAGAGCAAAAGGCACATGGATGCTTAAGGTTCCCTGCTGTCAAATTTTACAAATTACGCTCCTAAGTGGGGCAAATATATTCTAGGATCAACAGAAGGATTTTTTTTTCTTCTTCCAAATGATATCTTCCGAGTACAGAAAACAACAGCTTTGCACCAGATGCATACTGGAGCGTCGTTTAGGGTAATAACCTACCTCTTTGTGAGCTTATAACACACATCCTTCACAATGAATGCCTACTTTAAAACCCTGCAAATCTCATCTCTCTGCTAATAGAACTTTAATCTAACTCCTTGCTGGGAGTGACTGGCACAGATCAATATTCTTGGAAGCTATCATTTCCTCCGTTATTACATGATGATGAACAAAGGCTTTCTTGTTGGGCAAGCGCTGGCATTTCCAAATTCAAGTCATTCAGAGCTAACCACTGCTCTCTCATCTTCTCGTGTTTATTCTCTCGGCCCCATTGTCCTGACCATATTGTTGATGCTCGATTGTAGATAATGTACTTTCTTAAATTTTTACATTTCTCACCTTTCTATGCCTCCCCATCAATGATTTTAAACCATCACTAAAAAAATTATCAAATATTTTGGCATATACGAGTCACTGGCATTAGACCTTGAGTGGTGTGAGGAAGAAATTATTGTGTAAGATAGACATAAACGTCTTGCAGACATATCTTGCAAACTTTATTACTCCGTCTTGGGTCGTTTAATTTGTCATAGGGTAGGCAACCAGAAACAACAGAAATGTATGGTCTACAGTCCTGAGGTCCAAGAAACATTCCCTAGAAGATTTCTTTTTTTTCCCACCATCTTTATTAAATCGGGTATTTCTTATTTACATTTCAATTGTTATTCCCTTTCCCGGTTTCCAGGTCAACTAACTGAAAGCTTGCTTCCTGGATCAGTGAGGATACTAACCAACTGCATCCCCACAGAGTAGAGAGACAAAGTGGCTGTCTGGGACCTCTTCTTGTAAGGACACTAATACCACTCATAAATGTTCTGCCATATCTTAGCCATGTCCCAATATCCCCACTCCTTAGCACCATGATGTTGGCGATTGGGTTTCACCATATCAATTTGGGCACAGAAGAACCATTCGGGGTGTGGTACATCTCATCCTGTCTTACTGTTGATATCCTTGTCTATGGTGTTTTTACAGACTGTTGCCAACACACTAAGGAAAATGAAACGTCTGTAGATTCTAAGACCTCACCTCACACCTCTTCTCATCCCATCTGCTCTCCTTTCTTGCAACACTTCTATTTTGCTCCTGTGTCCTCCATTCGAGGAAATTTCTAGCAACCATTGATCTTTCATCTGTCCCAAGCCTCCTGAGAGATCATGTTGCTTAAAGCTGACCACATCCTCTCTCCTGTGTGGCTCTCCCATAATTGTGGTTTTTCTCATTATCATTCTGCAATATCTTCCTCCTATTCTCCTAAGGTACCTTATTGGTAAGCTGACGTTCCTAGGAAAATGCTTGCACCTAGCTGCCTTTAGAAGAAAGACTGAATTCCCAGATCTCAATCTACTTATCTTACATAGTGAGCTGATGAAAGGTGTGATTAAGGAGGGGTCATTCTGCCTATTTTCAAGTTTCTATAAAGTTGTAAAAGCCACCTACAAGTTACTTTAGGTTTTAAAAACCTTTTGCATATGTTATTTATTGAAAAATTTTTTTTTATAAATTTACCTTGTTAAATGTTGAGTGATTAATTGACGTGACCCAACTCTTTAATGGAGTTACTGCTGGAATCGAAATGCAGCTCAGAACACCTGAAATCTTACACTCCATCAGATTGCAAGCCAACAACTCACATCTCATGGGAAGAATGTAAACTGGCCGGAGGCCTTGGGTTGAATAATGCCTTCGTTTTAAAGTTAGAGACAGTGATGAAAACAAAATAAAATTTATTCATTCAAGTGTGTGTACATACTCAGTATCTTAAATTCAGCAAGAAAACATTTGAACAAACATCTGTGGATTCCTTCGCCCTCTTCAGAGTGGTCCCAGAATGTACTTAGTATGTTGCACAATGACGTGACTTCTTGCTGTCACACGTCTTAGAACCGTGTGCCATGATTTTAGTCTCTGAAAGGCACTTTATTGTTTTGTAACTCACATCTAGACACCCTTAAATCAACTTAAACCTCTACTTTCAAGTAAGACAGTAAAAGCCTCCTTGCTCCAAAGTGTTAGCTAACTTTCAGACACTGAAACACCCATGATAAACAATATATAAAGAAGAAAGTGTTGCTCTGGCTAAACTTTGAGAAATTTCGGTCTTTAAATAATTGGCATGACTCCCATTTGAGGCTTGCGGCAGGGCAATAAATTATGGTGGAATCATTTGGCACAGAAAAATTTTTTACCAGTGGTGTCCAGGCAGCAGAGAGAAATAAAGGCAGAGCTGAAGTCCTGAGTGGATGCATATTAATGGACACAGCTTCCTCCTCCTGGATGACAAGAGCCTGAGACTGCTCCCCTACAAAGACCTCCCACTCATATCCAGTACCTCACCTCCTCCTCAGTCTACCATAGATAATAAAGTTACTGCTTTGTTCAGAAGTTCATAATAAACGCATCCCCTCAATTGGCAGTATATAATAAACACTCTTTCTTTGCGGCTGAAAGTGTGTCTCCATCAGAGTGGGCAGCGCACCTGATCCCTGCTTCTCTACCCACGTGTGGCTGTCCTTTCTTCATTCTCTCATGTATATCCCAGGCATGTCAAGTCCAAAGCCATGTAGGTCACAGCCATATTCCTTTCAAGAATAACTCCATTGACTTAAGTTGGTCCCTTTGGCGTTTACCTCGTAAAGATTCCATCCCCTCTTGAGAATCACCATATCCTTTAACTCAGGGCATTGGGATAACATTCAACCATAACTATAGCAAGGCAAGACTGGTATGTCTTTTCTTATTTCATGGATTTTAAGCTGAGTGTCTCCAGACTGAGTCCATATCCAGGTCTCTAAGGCACACGTATTATAGGTGCCTGTTTTGTCCATGTAGTGACTCCCTACTGTTTTTCTCTTGCTCTCCTCATTTCTTCCTCTGCCTCTGATATAATTTACAGAAATACTAAACTCTCCTTCCAGTTATGTGTATTTTGATATGCAGTATCTTTCCCCCAACTTCTCTTCCACCTAAATTCCTTCATTGCTTTTGATTGCTTAAGAAATCAGGTTATAACATCCAGCTTTTCACTAAATGCAGTAGATTTCTATTTTTTATTTTGGTAGTAAAAATTTATACCATTATAATGAACACTGAAGAGTAAAACCTATCGAGCCAATTTATATAGGAGAACCACAGCATTTCCAAAAACCAAGGGTCACCACACATTCACCAACCAATCAATATGTAATAACATTTTATGTGTCTTTCTGCTTCAAGATATTTAAAATATGTTGCTGCTACACCAGCAATTAAATTGTGGATGAAGGCATTGACATTGAGTTTGCATTACAGTTTGAACTTACCTGCTTGGCCTGTACTAAAAATTCACTGTTGTATAAAAAGTAAGAGCTAACATGGTCCTAGCATTCAACTTGAATTCTCCAGGTTTTGAAACTTCTCTCATGCCACGGCGCAGGTCTTCTCCATGTGTCTTTCACAGTGTTTAAAAGAAATTAAGTCAGCTTTTTGTTGTGCAATGCCACAAAAGCAGGGATGACAGGAAGCTACATAGAACACTCTATATAAAATATTCCAACAAAGGATGTCCTACAATGTCATGAATCCTAGAATTCATGATATCTTTGCTCCAATGAGACCTACCTACACTCTATCTCTGCTCTATACTGTAACTTACATCCCATAATGTTATTCAAAATATCATTATAACAATTGCCACATCACCATGATCAAAATAATTTACTTTGGGCTGCTTTAAAATTTTTTTAAGTAGAAATTCATTTCATATTAAAGTGGCCATCTTGGTAAATATGCACAAAGAAAGAATTGTTGTATAGTATTGTATTAAGGATAATTCTGACAATCTCAAGTAAAATTTTCAGGAAAGCTGTGCATGTTAGTGTTTTAAACCATAGCTTCCTTCACCTCAAAGGGGTGAGATAGGACCCTGATCCACCAACTAATTTGCTTGTCCTCAGCTCCTTCGTGTCTAGAATGTATCTCTGACCACCTTGAGCTTTCAACCCAGTCGTTCTGAAGAGTCTTATGATTCCTTAGTACTAGAAAGCTCACAGACAGGTGATTCTTGTCATTCTTTTTATCTGAAAATGTGATAAGTTCAGAATGTTTGCTTTCTATGTATTTCTTATATACTGAAGAATGCAAGCCATCCTACTTAAAAGTCAGAAGCACTAAGAGAGATGTCTCATACTTGTTCATGAGTAATTGGCCTATGACCTGTGTGCTGATCATAGTTAGAGACTTAGTTGATCTGATTCAGATCCACTAATCTGGATGTCTTTCTAACCATATAGATTTCACTCTAATTCATCACTTACAGCTATCTATCTATCTATCTATCTATCTATCTATCTATCTATCTTGACTTTCATCTATTCTGTCTAACCAAGCCATCAATAATTCTGTTGTCTATTGTTTATATATCAAATAGGTGTATATGTATGTATGCATGTATGTATGCGTGTATTTATGTATGCATGTATATATATACATGTATGTATTATCTGTCCATTTGCCTGACTACTATCTATTATCTATCTACTGATCTAGCTAACTACCTATTTACTATTTATTCATCAAGCATGTTACCTACCCCATCCATTTATCTGTCTCTTGTAGTTTCATTTATGTTTTTTGCTTAAAATATTATTCAAGTTCCTTTCCCCGTGATATCCCTTGAAATCATCCATAAACATAAATATTCTAATTCATCAATGTCAATTCCTCACCTTTATCACTCTCAAACTTACAATTATTGCTAAAATTGAAAGAGTGCTTGGTCCCCTTGCATGGATTAGTCATTTTATCCCAGAGCATAGTTTTAAAGAGAAAAAGGCACACAAATGACAGCCGAAATTCTCTCCACCACCTAAACAAACTAGTCTAATATCAGCGTGATACTTATCTCTGCGGGAGATAACAGCTTTGGAAGTGAAATTTCCCAGAAATGAAGACAAGGGAATGGATAAAAAGTACATCAGAGGGTATCTTATCTACATGAGCCCAGAGCCTTATGCCAAGATGTATGTCTGGAGTAATTATAATTTCTGTTCAAAGCCTTCTTAATTGGCATTGCTCAAATCTAGATAATTGACTGGGAGTGTGACCCTGCTCACACTGGTGGACTTGTTCTCCAGAGAAGAGCACTGATAACAGGCTCTTTTGTCATCAAAGGGTGAAGAAATGTGACAATCTGGGAACTGGTTTTAGAGCCCCATCTGCTAAACCAGAGAGAAATCAAGGTTTTACAGTTCTATAAATATTTTAGTATATCCCATCATTTATGAACTGTGGCAGCTATCATAAAACGTCCCTGACTTTTGTTACAACTGCATATAAGGCCAGAAAATTGCATCTCGTGGTAAGCCATAAAAACCTAAGTAAAAGCACCGTTCCTTTCAGTATATTCTAAAAATATACAACCTCCCTGTCAGTCCACGGCAGAGTAGTTACCATCTCAAGAAGCCTCTCTCTCTCTCTCTCTCTCTCTCTCTCTCTCTCTCTCTCTCTCTCTCTCTCTCTCTCTCTGTCTCTGTCTTACCAGATCTTCTGATCTGGTTTTTTCAAGATCTTTTGTATTTCAGTATCTTTTTATGTTTCAAAATAGTGACCATCACCACATACCAGTTGAAATAGATTTAACTTTGTCCCAACACACTGTAAACAGGGGACATTTGGAGGATGATAGGTACCACAGCTATACAATCAACCTTCATTTTTTGACCCAGTGTCTACTGGTTCAAGATGCACATCTTGTTTTGTCTCTAGTGAGCTGTTTTACTATTATGATAAAAAAGAGTTTAATTAAGAGGTAGCTGGCAGATTTATGAGGGAGTCATTCCTAAAGAACTGTATAGAAAAACAGATACAAGGCTGAACTTGACATTAGATTTGAAAGGGGATTTGCAGATTATTTTGTCCCACTCCATATATTCGGTCCTCGTTTTATTTGTTTTTAAATGTTGAGTGACACTTTCAATCTGTATTTTTATCCTTTTAATGGCTATAGCAACAAGCTGCAATCATGTGAGGTCAAACACGATTCAGTGGGGACAAAGTGTTCACATTAGCACCATTTGGACGAAAAGCAGAATGCTTCTCTTCTTAGCATGTGATGAATTGACGGGGTACAAAGATCTTCATGCAACAGATGGCAGGACTCAAAAGTTATTTGTAGAAACCTGGATGGATGCAGTAGAGATAGACTCTCAGTGTAGCCTGCTATGTACAACATATCTTTTTAGAATTAGGCAAGCGCTTTCTTCCTTTTCTCTCTGTGTTCCTTTCCATCTCTCCTCCTTTGTTGAAAGAATCCAGTGCCTACCTTAGGCTAAGCTTGGGCTCTTCTGAGCAGCATCCCTAGCTCACTGTTGCTTTCTTACAGACAGACCAATGTGTGATTCTCAGTGCCCGAATTCCACTTGGGTGGATGTCACCCAAATCAAATGCTTCTCAGCTTGTGTTTCGATGTGATTTCCAATCCCCTAAAACCTGCCTTTCTATTTCTATTCCGTACCCTATAAATAAGCCTTTCTTCCTCACAGGGAGTAAAGTCCTCCTAATACTTGAAATGGGAATGTGGGTATGAGACAATCTGAAGCAGATTTATTGCTTATGAATGTAGTTTAAGTACACCCTCGTCTGTGATGGACTGCTTGTGTGCTCCTGCTCCCAGACAGAAGCAGTGTAAATAAAGTCGCACCCGGGATTTTCTTCTTGTGCTCTAGAAAGTATTTGACCCGAGAAAACCCTTTCAGACCTAGACAAACTAATGGGTGGGTGAAGGCACAGTAACCTGGGGTGACAGTAGGGCACCTGCAGAGAGCTGGCTGTGCTGCCAACATTGGTACCACCTGCCTACAGAAAACCTCTTACTCCTGAATATTTCCTGCCAATGAAGAAGAGGCAATGCAGATTTCTAATAGAGTGTGGTGACTTGGAATCGTTGACCCGAAGCTTTCTGGATGCCCTAACCTCTTAAACTACATTCACGTGCTACAGAGCAGAAACATGCTAAACCACAAAATTAGGACTTATCTTGACTAGGAAAAGTCCAGAATAAATTGTAACATTATAAATCAGTCTTGGAAAACATGCCTCTTGCCAGGTAGTCAAAGTTTATTCGTCCTCTCAAGTTCTTTATTTTCTTTTCTGCTAAATGGCAAGACCACATGCTTAAAATATTTTGTATATACCTTCTGGGCCTACCCATAGTAGTCAAATCAAAATATATAAGGCAATGAAAATTCTTAGCCTAGGACCTCAGAGAAAGAATTCAATAAATCACACTTTCAGTTGTCATTATACATAGCACCTAGTAGGTACTCAGTGGATTTTGCCTGAATAGAACTGAACACACATGTCTGTATTATACAGGATTTCCTTCTACCCAATGCACACAAAACTTACTGAGGAATCTTCTGCTGTCTCAGAGGAAGGGTGAGAAGTGGGAATGTTAACTCACGTCAGGTGCAGTACTAAGTACTAGGGGGCATTTAGTTCACAACCTTTTTATATGGATGCTCTTATTTTAGTACTCCCCCTCCCCCTTATTGGTTAAGACCGTTGATTCTTTTCAAGATCTGAATTTCTAACCACACACATAACAGAATTCCAAAATTGGTGTCTGGGCCCACCGTGCCAAATTTTGAAACCAAGCAACAATAACAACAAAAAGGAAGAGAGAGAGAGCGAGAGAGAGAGGTAAAAGGAAAAAGAATAAAAAGAAAAAGAAAGACAAAAGAAATGCATCAGCAGGCTACATTGTGTCAATATCCTGTCACAATGGGAAAAGAAGACTATGGCTGGAGAGGGAATAAAGGGACAGTCAGCACACTATTTCATGTAAACATTCTGAAACACTTCATGAAGGCTTTCGATGCATGCATACAGTAACATCGCCAGTCACAAGCCAATGTCCAATGAGCCCTTTCTGTCTGCCTTGAAACCTGGTGGGGACTCTGCATAGGACTTTAGAAGTAGTTCTAGTAGCTTCTATGTCACAGGAGAGAATTTTCCTCTGCCCCCACTCAAGTTAACGGAAAGGTAATCTGGGGACTTTGTCCTGGTGCCTTGAAGAAGTCCAAAGCTCACAGTCTCAAGGCTTACAAAATGGGTCTACTAATTATTTCAACTGAACTCACTTAAGGAATCAGAACTTCAGAAGTGGCCAGTGTTGCTGTTTTCTCCTACACATGGCAAACCCTAAAGACTTGCTGGAGTGAAGCTCCTCATGTACCAAGAATGCAAAATACCCATGACCACCCGGCCCTAGTCATCACCCTTCCCCTAAGCTGGGCCTTCAGAACACAAATAGACAAATTCCAAAGAAACATTGTCCTCTAACTTTTCGTGCTTCTAAAGTCCTCTTAATACAACCCTCAAATGTCACTAGCTTAGTTCAAGTAGCCGTTGTCCTCTCATTTCCTCTCAGATTCCTCATGCTCTGTAATATTTAAAGGTATCATACTCTGCACATTTCTTCAGACTATCCGCTTAGAAAGGTCCCCATACCCATCTATTTCCTCTTCTTCTAAAGATCTTGTCGTGAACAAGGTTCACATATCCAGCCAGTGAGCCACAGAACTCGGCGACAGAGAGGGTCTCTCTGCTCTATAACTCTGGCTCATTTTGGAAGAGGAGAGCATTACCCCAGACCTTCATCAGCTCTACCTTGTGCTGAGGCCTTGCTATTTCACCACAGGGCACAAGCAAAAGCTAAGTGTAGAAAGCATCGGAAAACGTAAGATCTAGGACAGTGGGGCTGTGATCCTTTAATACAGCTCCTCATGTGGTGACCCCGAACCACAAAGTTGTTTACATTATCCACTTTATAACTGTAAGGTTGCTGCTCTAATGAGTTGTTATGTCAATATTTGAAATGCAGGATATCTGATGTGTGACCTCTGTGAAAGGGTTGGTTGGTCCCTAAAGGGGTCTCAATACACTGGTTGAGAACCACTGTAAGGGCCTTTCCCACCTTTAGAGGCACTACTGGTTACCATTTGCTCTTCAAGAGATGTGTGTGTGTGTGTGTGTGTGTGTGTGTGTGTGTGTGTGTGTGTGTGGTGGGAAATTTAGCAGATGACATCCTGACAGCCTTTAGAGTCATCCCATCCCATGAGGGATTTTCCTAAAGGAAATGATCTTGACTAGACCATGACTATTCACAGCTTCTAAAGGAAAACACCTCTTAAAACTACAGAGGCATAGACACATGTGAGTTTGTATAATCCCAGAATGCAGACTAAGTGAGCCCCTTAGCTATTGTGAACATGGAGAATGTGGGCCCATCCTCGTATAACACAAGGCAGAGAAGACACTGCATCTGGTAGAATCAAACATCAAACGAGCAGAAATGAAAGTTAAAACATCTCAAGACTGACAGGAGGAGGTAGAGAGAAATCAGAGTAGAGCCTGCTTGATTTCCGGAGCTCCCTTTCACTCCTGTGGTCGCCTCTGTCTGAACATTTGAAGCCCTGGCAAGACCACAGTCTAGGGATAAAGAGTCCCGAGCTCCTTGTCTGAGCCAGTTGACCCGAAGTGCATCAGCCCACCTCTGTCTCTCCAGTTAAGAGAGCATGTAGGCCTGATAGAATAACCGTGGACGGTGGGGATTCATTTCCGAAGCAGGAAGTTGGAGAGGGAGGAAGCACAGGGCTGATACGCGTTAAGGTAACTGAATCCAAGTCTGTGTTTAATCAAAGGCCACTAGGGAGGGAGTCACAACAGGGAGGGCAGGGTCCCGAGTCAGTAATCAGCAGCAGAAGGCCACATCAAATGCTATTCCTGTGCTGGTGTTCCTGCTCTCCGTGTCCCGCATACATCTGTAGGCAGAGTGAAAGACACCAGGTAGAATTTTCTATGCTTTTAAGTCCATGGGCCTTCAAACCACTGGTAACTTACAGTTGCATTCTTCACAGTTGCAAAGACAGGACGGCATGCTACTATTTACTAAAGGCGAGGACCTTTCTGAATTGGGGCCTGGGACTCCAAAGGCACTGTGATCCTCCTAGTTCATGATGCCATACAAGATCCCGGGGAGACCCTGGGCTATCCTCTTATCCATAGTTGAGGGTTTGCCTGGATTAAGGAGCAGCTGCCTTCATGTAAGTTATCCCCTTCCTCCATATCTTTAAGGGTTTTTTTTTAAGGCAACTTTGAATTTTGAAAGCCTGCACTGGAAACCATGATATCACAACTCTGTACACGAAGCACCCTTCTCCAAGGGCAGCATTTGCAACACTTAATCTTCATTGTCAGCTGGATCAGCATGGAAGTGGACCTCAGGGTGTATCTCTGAGGGTGTTTCCCGAAGGGTTTAACCGAGGAGGAGATGCTCCTTGAATGTGTGTAGCATCGTCTTAGGGGGTGTGGTCATGGGCTGAATAAAATGGAGAAGGCAAGCTAAGAACTCCCATTTCCACTCTGCTCCCTGACTGCCAATGCGGCGTGGCCAGATGCTTGCCCTTTGTGTTGTCTTCTCCACCTTCATGGACTGCGTGTCTTCAATTGTGAACCAGAATAACCCTTCACTGCCTTAGGTTGCTTCGTATTAGGTATTCAATCGCAGCAAAGAGAAACTGAGCCAAAACAGCTTTCCTATGCATCACAGAACGCCATCTCTTATCCCAACTAAAAGGTAAATTTCAGGGACACCTCTGTGCCACAAAACTCTATCAAGAGCTACTTTCCAAATGGAAGCTACATGGAATAAATGAACTATTAACCTGTGCATGCATGAGGCCTTGACTATTCCTCACAACTCTAAAGATAAAAATGAAGAAAAGACAGTCAGAATGACTATGACATTTGTTTTAAGTTATAGTTCTTTTCCGAAAGCAAACCTACAATTCACATCAGTTTCTTAGAGCAATTATAGATTTAGAATAGCATTGCTCAGATCTCCTATTCTCATTCTGTTTAGTCAAGCTGGTCCGTAACAGTTGGGAACGTAACCATGTATTTAAAAATCATGCTTCTCATTACATCATTTGGCGTTTGACAGTTGAATTAGTAGAATTTTGAAATTCAGTCTTTGATGTAAGTTACAGATCTGTCCATACTCATTTAGCATCTCAGGGTGATTTCCAGTAATCTTAGCAAAAAAAAAAAAATCAATGTTGGCTCAGTTAAACTGGCTGTCCTGTTCACCTGTTCCTAATAATTGTTATTATTATACACAGCATGCATTAAATGTGAAACCACTTAGGTAGGTCTGAGGAGACACCAGCTTACACCTCCTCACCATTTACAAGTTTCCATAGCAGATCAGAAAGTCAATTTTCGATCAAATGTGTGAAACAGACCCTTTGAATGCTTCATAACAAGTGATGCAGAAAACTCCAGAACAATGAGGAGGTTTGGTTCACTGCTGAGAACAGCTGTTCTTTTCTGCTTTGGGGACATCCTGTTCTAGAAGACGCCTGCCAACGCCAATCACAGTAAAGCATATCTTGACCCAACTGCTGACTTTTTTTCTTCTTATACAACAAAAGGAATCTAAAATATCTTCACGGAGTACATCAGAATTAGTACTTTACTCAGTCCTTTGGGGATCAGTACTTTGCTTAGTTCATCGATCAGAGGACAGTACATCACTCAGACCTTTGGGGATTGACGTGTTAGATTGAGGAAAGCAATTGATCACTTAATTGTATCCAGAAGGGTTTCTCTAAAGATCCAACACCCTGGACTGAGCTGATAGAATCCTATTTATACTACTGATAGGAAAGCCATTTTTATTTCAAAGGTAGATAGAGGTTTGTCTTGAGGTATATTTTTTTAAAAAAACCAACACCTGATACATCCTTTGAAATCTTAGATTGAAGGGAAATATTAAAGAAGTTTTCTTTGTTCGCTCCAATTTGTTCTTTGCTTGTAATTCCTCTTTTCATTACAGACTTTAATGGGAAATGGTCCTGTTCTCCCATGAAACAATAAACTGTCTGCACACCATAAAACATGGGAAGAAAAGAACACAACAGCAAAGGATTTTAGGTTAAGGTATTGGCTTTGATGTGTTCTTTTTTTAAAACTATATAACTCTATGTTCAGAAAACTTCTGCTCCCGCCTGTGAGCTCTTCCATGGCTTTTCGTGTAGTTCCCAGCATCCAAGTGAAGGATCCCCGGGTGGCAGTAACGACCTGCAGTGCCTTGCTCTGGGCTAAGATTGGCATGGTTACTTCCTTGGGACATAATTTAGTTGAGTCATGATTTCATTTCTTTTGAGGTTGGAGCTTAAGGGCCTCAAAGAATCTTCATGCCTGTAGTCCATGTTCTGTTAAAGCACACTCCAGGATCACCAAGAGATATGCACCGGACTCTCTTAATAAAACTTTCATCGGGTACCACTGACAACCTTGCTCTGTATCTGCTTCTTCCAGTAGGTACCCTTAACCTTTATGATCCTGACCTAATATTGAAATATAAAAATGAGCAACCAGCTATGGATGGGGTTGTCATCTATTTGCTGGGTTCTATTGCTTAAGAATGAGGCTTCACATTGAGAATTTCACAGAAGAAAGAACTTATTGTGTGTCGGCTATCACTAATGTGCCCCTGGCCAGACGATGCCTGCTTTGGTTGTCAAATCTCACTGTCTCCGTTTAAACTTTTTATCAGTGCTTTGGCCTGAGACTAAATGATCGCCGATCTGCACGTCCTCAGATGGTACCCAGAACCTTTGAGAACGGCGTTTCCCACTCTGACAAGCCTGTGGTTTTATTTAAACAAATTCTTCAACCCCAATTCCCTCCAGAGCAGCTGTTGGACCCTTTTGTTGATTGTAGTGGATGTATTGCAGATCTCCAGTTACCTCCCAGCGGACCACCCACCACAAGAAGCGTTTGTCTGCAGCACGGAGGCTCTAGCTGCCCTCATGCCTCCTGGAGAGTGGGCAGAGTCCTGTGTCTCAGCGGATTCCACTAGCCCTGTCTGTGCTTTTTTTCTTCCTGACACAGAGCAAACTAATGAATCTCATCATCTAGCAGGAAAATAATTAGGTGGTAAAAAAAAAAAAAAAAAAAAAAAAAGGAAACATCCCATTGTTCCTCTGTGTAGGAGGCTGACAGTTTCCAGACGTGGAAAACCCGTGATATGAAACTGTAGCAAGGGGTCAAGGGATTTGACACTGGAAAGAACAAAGTGTCTTGGGAGACCTGCAGGTGAAGCACTCGGCAGACTGAGTATTTACACTCAAAACCTTGAACTTGCCATCCCTGCTGAAGTACATTATCCCCACAGTATAGATTCTTAGGAAGGAGGCAACCCTTGGAAGTGCGATTTGCATTGTGAGGTTTATCATGACGCAAAGATTAAGTTCCAGTTCAAAAGCAGCGCATCATATCAGCGCAGCAGCCATGTAGAATCCAATTCCTTAGCTTCAACTCTTTTCTTATGCAACTAAGCTACCAGAATAATGTGATCATTTCCCTTGCCTTCCGGTTCTGCCTTAATACCTTTTCATCGTAAGAAAAGAGGGTTCTGTAAATTTCACTAATTTCAAGTGCTATGTTAGTGAATTATAAAATCAAAGAATTCACACGCCATAGTTATTACTCACCATGAATTATAAATGCATGCTAATTTGGAGAAATGAATATCTGTATAAATATATAAATAAAACCAAAAAATTTCAATTAAATTTACTCCGTTATTTCTTTCTTCATCAACCCAAGACTACATAATTCTATGAATCACCTTTTCATGGAAAAGAGGTATATCTAATATTTGGCCTTCAACTCAAGATTCAGCACCAGGATGAAAACTGAGTCAGTAGGGATGCTTGCACACAAGCCTGGGGATATGAGTTCGAGGCCCCAAACCCCCATAAAGGTAGAAGAAGAAAACTGACTCCACAAAATTGCCCTGACCTCCACATGGGTGGCTTAGCCAACACAAGCTGCAGATATGCACCATGCACATGCAAGTTAACAATGAATGCATTTGTTATTGCCTCATCTTCATCTCCTATACATATTATTTAAGATGCAACAAAATATTGATGGATTTTATCAAACAAAGAGAAAAGAATTGTAATAAAGCTTAACACGGGATGTTTCCTCCCACTTCAGTCCTTCTGGTTTTCCTTCAACACTTTTCCACAGCAACTTTATTCCTTAACAGTTATAGAAATTCAGAACAAACACCCATCACTGAGCTGAACACATTGGGTTGTCGAATCTGTGCTCGCCTTTAACTATTTGCGCCCTAGGCCGGTTGCAGGCTCCATGCCCAATAGAAGCCAAGTGACACTTTGTCAACTTGCTGCTTATTCCTGGGATTCTAAACCATCATTTCTAGCACACACACACACACACACACACACACACACACACACACACACACACACACACACACACACACGATGAACATACACTGGAAACACGACACACATTCGCATTCCACTGCTGCATTTTACGCTTTTAGCACCACCCGGGGAGCCATCTTCAATGAGTACGTTCTCAGTTTTTATGCACAGCCGATAGACAACAAACATTTGAATATATACACAAGCCGTAACTCTCCAGATGAATAGAATAAAATAAAGCAAACAGCTCTTGTAGCCAGCAGTCCAAGGGAGAAACATGGTTCTAGGGACAGTTTCACACTGTCATTTTCCCAAAAGAAACCAATGCTCTGAATCCTAAAATAATAATGCTAATGAACTGCTCTTGCCTGTTTGCTGACGATCATTTAAGTAAAAGAGCTCACTATATACACATTGCTTACACTATTATGCCTACTATGTGTCGCTGTCTGCAGGATTTCACTGACAAGCTATAACACTGGTTATTTTTCTGTTCTAGTTTTGCGCTGTTTGCTCTTTGGATGAATCAAAGTAGGGCCAGCTGGATATCCCGTAGGAATGTCCTGGGTGGCATTGCCTAAACATGTGTGTTCACGATACACACGAGTACGGCTGCAGACGTGCCGTGCTGCACGTATGGAGAGAAGAACCTGAGATGAGGTCTCTTTGTGGTTTAGCTGCACTGTATTCCAGACAAAACGGCTCAACAGCTTTGAGGAATTACCCCGTCTCACCAAGAAAGCACAAGAGCTATAGATAGGAGCTATTACTCAAGGCTTTACGTGGGTTTTGGTGACCTGAACTCACATACGCCTGTAAAGAGGGCAAGCATTTAGCCATCTCATAAGACGCAGCCTGCGCTTTTGGCTTAACTGTTTTGTATCTCCTTCCTAATAACATTGAGGGGTTAAAATATACTTAGTTTTAGAAGCATTGCAGTACGAAATAGTTCATTGACACTTTGCCTGCTGTTTGATTGGTGGGGTTTCTTTGCCTGCTGACCTATAGGAGTTCTGCATGCAGCCAGAATGAATTCTTCATTGGATATAGAGTTCCGTTATATCTCCCCACTCTGTGGCTTCCTTTTAACTTCCAGTTGTGTCCAATTTAAAACCGGCACTTTATTTTTAAATTGCTATCATGCTTGCTGCAAGAAAAAAAGATTAAAATTGTTCATTTTTTGTAAGCTGTCTAATTGATTCAGAATAATTTACAGCGAGGAAAATTCACTCTTTCCCACACCAATATCTGCCCTTCATTACAAGTCTCGTCACCGTGTATGTGCCAATTTGTCGCTGGGCTTTCTGTCTCCGTCCTCTATCTCCCCAGCAATGCCACTGTGTTCTTCTTACGACAACAGCATAACAGACTTTCACACACTGGCCGTACTTCCTCACAGAGCTTCCTTACTCGCCCTTCCACTTCCTTATAGATTCAGAAGAGCGCATCATTAAATATGCACACATTAATAAAAAAGTGCAAAACCCTTGAAGTATAATTTTCCTCCACATGTCAATCTTCTTTAGGTTTTCCACTAACTTTTAAACCATGCCGTGTAAGTTTTCTTTTAGATTTATTTATTTTATTTACACGAGCACACTGCAGCTGTCCTCAGACACACCAGAAGAGGACATCGGATTCCCATTACAGATGGTTGTGAACCACCATGGGGGTACTGGGAATTGAACTCAGGACCTCTGGAAGAGCAACCAGTGCTCTAAACCCTGAAGCTATCACTCCAGCCTGTCAATTTTCTTTTAAACGGTATTTTTCAGCACGAAATTTCTATGCTTTACAAAATTTATTATTACTGTTGTTATTGGGTATGTGTGCATTTGACAGTGTGTGTGTGTGTGTGTGTGTGTGTGTGTGTGTGTGTAATTCAGGACCGTGTGCATGGCATGTAACTGGTGTTCTAGCACTGAGCTTCAGCCCCTGCCCATTGACATGCCTTTATGTTTCCATGTTTCTGTCCATTCATGCTGACATGTGAGTATAGTAAAGCTTTTCTACATGGACCATTCATTGTCAGACCTTGCTAAATTCACCAATAAAACATATCAGTGCATTGGTAGATCACGTGTGCTGTGATGTTGTACATACTCCTGCCTCCCCTCTTCCCTTTAGTGCTTTCTTGTTTTACAGAGATTCCCAATGAAATGCACATCATCACCATAGTGAGTGCTCTTGAGTATTGCTGGGCCTCGGCAAGGCAGTGCAGCATGTCACTATTGAACCTGATTCTCCATGCAGGTTTGTTCTTGTTACGTCCATCGAACAAGAGAAAATGCTGTAAAAATCTCCATTGTAGGAATGGTTTTCACTTGAATGGTGATAAGTTTAACCAAATTTCCGTATGTACAGAAATGCTCATATATATAGTTTCATTAGTGTTAAGTTGCAATAATAATGCTAAGCCAAACTTTTTGCAGAGAAAAAAAATGGTTTTATAATTTGTGACTTCATCCAGAAAACTGTAATTTGTATATACCTTTGTGTCCTGTCAGATAAAAGGTAAAATACTTATAGCTGGCTAAATGTAATGTCTTATATATTAATTGAGACCAATCTACCATGTTGAGTTAGTCAATAAACCTTCATAATGTTAAATGTTGTTTTAAAATGTCTTTAAATATTATCTAAGAGGAGACTAGGTAGGAGTAAAGAGAGTTTAAAGAGATGTCATTTCCCAGGGGCAGAAAATGAACAAAGGGAGAGGAAGAAACAATTGATATAAGAAGAGATGATGACCACAGGCTGGAATATGTTCACCCTTTCCTCACAAGGGTTGGAATTAGTGTGAGAACTCTTAGGTAGCATTTGGACAAAGGTTTCTGAGCATCTCTTTGCAGCGCTGGTGAATTCCTCCGTTGCTAAGTCTATTCACGAGGTAGACTTAGGAAACTGTTATTCTAGCTGAATCCCCAGTTCCTCTTTTAGCCTTTCTGATGTCTTTACTTGAAGGAATCCTAGTATAGGCCTTGCCTGGAGTTACTGGAGTCATGCAAGACTTGACAGGTGGGTGAGAAGACAGAAGGTAAAGGAACTCACTTGCAGTTACCAAGGAGAAAGATAAACAATAGAACAAGGAAAATCATACTCTATTTCCAGTACTGTCTGAACATTGACACTGTCCCTGCAGCCCAGGAAGCTAAGGTCTTGGAAAAAAAGAGAATAACAGGTGTGTGGCAAAAAGGTTCACCTTGCCATGTCACAATGGCTGTCAGGATTAATACTCTATTATTATGCTCTACTAATGTCTCCATTTATTACTCTATGGTCAAAGTGCTTGGGTCTCACAAACGATTATGTTTTGGACACAATGGAAGCAATAACATTAATATATTTTCATGACTCTAACACCACAAAACAGTGTTTCTTTTTTATTCCTATACCACTTTCCAAAATTGTTGGGTTTTCTAATAGTTTGTTTGGCTATGTGTACACATAACTGGGCTTTGAAGTCTAATTCCTCCCTTATATCCTGTCCACAGAGTCATATAGATTACTCCAACCATAGAACACTCCTGTAAAATTGGTGTCAAAACTGAGAAAACTTACAAAGGGGGCTTCTGTAACTTGAGAACAGATCCTCAGGGTGGTTAGGCCGAGGCTCAAACACAGGGAATTTTATCCACAAATTCTTACTCCCCCTACATCACCATCTCTCTGCACTGCTAGAAATGTTTATCTAGGACTTTAAGAAATACACTTGCTATGTAGAGACCATCTAGGGGCAGCTACATCAGTGATGTTATGCTGCCTCTTCGGGGGGCAGAGAGAGCTGGCCAACTCTTTGCTGACATTGGGCCTGAATTGCTTTATCTTTTAATAGGATTTTATCTGAGATGAGTTGGCATTGAGGGTTAGAAACAATGTGATAGGAGTTATCCTGTGAGAGCAGAAAGCTCACTAGCTGCTTGGCACACTTTCTTCTAGAGCCCATAGCTGGTTGTTTCTAGAGTTCTCTTATGCCATGAGCTAAGCTAGACTGATTTGTTTTACTAGCAGCTTAGCCATCCAGTCTCCCGGGCTAGAGTGTTGATTTCCAGACATTTGGAAGTTTCTAGCTGACCACCTGCAGAGTATCTTCTATAAGTCAACAAGGAAGTAGTGTGATGGAGTACTGCACACAAAGTTATCAGGATAACAATGTCCTCTCTGCATTCAATGTGTGGGAAATCTGCCATACGTGAACTTGTGGTTTGTACGTATTTTTCTGTGTTAGAATTAAATGAGAAAGAGTCTTAGAAGTTGGTTTGTCCTTCCGCACTGGACTTACACATTATGAGATGGTTTTAAAAGAATATAAGCTCCTCCATTTTCTTAAGAAGTATAACAGCATTGTTAAGTCCAGTTTGGTAAAAACTTCACCCTTCACATACTAAACGCTGATGAAAATTAATTTAGAATATTTAATATTAATTTGGAATATTTATACTGCTCTATTTTAAAATTAATATTTAGCTAGACTCAAAAGTAGTAGTCTTTATTTTGGACTTCCACGTGTACACAGCACTATACCGGGTTCTTATTTGCATACCCAACCCCTACTGACTTTTCCATCCCTCCTCCTCTCGCTTCAGCTCTTCATCCACCCTAGCAGTCCTTGCTTGTTCATGTCCTTTGCACGTTAGCCTCCACTGACCCAATTACACGTTTTCACATTGGGACAGAATGTTCTCAACTACAAAGTGCATGGATTTCATTTGAGTGACCAAAAAAATCGAAAAAAATTTTTTTAAAAGACTTACAAGGTTTAATGTAAGTTTACAAGTCTGTGCTTGGCTTCATTCATAGCTATCTTTGTCTGTATTTGACCCATATGCTTCAGACATAGAATGACTGCAAATACTGATCTCTTCTAGATTCTATAGTTTCTTTTCTATACTCATGTCCTGAGTGCAAAGGAGTGTTTGTGTTTGTGTGTGTGTGTGTGTGTGTGTGTGTGTGTGTGAGAGAGAGAGAGAGAGAGAGAGAGAGATTCTTTGTGTAATTTTAAATCTTCACCCCACATATAAAAGAAAATCGGATGTTGTCTTTCTGAGTGTCTCATTTCACTTAGCATCATGACCCCTATGTCATAGCATTCTTACTAAGACAGTCATAACTTTAGCATACAGACCCATTCTACAGTGGCTGTCCCCACAATCTGGTGTTCACATCTTTTCCCTGTCTCCCCAGGTGAGAATGGACATGAACTGGGGCTTGCTGCAGGATGTGGAGACAACCCTTTGTCTCGGGATATGAATCCATCTTTCTCACAGACGATCTTGGGTTTTCCTCCTTCAATGGATGTGTTCCCTATTTCCATTTTAATTAGTGTCCATGGATTAGATGCAATAGTGAGATTTCAGTGACATTCCCATTGTCCTCGCCCTCTCACGGCACACTATCCCATGCTCATCTCCTTCCCTCCATGTTTGATTTTTGAAATTCTAGAAATTGGAGATGCTAGATTGAGATCTAATAAAAAAAAAAAAAAAGCAAGTGACATTTGTCCTTCTCATTCTGACCTTTCAGCCTCTGGAGGAGTGAGGGGCCATGATGGAAGGCAGACTTAAGAATGGGAACCTCTGAAAGTTAAGGTTGAGTCCAGCCAAACCCTGAAATAAGAATGTCACCCAAGGCTCCTATGGAGGAAGAGTTGGGGAAGGATTGAGAGCCCCGGCAGGGATGGCAACTCCAAAGAAAGACCAACAGAGTTAGCTAACCTGAGCCCTTGAGGGCTCCCAGAGACTGAATCACCAACAAAAGGTGGAGCTCAGGCTGGACCCCCAGCCCCATACACCACACATATGTAGTGGATGTACAACTCCATCTTCATGTGGGTCCTGAACTACTGAGCGCGGTGGGCTGGTGTCTGTGTGTAGAATACGTTCTAAGAGCCAGGTTGTCTGGTCTCAGTAGAAGATGCTCCTAGCCCTGCAGAGACTTAACGTGCCAAGGTGGAGGATAGCCAAGGAGGACCTCTCCTCTCTCAGAGAAGGGTAATGGGGACAGGACCGTGGAGGGAGAACGTGGATGGGAGGCAGCAACGGGGATATAAAGTGAATAAATAAAAAGAGAAAAAGAAAAAATATATTCTTCTCTTCAGAAGCTATTATTTGTCAGAAATGGTGGCTGAAGCAATCAAACAGTTGTATCGCACAAAACAAAAAGAAAGAAAAAAGAAAAAAAAGAATGCCATCCAAAAGTTCACAGTAGCATAATAGTCATTCATGGTACACTGAGGTAAATACAGAGAAAAAACAAAACTACATGGTACATGTTTATTGTAAAAATGAAAAATCTAAGAGCTCAAGTGTGCAAATTTTTGGTAGTAAACCAACAATTACCACTGTGTTATTGTTCGTCTAAGCAATAATTGTACATGATGTCTGTCTGACACGCTAATATTTGGGCAAAGTACTAAGTCTTGACATTAGCATATTCAAATTGTTTCATCGAAAACTCACATAAAAAATGAGAGCCACTGCTCCACATTCAGGGAAGAAATTTAGCAAACTTGTGGGATCTAATTTGTTAAGTATTTTTGAGGGAATTAAAGTATTTTTTAAATTGTATTTGATTCCCATGCAACACCTTCAGTGCCTTTCATCCTAAGTCCAAGGTTTCTGAGTTTCAATTTAGAAAATTGAAAAGCCCTAAATATTTTTCCTCTTCTCTTTCTTTTTTACTTTCCTTCCTTCCTTCCATCCTTCCTTCCTTTCTGCCTGCCTGTCTGCCTGCCTGTCTGCCTGTCTGTCTGTTTGTCTGTCTGCCTACCTGTCTGTGTCTTTCTTTCTGTTTTCTTAGCTGTGACAATGGAACACTTCATATCAGAAATAGTTTCTCACCTCATGCAGACAAGGAAACAAACCAGAAAAAGATATTGGCCTTCCACAATACCCTTTCAAGGTATGCCCCTGTGACGTAAAACCTAACAGTACAAGCCTAGGAGCAAATCATTAAAACATGGATCTCTCACCAAAACTAAGGTAGAACCCGCATAGGAAATGAAGCTTTATTGGGTCCGAAGGCATGAAACTCTCCTCTCTCAGACCTGACCACGGACAAGACACCCTTCTTGCTGAAATCCTGCAAATGAATTTCATCTTCTATAACCAAGGCTCTTCTAGCTGACACAAGTCACCAGGACAGCTATGCATATCACTGGGGAGGTGGCGTTTCTGGGGTTGATGTAGCCTTGGACATAGACACTGATTACATCTACTCTTAGAGGGAAAGCCAACACACACACACACACACACACACACACACACACACACACACACACACACACACACACGCACACACACACATACCCCTCAGTTTTGAGCTTTTATTAATTCATCCCAGTTCCCAGTGTGTCCTGTGAGTAGTCCTCAGTGCTCTATAGACTGTTGGTGGGGACACTTTCAGGCAAGCTGCGGTTCAGGATGTCGCCACCCGCGTGACCTTCCACACTGCCGTTATTCTTATTCCCGACGTCTGCTGCCCTAGTGCATTTAATATGATCTCTCTGTTTTAATATGCACAAGTCTAATATCAAATGATGGTCTGGTCCTACACATTTCGGTTTGGGAATCTTTTTATTCCTTTTCATACCCTTTGACTACTTTCTATTAACCTTTCTCTTCTTCTTCTTGTTGGTTTACAGCAATCTTTTTATATCATCCAAGTGTGTTCCTTGTCAGCCTAATTGATTAATTACTTAACTAGGTGACATCAACAAGTACAGCAGTGCGAATATGGAAAACAAGATGCTGAAGTGACTTAAGATGCTGGGATGTGTCATGGCGCGGAGAAGTTTAGTTTTTCACACACAAGATTTTGCTCCTCCACAGGAAGAGCTTACACTGCACGGATTCACGAATGCATCCAACAGGCACATGCAAAGCATTCATCATATACCCCTTGAACCACACAATGCACGACGTCCGTACTTCCAATGGCCATGGTCTCCAGCAGCTGATACTCTGCTGTAGATTCGCCAGGCATCCATGAGAAAAAATGATAAAATGGGAGAGGAGCAGAGAAAGATCAAGCATTTCCTTAGGAACGATAAAACAGTTAAAGTTGTATAATCGTCAATCTTTCCACTATATTGTTCTTTAAATTTAAAATTCTCAGAGGTGATATAAGTACATTTTCATAATAGATTCGTATCATGGTGACCATGTGTCTGGCATTCTTAGCCAATGCCATACTTTATAGTATTTCAACCAAAAAATTTCCACAGTAAGGTTGAGAGATTTATTCCCGCTTACAAATTGTTGTAAGAATATTCAGAGCGCCCTATTACCCTATCTGATGTCCACCTAGGTAATAAAAGGTTAAACTCAAATCAAGACTGGGTCAAGGTGAAGTTGGGTTCCAATCAGCGCACTCATCTAAACCTGCCCTTGAGAGGCTTCAGTGGTGAGCGGAACACGCAGTGTTCAGGCCTAATGATTAGGGCAATCCTCTCTAATTAAAAGATTTAAAACAGTAAATGAACCTACAAAATTAAATCTTAACCAAGGCTGGAAGGACCCAGCTGAGGTCATGTGGGTAAAGCAGGACTTGAACTTGTCTTCAGCTTACAAAACAAGTATCTTTCCTTAAAAGTCATCCTGAAGGGCAGGAGAGATGGATCAGCCGTTAAGGGCACATTCTGTTCTTGCAAACTTGCACATAAAGACGCCTATAGCCCCGGCTCCAGGGATCGGCTGCCTTTTTCTGTTCTCTTTGGCTACCTGAAGTCCACATGCATATACCGCCCACGAAGGTACACATACATATACAAAAGGCATGCAAATCGATCTTGTAAAAATTAAACGATCTTCTGAAGAACTTCCCCTGGGTTCCATTTGCTCCTTTGCACCAAGATAAAATTCTTAATAAAATTCCCAACTGAACTGTTTGTAGAAGCGATGATAATTCTCATGTATTGGTAACTTTTACGTTTAATATCTGGAGGCCAACACTGATCGACAAGCTTCCCAGGAGAAATATTGCATGCAAATTATACCTTCTCAGAAGGATTCCAAACATACAGGAATCAAGGCTCCCGATCATGTACTTCTCTGGTAAGTGAGTCTATCTCAGGAGGATGATGGGAACAGCAGAATTTTTAAGTAATAAATTAACAAAATTTGGATTCATTAGAAGTATATTAATGGTAGAAAGGCTCTTCTGTAGCCAATATTGTGGTTACAGAGAAACCTGAATACTTTTTAAAGTTGTACTTATTTTATTATTATTATTATTATTATTATTATTATTATTATTATTATTATCATCATCATCATCATCATCATCATCATCATCATCACCATTATCATCATTATTATTATCATTATTGTGTGTGTATGTGCGTTGTGTTTATGCAAGCAAATCCCAGGAATCAATTGTCTCATTTTGCCTCAGATTCTGGGGACCAAATCCAGATCATCAATCCTGTGTAGCAAGTGCCTTTACTCACTGAGCATCTCAATATCCTGAAACCCTGAATTCGTTCAAGGGTCAGAATCCAGTGTATCATCCTTGTTTACATAACATCTCTAGTTTGGGATCAAGAAAACACAGCCCTTTTAACTTTAAGGGTGTATGTTTTGGATATTGAAGCAAATGAATATTTCACTCAACTTAATAACTAGAAGAAAAAAACAAAATATAAATATCTGTTTGAAGTAGTGTGACTTACTTTTAAATTCTGTTGTTGTTGCTGTCATTGTTAAGTATTTACTTTTACTTTCTGCGTATGAGGATTTTTGCCTGGGTGCATGGATGTGTGTTCTATACATTCAGTGCCTATGGAGCCCATAAGCGGGAGAGCACCAGATCCCCCAAAGAGGAGTTACCAACACTGAAAGCAGCATTGTGTGTGCTCGGAGCTGAACCCCAGTCCTTGCTGAGAGCAGCCAGTGCTCTTAGCCTCTGTGCCATCTCTCCAGACCCAAGGGTCAAAGTTTAACTCAGTCTCTTAGCTGGCATATGACCTTGGGTAAGAGACAATCCTTTGCAAAATAATTAAAAACTTATTTGTGATGTTTTTCTCTAAAGAAACTTTGGCGCAAACCATCATCTTTACCAACAAGGTTTAAAAGGAAAACTTATACTCGGAATCTTGCAAGAAAATTGATAGAAAATCCACTTTGTAATATTTTTCTAGGTCAATGGTTCTTTGTTAATAAAGTCTTAACCTTTCTGCTGAAAATTGAGCCCAGGGATGTTAATGTAGGGTAGACCAGTGCTCTCTCACTGAGCTATATGCAAAGCTACAAGTTTTATTTTTTAATATTTCGCTTTTACTTTCCTTGATCATATAAATTTCCTTCCAATGCATAGTATACCTTATTTTTAGAAAAATATTTTTGAAAAAATATTTTGCATTTTTAGAAAAAATAATTCCATACTACATATATTATATATGTTTGTATTATGTGCATGTAGATATAACGCAAAATAATTAACAACAATAATTATACACACACAGATATACACACACATTTTGCCATTTTGTAGTTACCTTCTAGTAAAATCTGGGTTTGAAAGGATGACAGTCGTGGCACATGATGTAATTTGAACAATGATGGCATACTGTGAAGCTGAAGACTTAGTTAATGCCCACGTGTGTCTCTACATGTGTCTCTGTGTTCGGCATCTTACAATCATCACAATTCCATATACACCGCCATTTTATGAACTAAACACAACAGTTTCTTCAAATATTAAATATTCAGTTTTTGAGGATTTCAGACTCAACTGACTCTATGGCTCAGCTGAGATGGTCACAGAGACCTGCTTGACAGTACAATGTTTCTGTACTGCAGGCTGTCTTAGACACTCCGGAGGCCTGTGGTGCAACCAGGAATTGGTGGTGAGACCGGGAATTGTGGTCCCTGTCCATCCTCTGCCAGACACAGATGCCCCCTGGGCAGCAGCTTCTTCTATGACACTGTTATGTGGATGAGATGACCTAGAAGAGGTTCCATCAGGTCTGAAATAACCCAGGATGCCTCTCAGGGTGTCCTTAGAAGGTTGAAGTTTCTTTTTAACCCCCAACATCAACATTTCAATTACAACTGTCCATTCCTTAGTTGGAGTGGTGGCTGTATCGGTGGTCCTCCCACGATCGTGCCCTAAAATCTACACAGTCATATGGTATTTTTATGGACTATGTCTGTATGTGTCTGTGTAAATAAAATATTACTAGGGCAAGTAATGATTGAATTGACAAGTAAACTGATTGATTATTTAATTAAATAAATTGCACATTATACATTATAATTTATATGTTTTATATAATAATCTTTAAGTGTTTGAAATATCAAAATGAAGAGCTTGAGAGTGTAAGGGTTCAATGAGTCCCCCACCCCCTCTTTGGAAAGCTCCAAGAATGGTTGTTTTCAATTGCTTGGTCTTTGTTTGTGACAACCTTTTTTCTTTGTGTCATTTTCTGAAACCAGACTGGAAACAAAGCAAAACAAATTAGCACATGAACAAAAAACCTACAAAATATGGCAGTTGCTGGATACTAACAACTAATCAGAGAGCTCTTTCGTAACTTTCAATGTTTTTGACATTACCAATGTTTACTAGTGAATACTGCTCAACGGGCAGAATCTGTCCGCCCTGGTGTCTCAGCCCGCGGTCAATCACACACTCATTGTCATTGACTTGCGTTCATTTTTACTTCTTCCACGGGACAATTCTCCAAGCGGCGCAAATCCTTCTGGGACCACCTTAATACAGGAGCAACATGGATCACGGCCTACCCTGAGTTCCTTTCTTTTGTTTGTTTGTTTCCGCTTGGTTGTGGTAAGGAATCTCTTTGAAGACCATGTCTCAGCAAAAAAAACAAATCCTTATTACACCCTAAAGTCAGCCAGGGCTCCTACACTTTGACCACCTGCTCAGCTGTAGCCTCTGACACGGAGTTGTTCACCCTATTTAACGAGAAGCATTAAACATGTGGGGTTTGGTCTTACAAATAGAACTGAATCTGATTGTTGGTGAGAAATGGCGAGCGTATTATCCTCGTTCTTCATAGCCTTTGCTGAGACTAAGAAGCGCTGGATTTTTCTGTGTTCTTCATCTTTACCCCTTCCCAGAGCGCCTCCCCGCCCCTTTCCTTATGGCTCCCTGTGCACTAAACATTAGGCTCATTGATTACAAGGGTGGTACTGAAGTGACCTAACGGTGGGTCGGTCTTAATGAGAAAAGCGGCTGCCTGTGATGTTGCTTTGGCTCGGGGCACCCCCCACCGGGTTTCTGTGTGTCCGACTTAGTCTCCTTTAAAAGACCGGAGCGTGGAAAATCGACAGAGATCCACCCGGTGCCTCCCCACAGAATGGATCGTGTGCATGGCTATTTAGTTCTGCAAAAGAGAGCTCATTTGCACAAATGGGAGCGAGCATAAGGAGTCCTTCAGAGAAGAATGGGGCCTTGGCAAATTTATAGACTCCCCTGAAAGAAAGCGATTACACATCATTATCCAATTGAGGCAGATTGATGGGCTGGGGTCAAAGTAATATTGCAGATCTCACCAAGGGGACAATGGCTGCTTGTCACAGGAAGGAAAGAAAGAGAAAGGGAACCACCACACAGAGTGCCAAGACTCCAGCTTTACTCACCGCCCTAAGAGGGCAGGGGTTCGTATGGAGTTACTTTTCTTGAGGGCCCTGTTTTATTTCATGTTACAAAGGATGTGCCATTGAGATCAAATTGGCCATTCAAATGTATCCCAGGAAGAAACATGCAAATTGGCTCAACAAAGACAGTGGCTTCCCGTGCTTTTTTAATGCTAAGTGATAACAGCAACAGGAGTAGGAAGAAAATAGTTCACAACCCATGAACCCCACCTCTTCTGCTCTGGCTTATGGAATTTAATATAAAAGAAATATAGTATCAGTGAAAAGTGTCTTAGTCCTGGCTGCTACAATGGCTTTCAGCAGACCTGAGGGATGACGAGATTTGACTTGGAAACTCCAGAATGGTTTTTTGTCCAGCAAGACTGCAGTCCTGAGACCCAGTAAGATGTGAACAACTGTGGCGCTCCCTGCTTCTGTTCTGTGGATTCTTCCATGCTTAAAAAGTGCTTTCAATTCACAAACTCTGCCTCATGTTGTACAAGAGGCAGAGAGCAGCCGTGGCCACCAGTGTCGCCTTTCATCTGATGGTAGGGCTTTTGTACTTGAGATTTAAAGTATCAGGCAAACATTCCTCAGAGACCGCTAGGATTCTGTCTCTTTTGTTTGGGTCCCGGGTATATTAGCAAGTGAATAAAAAAAACAAACTTAGACACTGAACAGATTTTGCCAGGAAGGAGTAGAGTCAAGTTTATTTTGTTCTCTCATATAGGTTATTCCTAAGCGATAAGATTATTTGATTTCTCCAATTTATGGCTATCTGAAATTAACAGAATATGATACAGACTATTACAAATTATATTAGTATAGACTTATTTTAATCCTTATGTGTTCAGATATAATACATATAAAATATATGTGCTATATGCACACACATATGAGAGTCTAGTTGGAGAATGTGCACATGTTAACTTTCCCTTTCATGATAAAGTTATGGAATTTTAGATCCTTTCCCCCATATCCTCTCTTCTTGCTAAGATAAACAGGCTGCAGCTAGTGAGTGTTGCACTATGTTACACAACAATGTCATGCACTGATACAGACGTGTATCTTGCACATTCGCCCTCGCTATCAGATAACAGAGACATATGCCACATTCTTCAGAAATATGGAAGACATTTTCCGGTAAAGGCTCGCTCCTTAGGACGGCTCCGTTTTGTGTTTCCATGATTACAGGGTCTTCTCTGTTTCTAATGAGCTCTTAATGAGCTGTCAATTGCTTATGCAAATGGGGAAAGAAACAGACGTGGAGGAGATGACAGATATTCGGTTAGAACGTGACCTGTGTGACCCCTCCAAGTTATTAAATATGTAAATTGGCCCAACTTAATAATTGGCCTTGATCGTCCTTTTCCTTCTGTAGTTTCCTTAGGTGTCTGATTAAAAAAGGACCCGAGACATCACTCTTTTCCTTAAAAGTACTAGTGTTGTGTTTGAAAAGATTGATTACATAGTTAAGGCTCTCTCTAGGATGAATGTCCTGGATTCATTCAGTGGGGAATGAGAAATCTAAATTAGAATCTTTGTGTTTTTATTTTTGAGTTGTAGAACACCATAAGCATAGCCAGTCCTGTCTGTGCCCTTGAGTTTTGTTTCTTCAGATCCATTCCACTGGAGATAGAAGCCACAGGGGTGGGGAGGGGGTAAGGAATAGCTGTAGTGACTTTATTTCTTCATCTCCATCCCCTAAACAACACATATTAGAACTAATTCTATAGCATTTGCATTATACCTGGGTTAAGAGTAATCTAGACATGGTTAAAATCTCTAAGGGTGTGTCTACAGGTTATACAACTCACGAACGTTGTATGTTTTAAAGGGACCTGAGAGGACACAGATTTATTACCCTTAGGGGTCCTAGAAGGAATCCCCCATAGATACTCGGGGATTACTGAAGGCCAAATACGTAACAGTGATTATCTCTGGAGAGATAGACAAAACATATACATATATACTACAACTAGTCAATTCATCTCCCACTTTATTTGTGACAGATCTCACCACAGAGATAACAAATATGTGTGTTTGTGTGTGTGTGTGTGTGTACATATATATATGTATGCAATTGCTTGTATAAATCATGTATAAGGTATTCACATGTTCCTGTCTTCTAAAGACAAGTTGACTATTCTTGGTGGCTGTAGGGACATCTGGGCTAAGGAGCTTGCCTGAGAAGAATGGAACTGGGCCTGTATTTGAGTGTCTCCATGCTAATTAAGTTAACTTGTTTTATCAATCAATTAATTAATTATTAAGCTCTACACCTTGATCAAGAGTCTGCTGATGTCACAGGTATATATTATCACAATCTTGCCTCCAAGGTTTGAATTTATTAGTCATTGACTCTGATAAATTCATGAGAAACTCAGAACATGCCCCCCTTTCCAAAAGCTCAGACAACTGAAATTACAGAGGGAGACATTTTTTAAGTATGTAAGCAAGAGATGGGCAAAGGTCACTGAGAGTCACAAAAGCAAACCAACCCATCTCCCCATTTGTCTGCGACAGATCTCACCACAGAGCTAAAGCTCTACAAGATGCTTGACGCCTTGCGAGGGCCAAATTGCCTTCCTGAAAAGTCAGCTGCGACTGTAACCACGCACCTCTGATTGCGTGCTGCACAGTGTGATGGCATGTGGCACAGGCAACCATTGAGACAGGCCTGGTGCAGCCCAACGCTCAGCAAGGCTACACCCGACTCAGTAGAAGGGAACGCATGGCGGGCATCTTGGCACAAGCAGGTTGGCACATTTCTTTATAGCCTTGTATCATCTTGGCAAGATAACCACCTTTCTATAGGGGGCCTTTTCTACACTGTGAGAATCTGTAGTTAATCCAAGAATTGCTAGCCTCGCTGTGAAAGAAAGGCTACATTCAGACACAATGGACTACAAAATGGTGCAGGTTTTCTAAGAGCCTTGTTCTTGGCCAATTCTGTAACTGCATCTCTGAGCCATTAATGTAATAGAAAACCTCACCCACCTTTAGACACTTTCTGTGTAAATATTTAACACAGCAAACAATGAAAACATAGAGTTGTGGGCATATAGTTTTTGGTCCTCTACACTAAATATACATGGGCCAAGAAATTTAAAAATAAGTCACCCCAATTACAATATAAACAGGCCAATGCTTTTAATAAAGCAGTTATTGGTGATGCGTCATTTAACATTAACAAATAAAAAAAGCGAGTGAAAACTCAGGGCAGATGAAAATTACAAGGCTGTATAGTTTTCCACTTTGCTTTCCTTGTATGAGATGAAGTCATTGTAATAATAATCAATGTGCTCAGATGTACACCGTCCTCCTAAAGGAGCCAGGGGAGGGGTGAAATGCTTGAGGCTCTACATCACTCTCTAGAGAAGGGCTCTATGCGAACAATGAATTACTATAGTGCCGTTGTAAGAGGTAGATGTTTATACTGCCCTGAACTCATGTAACAGTGCGTTTCTGATTTGCAGAACTGGTGATTGTGTTGATGAAGTAAAAATCTGTCTGCTTATATAGCTACTCTGTAAAGAGATTAGAAAAATTTCCTTTGGAGAGGCTTATCTCTTTGGATCAAGTGAATTATTATCTACCCTCACCCAATGTCTTTGTTCAGATAATCTGCAGCTTCCCAGGATGTAAAAAGCATCTGGAACCTGATTGATTTCACATCTCAAACATTATCTCTGACCACAGAAAGTGGTACCTCGAATATTTGGGGAAATAGGAAGAAACCATAGATCCATTAAACTTTTCTAGCTGTAAATGTGAGTTAGATAGAAATCAAACAGTTCACCAATTCCAAACTACAGCATCTGTCCCTATTATATTTGTATTAAATGGATTAAGACCACCTTTATTGTAATTGGGGTTCTATAGTGAAAGATCTGTTGAATTAATACTGTTTCCCCTTAAAACGATATTTCTGTCTGTTTCAACTCACTCTAGATTGTTGGTGGTTCTCACAAGTACTATGTTGGTTGTCATAACAATTAGACTTTCCTTGATTTTTAAGTGTGTGTGTGTCTGTGTGTGTGTATCTGTGTGTGTGTCTGTGTGAATAAACTCCAGATGTATATGGGCACCCACAAAGGCCAAAAAAGAGAGGGAGTCAGATTACGTGGAACTGGACCTACAGTAGTTCTAAGCCACCTGCTGTGCTCACCTAAAAACAACCTTGAATACTCTGATTTCATAAAATGGCTCTAAGACCAAGCTTGCTCTCTGTCACCTACTAACTACATTTTAAAGTGTTGTTGTTACTACCTCTTGGTATTTTAGCTAAGGTCAAGTTAAAACAACTGTTAAAGCACTATTTTCATGCAACTCTAATAACCTATTTTAAGTAAGTTTGAGTCAAGTCCCCAAGAAAACAGAAGCTAAAGGAAAAGCAAGTGTGTTACTAAAATTTAGTTTTCAAGCTTCAGTTGGTCCCGGGGTGAATGATGGTGGAACAGTAGTCTTCAGTGGTCAAACTAAACCAACGACCATGGGTCCCATTCTTGATCTAAGTCTCAAAGTATTTATGGAATGGTACTGTGTGTACAGCAACCAGGTTATCTTGTAGGCATAAATCCTGAAACATTCTCACAGTTTCTGGGTTACAAGGAAGGACAAGGACTAGATCCATTTGCACAATGTTAAGTGAGGGCAGCACAGAGAATGTGATCATGGCACACCCCAATTCTTTTGGCCAACTACTTAGAGCTACTCAATGCTTAGCCGCATGTTGTAAACAAATTTACTTTCAACCACTGTGAAACTATTGAACACTCACATAGACATACATATACACAAAGATAGAGATATATAGGTAGACACACACACATACACACACACACAAAGATACAGATATGCAGGTACACACTCACTCTCACACAGAGATAGAGAATATGTAGGTATACACTCAGAGACACACACAGATACTGACACATAGGTATGCACACTCACCCAGAGACACACAGAAAGATACAGATATGTAGGTACACAGAGAGAGAGAGAGAGAGAGAGAGAGAGAGAGACAGAGACAGAGACAGAGACAGAGACAGAGACAGAGACAGAGACAGAGACAGAGAAAGTTGGCAAAAGATTTGGCTGAAAGGCATTCTCTCAATTATTGATTGACAGAAAAAGGGCCAGCCCATTGTGAGTGTTTCCCTCCCTGGGCTGGTGGTCCTGGGTTCTACAAGAAAGCAAGCTGAGCAAACAAATAAGCAGCGAGCATCCCTCCATGGTCTCTGTATCAGCTCCTGCCTGCAGGTTTCTACCCTGTTTGAATTCCTTTCATGAGGAACAACAATATGGAAATGTAGTTCAAATAAACCATTTCCTCCCCAAGTTGCCTTTTGGTAATGGTCAGAACAACAGAAGCCCTAACTAAGACACATGGGCTTGGTCAGGCGCATTCAAAACTGTAGTTCAGTAGTCTGTGTTGGAGAGATTTAGTGATGCCATTCCCATCCTCAAGTACTTGTAGCTACAACCTTTTTATTTTTAAATTTACTAAATACATCTTTTCAGAACATTTTCCTCCCATCTCCTCTCTAATCTTGCTTTAAAAAATTGAAATAATTTTAGCTATGAAAACTGCTTCATTTCTTTGCAGCCTCATATTAATCTATATGGCTATAGCGTTGTTCACAATCTGCAGTACTATCAAATGTGGGGGTTCCCCTAGCCCTACCAGAAAACAAAGTCCGTGACATGTCAGAACTGCTTTAGCTATGACGCGTGTCTTCCCAGATTGAGGAATTAAGAAAATGAGCTAAATCCGGTCTTACATACAAGACACGGTCATATAAAGACTAAATTGTAAAACATTGAGTACGTGATTGTCAGTGTGAAACTTAATAAATCTCTATTAAAACCAACTCCAGTTGGAACACAATCAATGTATTAACCGTCTTTCCCTTGGAAGGCTTGGTGTGCAACTAAAAGCAAATGGGCTGTTTGCAGGCGAGTACAGCTCAACGCTTCCGCCTAACTGAAGGGGAGCTGCGTCAGACCTACATCCCTTGACTTCAAGCTGGCCCGTGATGCCAACAGTCGATTTAAGACACCGTGAAGATGGGCCTATAAGGAGAAGAATATATCTGTTGTGTCACTACCTTGAGTGGTCTGTGTGGATTTAGGCTGAAAGGACTAAAATGTTCTTGAGATTAAAAAAAAAAGTTTCGTTTCCTATGATTTATGGCCCTTGCCATTTAAAACATTTTTCTCCAACTTGGTGGATAATAAAATATAACGTAATACCTGGAAACTTGTATTATGTGGTTGAATTTATAACTATAGAGCCAGAGGTCATAAACACAAGACACGCACGCACGCACGCACACACACATGTGTGTACATGGTTGGGATGGAGCTTGGTCAGGAAATCTTTTTCAGCATGAGTGAGGCCCCAACTTTGATCCCTGTTACTGAAAATAATTACATACACCGGACATTAAAGTGAAGGTGGACTGTTTACTCCTTGCTCCTGGTCCTTTCCTTTTAATCAACCTAATTCTTTTCCGTTTGTTTGAGGTAGGAAACAACAACAAAAAAGAAAGAGAGAGAGAGAGAGAGAGAGAGAGAGAGAGAGAGAGAGAGAGAGAGAGAGAGAGAGAGAGAGAGAGAGAGAGAGAAACAATTGTTTGAAAGCTTTCGCTTTCCTCACCTTTATCTCATTCTGGTAGCATGATTTTCCTGTTTTGGGAGTCCAGTAAGGTTTCTCTAAGAACTTCTTACCCTCCGAAGATCAGAGTCACGCCCACACAGAAAGCTCAGTCCCCACTGCTCATTTGCTTAACAGAGGATGTCAACCTGCCCTGACCTAGGGCAAAGACAGGTTTCAGTGCGGGCTGTTCCCCTTTCCTGCTCCGAGCTCCATAGCCTGGAGCGATGCTGATCTGATTAATGGGCTGCAGTTCCTGCCCGGCTGCAGAGACCTCCTGCCCATCAGCTCAGCTCCGAGCTGCGCTCATTCTGCCTAATAACTGCATTACGTCATTCACGGGTAACCCATGTAGAAACGCCTTGCTTCTTCGGTAGTCATTTGGCCACGGCATTCAGTCGGAAGGATGATAAATCAATTTTCAGGAGTACAAGAGCAGCTACAGTTAAGTCTGCAGCTGATGAACAAAATTGGTTTCAGATTTTGTTCAGTTATTGAAGAAAACAAACACGAACCCTGAAAATTACCATTATTTTGTCCTCGCTGCTTTTTTTTTTTTTTCCGGTAAAGAGAGTCACTCCATAGCCTAGGTTAGCCTCTTAACTTGTTCCGTCTCCTGCTGGGCGTACAGAGATGTGCTTTGTTCTTTTGCTGGGTTTCTTCCCACACTGGCTAAAGGGTCTCTTTACCTCTCCCTGTTGCAGAACGTAACTGGTTGTTGTTGTTGCTGTTGTTGTTATCGTCATCGTCGTCATTGTTGTTTTTGAGACAGCGTTTCTCTGTTACTCTGACTGTCCTGGAGCTCATTCTGTAGATCAAGCAGGCCTGAAACTCAGAGAGATCCACCTGCCTCTGCTTCTTGAGTGCGGGAACTAAATGTGTACCTCACCACTGCCCCGTTAGTGTAGCAGTTTTAAATTTCCTGGTGGGTTACTTTTCCTCAGTAATACATATCGTTTAGTAACAGTCATGACTGTTATCAATGGAAGGTAAAAAAAATCAGCTGTTTCAATAGGTGATATAAAAATAAATCACTCAAAGGGGTTCTGTCTCTGTGTGTGAAGGCCAGAAGTTGCAATTCTGTATCTTCCTCTGTTGTTCCCTACCTTACCCATTACAAAAGGATTTCTCACTAAACCCATGTGCAATTAGTTTGGTAGTACTCACTGGCCAGAACTTGCTGCATATCTTCCTGTTTCCACCCCATCAAATCTAGTATTTTTGGCATGCACCACCACAACCCTGTGGCTAGATTTTGATGTATTTTCCGGATATCTGAACTTGGGTCTCTGTGATTGTCTTCAAACACTTCATCCACACAGCCATCTCCTAGCCCCAATAATGGAGATTCTTGTAAGAATGAGAAAAATATTAAGGAGCTAAATGACAGCTGATCTCTGACAGTGGCACCGTTAAAAATAAAGCCACTGGCTACTAACTACGTTCATCCACAGGAAAAGTAAATGGAAGCTGATTTATTCCAAGCAAATCTTCATCTTGAGAATGATTTTGAATACCTACATCAAAACAGTACCCAGATTTGGGGCACTTTCTCTTCCTTAAGCTCTTTGAGAAGAAAAGCCGTGGAAGCGTAATGAAATACCCTTAGCATCCTAAAGGAAATGCAGGCTAAGGAACTCACCCAAATTACACTGGCCATAAAGGCTTCACTAGGCCATTTCATTGGTTTATTAGATAAAATTGAATGAAAGGGGCTCTCAAGTGAATTATAACCAGCTTGTGGAATAACAAATATATTGTGTGTAAGAAAATGAGGTCCGTGTGACATTGACGGCCACCATATGTAAAGCCTCTACTGTTTGTCCCTTCTTGAATGTCTCAGCTAAACTAAAACACATGACTATCCTTCTCACGACATGAAAGGAAGCACCAAGGACAAGCCTCAGCCCCAGCCCCCATGCTTTGCCTATGAACTCTGGGAAAAGCAACCTCAAAGAACTTTCTATCAGCGTCCACAGAACAGTGAGTAGATCACATGTACACCCAGCCCTTAGCAGTCTCTGCGTAAAAGAATTTCGCTAACGTTTAGGAATTTGCCTAATGAAAGGCTAGCTTGTTAAAGCTCTACTGGCCAAAGGATGAGTCTGGGTCTTTCTTTCCCACTTCCAGGATGGCCTTGTGTGATACACAGCAAGGCCTGCATCATGTGACATCGCCCAGGCCCTGGACAATAAGCTGGCTCTGTGACTTTGGAACACACACCTCTTTGCTGTGCACCCAAGCTTATTTCTACCATACAGCTGCTTTTGCACACCACAGAGTACAACAATGTAGTATATTTAGTACGCAGTGTGAAGTTGTCCACAGGGACTCACGGTGGGGGCCGTGTCCAGGCTGTTCCTAACACTACCAAACACAAGGAATTGACAAACCAGGAGTGTCGCTCCGAGAACTGCGATGAAAGACTACCTCCCACAGAATGCTACATGGCAGTTTTTAGAGTGTAATTTAATCACGAAGAATCATGGGAGCTTTATCTGTTTCCATTGTGGCTCCCAAATAATGGACACAAAGACTTATTAAGTTTACTGACAAGCTCCAAACCTAGGCTGGACAGAATCTGGCTATGTTAATCCTCTAAGTTATTTACTTCCCAGCCACAGAACCTTTACTTTCAATTTGAGTCTTTCCCCGGCTCACTCTGGTCCATGTGTGTCCTCATGTCTGCTCTCTCATCACATCCTCAATGCAAATCCTCCTGGGCTCTCCATGTGACCTCTCTACCTCTTTTGCTCAAGGTCCTTTCCTTCCCTTCCTACCTGGTACCCCTGACTGAGATCGGAAGTCCAGACTCCTATCTCCTCTGCCCAGCCATAGGCTGTTCAGCTCTTTATTGACCAATCAGAGATAACCAGGAACATTCTTTACATAACACTAATACAGGAGATGGTAATCGTGCCTGTAACCAGATCTCTGGGAACAGAAATCAGTATCGGAATGCACAGTGCACAAGATCAATCCCCAACTGCATCTTCTCTTAGTGGGTGGAGGACAAGTTGACTCAAGCATTGAGGACACTCTTCAACAAAGATGTTACATCAAAGCACATGAGTGGCAGTTTCCTCAGATGGGGATGCTGTGCAGAATTCCTCACGGGGCACTTAGACTTTTCTTCCCAGGATATTCAGACATGGCTTTGTCTTTCTGTTTTCATTTGCAAATCATTCCCTTATCATTATGCAACCTAGTTATTATTGAAAGTGATACTAGGTAAGGCTAATACTCTTATTAATGAATTTTAGTGGCAATAACAACCTTAAACCTTCAAATATTGTACACATAACTTGGCTACTTAAAATCTACCCCTTGGCAATTTACATAAGTCACTCCATGCCCTAACAAGACATACAATAAATATTTCAGCTCTTTGCAATTTTTAAAAAGAACCTTAAAAGCATTCCTCACACTGATAGAGCTATACTTAATGCCCAAATCCATGCTTCCAACCAAGACATCAGCTCCCTGTGAGCCCTTCAGAAAATTCCTTTACATAACTGGATTGGTTCAGCAAAAATAAAATGATCCCTTTGTTAGAGATGACTGTAACATTTACATAATTGAAGTAATTTTATCCCAGTTTCTAAACAGTCAAAGATACAGACTTTCTTCTTGCTGACTTTATAAACATGAAGATGACTAAAATATCATTAAATGTAATCACAGGATATTCCTGACTTGGATCATGAAGGAGAACCTAGAAAAGAATGGTGTTAGATGGTGAAATGTGTCTCCTACTTACCTTTAGTGTGCTAGTTTACTCTGTATTACTGTAACAAAATACCTGCAGCCAGCAACTCGGAAAGAGAAAAATATTTTTGCCTGAGGTTACATTACCATGATGTGTTGCCCTCTGTGGGTTTCGTATCTGCAGCGAGGCAGCAAGTACCTCATGGATAGAAAATTGATGGAAAAGCATGGAACTAGACATTAAAGCAAGCAAACAAACAGGAATAGATAAGTTCCCATAATCCCCCTGGAAGGCAGTTCTTAATGACCTAACTTCCACCACCTCCCAGTGGAGAAATGAGTTGGAGACCAAACCTTTAATGTGTGTGTCTCAAAAATCACTTGTTCAAACTGGCAGATTGACTGGGTCTGTAGTCTACAAGCCATTGTGCACACCTGAAAGGGATTTTCTTACTTTTTTCTTCTTTAAAATGTCTCTCTCTCTCTCTCTCTCTCTCTCTCTCTCTCTCTCTCTCTCTCTCTGTCTCTCTCTCTCTCTCTCTCTCTCTCCTCTCTCCCTCTCCTCCTCCCTCCTCCTCCCCCCCTCCCCTCCCCTCCCCCCTCCCCTCCCCCCTCCTCCTCCTTTCTCCTCCCTTCTTCCTCTCTTCTCTCTCTCTCTCTCTCTCTCTCTCTCTCTCTGTGTGTTTAAAATCTATTTCAGATGCAGATGTTCCAGCCAACCATTGGACTGAGCATGGGGACCCCAGTGGAGGAGTTAGGGAAAGGACTGAAGTTGCTGAAGGGGTTTGCAACCCCATAGGAAGAATAACAATATCAACCAACCAGATCCCCCAGAGCTCCCAGGGACTAAACCACCAACCAAAGAGTACACATGGAGGGACCCATGGCTCCAGCTTCATATGTAGCAGAGGATGACCTTGTTGGGCATCCATGGAAAAAGAGGACCTTGATTCTGTGAAGGCTCAATGTCCCAGTCTCCAGCCAGGATGGCAAGGTGGGAGTGGGTATGTGGGTGAGGGAACACCCTCATAGAAGCAGGGGAGAAGGGATGGAATAGGGAGGGTTGCAGAGGGGGAAACTGAGAAAGGGGATAACATTTGAATTGTAAATAGATAAAATATCCAATTAAAAAATCTATTTATTTATTATATATAGTGTTCTTCCTGCATGTGCGCTTGCAGGCCAGAAGAGGGCACCAGATCTCATTACAGATGGCTGTCAATCACCATGTAGTTGCTGGGAATTAAACTCTGGACCTCTGAAAGAGTAGCCAGTGCTCTTAACCTCTGAGCCATCTCTCTGTTCCAAAAGGGATTTTCTTGATCAGGTTATTTAAAGTGGGGGACCTCCAGCACTGACAGGTGGTAACTAAAAGAAAGACAAAGGAAGTCTGGTTTTTGCCTTGATTCTTGCTGGCAAGATCCTTTATCCCGGTGCTGCTGCTACAGTGTATTCTTTCGCTGAGAGCAGGACCCAACTTTGTGCTTCCGATGTGCACTGAACTAGAGAACTACAAGAGACTTACGTCAACGATATAAAAATATCTCTCTACACAGGGTGAGGCTGATGTTTACAAAACCATTGACTAATTTAGATTGTACACAGAAAGACCTGGGGGAGGAAGAACAAATGATTTCCATTGGTCCATTAAATTCTTCAGAACATGAAGTTTCTATTCAGGATTCCATACAATATTATTTAACCATTCTGGACTGTCAACCCCCTCCTTCCCATCAAAAGCAGTTTATAGGTTCAGAGGGCAGCCAGTGTCCCTAACATAATTCAACAACTCACTGACCCCTCTTTCAAGAGTCTGAGGAGGAATGCTGGGCCACAGGTATTCACAACAGATGTTTCTGGTAAAGGCACCACTCAACTTAAAATCTGCATCATATAGTATTTGGTAAGGCCATTTTCCCTCCTTTTAAGCCCAATAATTAGCTCATTATGTTCAATAACAAGTTGGATTTACATTAAGGAATCTACCTTCTTTGTGACGTTCCTGTCCAGGCTTCCTCTTTGACTTAGAAAATTCGAACATGTCACATCGGTGGACATGAATACATTATCAGTTCCGATCACCGATGGGTCTCAATATCTTTCACCTGAGCATCACAAAGTTTGTTACCAATGTCAAAAGGACAAACTTGCTGCAGTTCTGTCTGAGAGGAGCTGGAGCCTCACTATGCCCCATGATCCTCAAGCAGAGGCGCAGGAAGCAGCCATGACTTCATAGGCCAGCATCAGCCTGCAACAGGCCTGAGGAACTTACATGATTATTTTTATTTTCTGTTTCTTTGCATCACAAGGTCATAGGTAGCCAGTTTAATTTTATGCAGGGTGTATGGAAGAATAAGAGGACAGAGGGGGATGACTGAAACCTACAGTTATTTCTCTTTGTGCTTTTCTCTAGAAAGGTAAGCATTCTAAGGTAGGATTTGGTCTCACTTCTTAAGTTTGAAAATGTTTGGTTTCTTTGATGCCTTTCTCCATTGGCCGGCCTCTTCTCTCTCTCTCTCTCTCTCTCTCTCTCTCTCTCTCTCTCTCTCTCTCTCTCTCTCTCTGACACATATACATCTACACACACATACACACACATCTCTACATACATGGAAGTATCACTGAAAATTGTGAGAGAGGAGTAGAAATTATAAAATAAATGGTAAAGCCATCCTCCATCTATGTGAGGGAGTGCAAAAAAAATGTCCTACTTATGACAGCTATTAGAGCAACTGAGTCTGACATTCTTCCAAAATTCTGTAAAATCATACGAGATTCCATTATACTGAGTTGAGTTGTGCTTACTACAAAAGCACAGCAAATTATTGTTTTTCATATATTTTTCATAGGCAATATAGATATTGTAGTGTTAGTGCCTAAAAGTGAAACCAATAATATATTATAATACATACAGGGATTTCTTTATGCATATGATCTGCTAAATTATTTACACAGGAGCTACTGGTCATTAACATGACTTTGGGAAAATATGTCAGATACATCAGTAAAATCATGATATTTTTTTTTGTCCCATGCAGCTGTCAGATCGGTTTTCAGGTTTTAGTACTTTAATTTCTTTTAATGTTTCCATAGAAATAGCATTAACGAGATGATAGATTAGATATAATAATATGATGCCCCTGACATCGGTGGAATTTATCTTCATCGCGTGTCTGATAATGCCCTCTTATTGTGTAATGAACCCTGCTATTTGTATCCATCATACTTTTCCTCATTCATCTTCTTACTAAAGATAGAATTCTTCGCCAGACTCTCGGGTATCAATGCAAATCCTCGCTCATCTGTGTGTCTGCCATTATCTGTGGTCATCTGGCAAATTGATTCAGCACATCTCAGTTCAAATGGCACTCATTAGAGTGCAGGAGATGGGTACCAGCATTTTAGACATACCTAATCCCAGCTGAGGGTGATACCGTTACATCTCGCAGGCACACGATGGAAAAGTCCAAATGTGTTTCCACTGACACATGAGCAAGGGCAGGGAACTGAGGAACGGCATGGAATCCTTTCGCCTTCCTGATCTCCAGGAGGACGAGGGGGAGCCATCCCTTTGAAAAGCACCTCGGCTTCCTCCTCTACTTCTTTATCTTTACATTTGCTCTGTAGCTGGGTACTATTTAACGATAGGAACATGCTCTGAGAAACATGCCGGTAAAACCGTTCAGCTATGCAAACCATACAGAAGCTGGAGGAACTGTGTGGTATCTATGAATACTGAGTCCCGGGAGTACTGATACGTTCTAAAATGTGCAACAAATAAAATGTAATAGAAAAGTTACAGGGAATATTCAATTAAATTGGTTAAGAACAAATTAAAGGGAAAAAAATGATGTGTGGGTGTGAGATAAAATAGAAACATGATGGTTTTAAATCCAGTTGTACCTGGTCACAAATGCCAAGATGGAAACATTCCAACCAAAAAACAGAACGTGTTGGGTAGAAGGAGAAATGGACAAAACCAGGCTGTATGCTGTTAGCAATGATGGTGATGAATTTAAACACACCCATCCTTTGAAAAATAGGGAGAGAAGAGAGAGAGGGAGAATGGGTGTGCCGTGACACTTATAGGTGGAGAATAAGAAAACGGTGGTGGATGTGTAGGCAGCTTGTCAAAGCAGAATGCACAGATTCCAGGAGACCAGCAAAGTGACAAAATTGCCTGATGTCATGTAGACACAGTAACGTCAACTGTGCAGACACCTCAGAATAACAAGGAACTTCCTGTCTGGAAAGGTGGAACAGAGGTGATTTATGTTTGCATTTGACTCTGGCTTAGTACAGGTCAGTCCTTGCCTTAAACATGAACTGAACAAGGACAGCACCAAAGGATATGCCAATGTGGATGGAAAACAGCTCACAAGGTCTCAGCTCTGCCCAAATCTGCAGGTAACCAAGGAATGCTGAGAGCAGGAGAAATGCTTCTCCCAGGGAAGATCACACCGGCTGGTTGTTCAAAACCAAATGGTCAGCCCAAAAACATGCATAGAAACACTATTAGACAGGGAGAGCATGCTATATTCTCAAAGGTGTATGTATTCCAAATGTACACACATATGTTCTAATAACAGTTAATGAAGAAAGAAGCTGGGAGTTTGAAAAAGAGCAAGAGGAGATATATGGTTGGTTCTAAAGGGAGCGAAGGGAGGAGGAAATGCTATAAATAAATCTCAGAGACACCCTTGATCTTTACATAACTCAAGCATGAGAGACTGTAAGGAAGAGAGAAGGGAGCAGGCCAGCCAGACATCAGTACCTGAAAACCACAGTGGTCCCAACTGAAATCCACTCATTATTTCATGCAGCACAATGGTATGAGATTGAATGGAAAGAAAAATTAGGATAAAGAATGGATAGCAATATCTAGATGGTGCCATGTTTGACTCGTGTGGTAATGTTTTGCCACCATGAAATGTTTTAAGGAGCAAGTATAGAGATTTAAAAAAAATCAAAAACATGTATTTAATGAAGAGATAGAATACCTCACTGAAAAGGATGGACCATATCTTAGTAACACTTTGGGGCCTAGAAGTTGGCCAAATCCATCTTTATTCTTATCGCCTTAAAATCATTTTTCGTTTTATTTAATTCAAAGAAGAAATAGGACATTAACCCAAATAGTCCTACAAATGCTTACTTTAATGTAATTTTTACTCATAGGAATCGAATGTCTATGTACAAAATCAAAACTAAACAAGCTCTATGACCATAGAAGACCAGAGAAATGTGCTAGGATTCTTTTATTTAAATGTAACTTTATCTGATCACTTAAATACTGTGGTTGAGCACTTTCAGATCAAGGCACATATAAGTTCCCCAAACACAGTGTTAAGTGAAGGAGAAAGTGGAGCATAAATACATGGTACAAACCATGTATTGTATTGTATTGTATTGTATTGTGTTGTATTATATTGTATACATAGATGATAGGTATAATAGTAATAGGTTTTAATTACATATAATTGTATACATACTTACCTGTGTATATAGACACACCCATGGGGTGATGCTCACAGGAGTAGCCACATTAAAAGAGCAACTACCTTCTCTACAATATCAATATTAGTAATCATTTAGTTTTGATTTTAACTTTCAATTTTTGAGCATTTCATACAAAAGTATTGTTTATTATTATTATCACCATTATTATTATTTAATCTTTTTTACAGTCCACTCGTTATCCTCCTTCCAGTTTGCCCTCTGACTGTTCCTCATCCCATACATCCTCCCCCTGCCCTGTCCCCACCCTCGACCCCCACTCCACTATTCTTCCCCACTCCCTAGGGCCTCAAGTCTTTTGAGAGTTAGGTCCATCTTCTCTCGCTGAGGCCAGACCAGGCAGTCCTCTGCTGTATATGTGTCAGGGCCTCATATCAGCTGGTGTATGCTGCCTGGTTGGTGGTCCAGTGTCTGAGAGATCTCGAGGGTCCAGGTTAGTTGAGACTTCTATCTCCTGCTTCCAAGCACTCCTTCTCCTCTTTCTCCCTGCCCTTTTGTTCCCACCCCACCCCATCTCAACACCCTGTTCCCTTTTCATCGTTCGTTGATCCTGAAAATCACCAAGGAACTAAGGAACCAAGAAATACAACCGAATTGCATTTTGTGTTTATAGAAAATTCTCAGCACTTCTGTGTCCTGGCTGCCCCAGGCAACTTCTCTAAGGAAGCACCAAAAGGCCCCAGAAGTGTCCAAGCCATTTCTGAAATTCATATGCTCTGTGTCTGTCTTTGACCTACTCCCAAAACATGCCTTGGTACAGACCAAAACAGAGTAGTGTAAGGAAAGGTCAGTGTATAAGTCAGAACGGCCCATAGTTTAGGAAGGGAAAAATAACCTAAGAAATACTTTTTATATATTCTTATATTAAATATTTTTGATGAAGCCTGAAGAAATCCAACCTCAATGGCTTGGAACAAGTTTGCAACTTGTGCCCTGAGAACTCACTGTGATTTGCATTCATATAAACACCTTCATTTTTTTCGTTAACTGAGCTGATTTAACTGCTAATTAAAACTAGTCAGTAAGCACAATGCAAAATTAATTAAAACCATTTAGTAGAGAGATGCAAATTAGGCGACTCAGTGCGTTGGACGCTATCAAAGTCAGGAAGGCGCCTACTTGTCATCAGGCAACATAGTTCTTAGGGTAAGTGCCTTCCCCAGGGAGAAACGGTAAGGAATGAAAATCATCCTGTTGATTGTATGATGTTTTATTCAGCAAATGGGCTCAAATTCAGCGGATCTTTTCAATGGAAAGCAATAGGGGTAAAAGGCTGGCATCTCATAGGTATTTAACAGGCACAAGACAGTTTATAAACTGAGTGGAACACTTACAATAAACACTGTCATTTCAGATCGTATAAAGATAAAAGTGAACACTGTGTAATAAAATAATATTACCTTGCCTAAAGATAGACACCAAGCAACCTTTTTCCACCCTTGATTTCAATTCGAGACAACTTTTCATTGCTTCAACCTTTAATCATCCTCTGTGGAGGAGGTGATCACTTCTTCCTGTATCAATACTCCATTTTGACACTGGAAGTATTCTTTCCTTACCATTTTATTTTTCCCTGATTTTGGATCATTTTCTTTTTTGAAAAACTTCCACAAAGCATATATCAGTAAAGTAGACAGTAGATACTTGGCCTTAGAGCTTTGTTTGAAATGGAAAAGGGGGAAATTTTCCCTGTAATTTTGTAATTCTCTTTCTTACCGATGGTGGCTTGTATAGGCGGTTCCACCTTTTCACAGGTAATTTCACCTCAGTGGCTTGCTAGCATCTATGGATGTGGATAGTCATTAGATTTAGAACAGACAGAGTTCTATATGCACTGAATGGCTCAAAGCTTCATACATGAGCATATGCATGCACATGTGGTCACACACACACACACACACACACACACACACACACACACAAGTTTTCTGCTTTAAGTCCAATCACTACCACACTTTATCAGATAAAGAATACGTAAATTTTGTTGAGTTTAGTTTGAAGTTTTATTTGATTGATTTTTGTGACTGTTGGCTTGGTTTTCATTTGTATTTCACCTATGTGCATATATGTGTTAGAGAGTAAAAATGTGCAGCTCTGTGCAGATGCCCACACAGGTCAGCTGAGAGCACTGGATCCCTGGAGCTGCTGTTACAGGTGATCATGAACTGCTCCACCTGATGCTAGGACATGAACCTGAGTCTTCTGCAAGCGTTTTTTAAACCTTGAAGCCATCTCCTCAGATGTCAGTTTGTTTGCTAACTATTCACTAAGTAGAACAGGCTGTCCTCAAACTTGAGTGACCCTCCTACCTTTGCTTTCGAAGTATGGAATTGCAGGTCTGCTCCACCATGCTCAGCTCTATGGAAGTACATTATAAAGCACACGGAAAGTATTCATCACAGCCAAAAGAAAAGGACATTTTCCTACAAAGCAGTCTGCCTTTAGAGTCAGGTTTACAGAGTGAGTACTGGAGTTAAAGGTTAAGGTAGCAAACACGGCTATCTAAGAGACCTACACAAAAAGGTTGGTAGATCTCTGAGTTTGAGGTCAGCTTGTCTACATTGGGAGTTGCATGCCAATCAGGGCCACATAGTGAGACATTGTCTCAAACAAAACATCACAAACAGGAGCCCTACATCTAAAGGAACATCACAGTAAAGGTTGCAAGAGTCAGGACGTCTACTGCAAGACTTGTCTTGTGTCTATGACTGGGAAGTTACACCCATGAACTAGTAACAACACAGCTGCACTAATCAAGATCTAGACAATGACACCACCAGTTAACACGCCAGTGTGGGTGGGAGAAATCTTACAAAGCCCCACACCTAGATCAAGAGCTACTGGCAATCAATGACTGCTGAGAGAGAAGGGCTTAGTCTTCCCTAAGAATGAGTCCTCTAATTTGTTATCCAATGTCAAGCCCCCCAACTCCTAAAAAACTTAGTCACATGCAAGTACCATTAAATGGACTCAGAAGAGTGTTTTTACCTATTTATAGCTCAGTGTGTGTGTGTGTGGAATAACAGTAATTAAAGAAAGGGTAGCGTAAGTTTGAGGGGGCGCAAGACAGCATGGTGAGAGGAGGAGGAAATGATGTTAATACAATATACAAATATGATATTTAAAAATAAATGTAAAAATTAAATTATGTCTAAAAATCAAAACAAAACTCTAGGGTCAAAAAAGTTCTGAAATATATACTTCTGTGAAAATTGTGTTACAGTAGGCAGGTGCTGGCTGAGCCATAGAGAAAGTACAGAAAATTTGAATAGGGGGTGGACTTACACATGTCTTAGAACTTCTATTCTGACTTTGTTTCTGCTGTTACCTAAGAAGGGAAAACTGTCCTATTTCCCTGCTTGGGTTTCTATGGTTTATTTCAGCTCATAGCTCCAGGTGTCAATCCACCACAGGGGGAACTCAAGATACAAAATGAAGGTGGTGACCTGGAGGAAGGAACTGCAGCAGAAGTTATGAAGGCATACTGCTCAGTGGCTTGCTTACTCCTCATGGCTTACTTAACTGGCTTTCTTATTCCAACCAGGATCAGCTGTTTATGGATGGCACCACCCACAGTTGGCTGGAGCCTCCAACATCAATTATTAATTTAAAAAAAACAACACTACACATGATCTAATGGAGGAATTTTTCTCAGTTGAGGTCTCCTTTCTCAGATGACTCAAGCTTGTATGAAGCTAACAAAACACGAATCTGAGCATTGTCTATAGGATCAGTTTTCCTTTCTGTAAATGATGAGCTTCATTTGACCTGCTTTTACAGAACTTTCGCTGGGTTATCTCTTCACCAGCGTTCACCATTTCCCAGGCTGACTGCCAAGCACACTCTGCAGCAGAGGAGAACATTGAAATCTTGGTCTTCCTGCACCTGCCTCCTGTGGCATAGGATCACAGGTGTGCTACATCGTGCCTGGTCTAAGGCGTCTGAAACTGGCACTTGCTCTTTGATAGTTCCTTTGTATCCAGACCTTACCTGTTTGTACTCCACCTCTTCTTACTCCAGCCATGTTTGTGCTTCTCACATTTTTTAAAAGTTTTATTTATTTATTGTATGTAAGTACACTGTAGCTGTCTTCAGACACACTGGAAGAGGGCATCAGATCCCATTACAGATGGTTGTGAACCACCATGTGGTTGCTGGGATTTGAACTCAGGACCTCTGGAAGAGCAGTCAGTGCTCTTAACCACTAAGCCATCTCTCCAGCACCTGCTTCTTACATTTTAATTACAAAAAAAGACTCAGCTTTGAAGACGTTGGGATGACTTCTACAGCTTACTCTTCACTTCAGGTAAGAATTTTGGGAGGGTCAATGGAACCTATGAATCACTTTTGTATCCACTCTCACAAAAGCACTGTATATCACCTGATGGGACACATTCTTACGAGAACTCATAGAATTCATAACTGTTCAAAAGCCTTAGATAGCAGAGATTAAATAATTCCTTAACCTTGAAGCATAATTTATTTTAGCCAGTGTTGTTGACTGAGTTAGATGACACCCAAGTCCACATGTTTAACCCTAAGACTTCTTCATGGGAACTTGAGTATAATAGGGTCTTTATTGAGATAACTGGGCTAAAATGAGGTTGTTGTATTCAGACTTAAGCTAAACTTATTACAGAATCTTTATTAGAAGGTAAGATTAAGACCTAGATGTCCCAGAGAAAAGACACCATGTGCAAACTGTGGGGATTGGTGGGGGTGGGGGGTGTGTCTTCTCTGTTGGCCTTTTAGTTTATATAACTGGATAGAAATAACTTTGTTATTTAAGCCACTCTGACTTTGGTTATTTTTATATTAGCATAAAATAAAATATAGTCAGTAATTGTGGCAGATGGGAAATTATCATTAATATCGGAAAATTTGTTTGTAATGTATACTACATGTCTTATTTTGGGTAGATAATAGAGAAGGATTTTTATTTAATTCTATTGCAAATTAAACAAATGTTTGAGTCTTTCAAACAGTGTACTTGTGAAAGGTTTACTGTTAGAGTAGAACCCTCCACTCCCCATCAAGAGAATAGAATCTCTGACCTGGAAAGAAACCTAACATTCCAGTTGGGTGGGTCAATCACTTGACCAAGAAACCCCGTCTAGGGAGGCAGGTTCCTTTAAGTCATGCTAAATCGATAGATGGAATAATTAATTAGTCCTTTTTTGCAATAGTATACTCTTACCTCCCCAGACTCCAGCTAGTGTAGTAGCCTATAGGGATATGTCCATATAGCTCTGTAAGTCTATCCACCTTTCCACACTGCTCAATAAAGTGTAATTTCTCTTCCACTTCTGGGCAGCTCTTGAAGTTTACAGCTTGACTGTCCAGAAGGGTGTTTGTTTGTTTATTTGTTTTTTGTTTTGCTGGGGTATTTTTATGCTGATAAAATTATCCCAGGGTTTCTGTTTGAGTCCATTCTTAAATTCTTTTATCAGTGAGACTAAGAACCCCAAGAATGGATCCTAACTTCCACAGAGTCATCATATCTCAAGCAGAGATAAACCCAAGAAGTCATCATTGTCTAAAGAATACTAATCTCCTAGTGCAGTCTGGTGAATACATCATACCAATCAGATTTCTTCATACTAAACTTTCTGATTAACCCAAAGGAGAGGATGAATAAGTCTGAGGTAACTACTGGAAAACCTCAGAGGCCCATCATCCCTCTTCACAGTAATCTGAGAAGGGGACATGTAGCAATATGACTGAGTGGCAATTGTCCTCCTAAATTATTTTTTCCACATACATACATACATGCATACATATAGCATACATACATACATACATACATACATATATACAGTTTTTTTTATTTTCCATGTGTGATAAGATGTCAAACCATTTCATAATCCTATCAAAATCCTATCTTCCTTTTCTATAGACTGCTAAACATTACATTATCTACTTTCTTCAGAAATAATTTGATTTTCCTGTGCCTTAATCTATATGCTGATTATGATGAACCTGGAAAAAAAAGATAATACTTCTAAACCCTTTCTATCTACATAAAACAGAAGAAGAGTATGCAGTAAGGAACTGGAGATGAAATAATTTTCTGGGCAACAAACTGTTTCCCATGTCTATCATACACACACACACACACACACACACACACACACACACACACACACACACACACACAAACACACACAAATATACAAGGTAGTCTAGTTTGTCACTGAGAAAAAAAGAGGCAATCTTTTTGGTGGCCAGAGGCTAAGGAGATTCAGGACCACAAGGATCATGTGGCAGTTAGCTGAAAACACAAGGGCCCCCAAAACTGGCTGGATCCAATATGGCCTGTGTAAGCCTGATGTGTACCTCTGGTATAATGAGAATGACGAAGCCTCCCTAGGCTACTTATGGGTTTACCAGAGAGAGCTGGATCATCAGCTACTCAATGGACCCTGAGGCCACAAATCCTCTGTCAAATGTACAGTTTCTGAAGGCTCCCTTCCAGGTGCTACATGGCTTTTGGAAGTGTGCTGATTGTTCTAGCTTCTGTTATGCATATAAAATACATACTTAGAAAGTGCACAACTTAAAGGTCTAGAGGATCTTTATACCATAAAGTCTCCCTCCCATGCTGATGAAAGCTTATGGCTTTCATAAGATTTTTTTAAGTCCTTCATGGATTAATAATCAGAGGCAAGGGCTTTGGTTGGGATTGTGAAGAAAATGTGTGGCCTATAAACCCCAAGTCCCAATACAAAGATGACAAAGAAAAGAAAGGTTAGGCAAGCCAGACACCACAACTGAGTTTTAGACTACAGTGGAAAAAGAAGTGAGTTAACTAAGTTCCTACATTCTGGTTTTGTGAGACTAAGACACGGCTTGTAAGAATGCTGCTATAGATCCATTTATTTTAAATTATTGTTTCATCTTTTGGTCACTTGAAATCTGTATTCAAATAATTCTTTCCAGTGAAAAACATATATTAATGCCACTGGTTAATGAACAGTATTTACAGGGACTCTGTACACAAAGATGGGGCAAGTATTATCCAGGTTTACAGTAATTGGTCTAAATATGTGTAGTCCAAAGTCCTTGGAAAGTCAAGATGCTGTTGTATTACGGAGGTAGGATAATATGGTTGAGTCTGAGGTCTGGAAGGCCTAATCCTGAGCCTTACAATAGCAGAACATGCAGAAATAGTAGGCAGAAGAGGAGGCTGGAAAATTCAGCCACACCCCTGGTACAGGGTTAGAGGCACACTACGTTTGTGACCTGTAGCTCAGTATAATACTACAGTGTATACCCCTGCACAAAAAAATGAAAATGTTCAAGGGGACACGTGACACATGAAGTTGTGTAGAGAACACTAAGCAAACCATAGAAATCCCATACTATGCAGAAAACCCAGAAACCCTGAGCTATGGTAGCTTCAAAAGCAAGCTCTTTGAACAGGGTTGCTTTTTGACCTGCTGAACATGTCCCCACTCTGCCCAGCCTCCTCCTTTGGAAGTGTGTCCTTACTTAATAAATCCCTGCTTTGCTTGCTACTATCCAAGTGTTCAATTCCTCATTCTGGGAATGAGAACATGGAAGCTCTCATGCATGCCTTCCCATCGCTAGCGTGAGTCACCATCACTTCCCTTCCTTTGGTGAGAAAGCAACTTAAATTTACAAGCCACTGTTTGTGTCTCACTAAATCATTTTCATGTTTTACTACAGAAATGCTAACACAGTTTTACCTGTTACACTAGACTCTTAAGAAATAGGTGCCATAGTAATTTTAAGTTAATTCATTAAATGCTTCTAGAATCTTCTATATTTAGTTTCCAAGAGCAACAACATCATAGACTAGCTTCTTACACGCACCTCCTCTGGTGTGAGATTTGTTTTTCACTAACACTAACATGAATTCTTTTAAAGTCAATGAAATTCACAGACCCTGTGAATGGGAACTGTTGAGCCCTCCATAAACTCTGCTTCCATATTTGGAATAACTCACCCCCCCCCAAAGAAAGAACCCAGGATGAAAATGAATTGTCCTTAGAAAGCACTCAAAGGTGGGACTCTTAAGACACGTTAAGGTGAACAAATTAATTCTGCTTGGGCCAGAGTGATTCTTTGCCATACACACGTGTGCTTGGTATTAAACTATGTCATAATCTGGGATGAGTCCTTCACCAGAGGCCAGCACTGTGCTTTTACACTTCTCCACCTCCAGAACTATTAGACAAAAGCCTTCTATCGCTTACAAGTTTCCCAACTGTGCCACTCAGCTACGTCAATGGAATATGAACAAATATGATGGCTTGCCTCTCCTCCCATCTGTTACAGCGCTCTGTGGAGCACCGAAATCTCGGTGCATTGAACCCACTGGGTGTCTTTACATGGGGAATTGATTTGAAGATCCTCACATAGCTTGATTATGACTCCACTGACATACCATCCCTTCAATCTCCCAGAAAAATAGCAGTTCCCACATCTTTGTGCCTCCCGTACCCTGTGTGCTGTGTTGTTTCTTTTAATTACTCTTTAGTACCAGTCACCATGGATGTAGCATGTATGTATAATTCATATATGCATGTATTCATATATGTAAGTGCATGTGCTTTATTTAATGTTTCACTCTCTTCATTAAGACACTAACTTTGTGAGGGCAGAAAGGTCTCATTTTTATTCATTAAATAGCAAGGTTTTAATGTATGAAGCTAGCTGTTGATTACCTTTTGCTTTTCTATTTCTTGTATTTGTGTATTATTTACCAATACTATTATATTCAATGACTAGTTTTTTCTGTATTAAAATTAATTCCTTCTTTATCTTCTTTCCAATTTCATAACATTATCAAAATGCTCATCAAGTCTAGCAGAAGCAAAGTAAAAAAATTCTTTGCTATATTATATTGACCTAGAGTAAAGTCAAACCAGTTGAAAATAAAGAAACTTAAATTTATCAGAAGCTAAAAAGTATGGCAGTATGGGAAAGCACAGATTCAAGCAACTTTCAAGTCTGGTCCCTCTTGGGAGATGGCTCAGAGGTTAAATCATTTGCTCTGCGGGTGTGAGTGCCTGAGTTCGGATCTCCAGAATCCATGTAGGGCCATACAATGTAGACACATTTGGAATGCCTAACTAATGTAGAAAATGGAGGGTGAAGCCAGGAGAAGCCTATCATAGGTACAACAGGAGACCCTGCCTCTAAGATGAAGAGGAAGACTCAAGGTTATTATCTCACTTCCACACATGTGCTGTGGTACATGTGCCTCATATTCATATGCATGGAAATAAAGACATAAACACATGCATATATGCATACATAACATTCACTCATATGCACGTGTGCATACACACACTCTATTAAAAACAAATAAATCTGGGCTGGCAATATGGTCTGTCAAGTTAAGACAATTTCTGTCACACTAGACAATCTATGTTAATCCCAAAACCCACATGGAGGTTGTCCTCTGAACCAGCATGGGCACACACACACACACACACACACACACACACACACACACACACACACACACACACACAAAAACAAAGGAATTCCGTTCCAAAACTGGGCATAGTGACAGGTGTATAACCTCAGTATTTGGGAGGTAAAGGCAGGAGGATCAAGTCAATTTCTATTTTAACTGTAGAATAAAGTCAAGAGCAGCCAGTGCTGCATAAAACTGTTGAAAAAAATAATCTGTCCAAGATCTTACAAAATTACAGTTCCATTGGGTGACCTCGCTTGTTCTTCAAGGATGGCGATTCGTACTAGCAAAAGTTCAGCTGTCAGGTAGAAGGGGCTGACACATCCTTAGTCTCTGAGCAGCTAAGGCTCTTTGTGTTCCAAAAACAGCCTCTCGCCCTTGAGTATTGGTCAAGTTTGTATATCTTCATCCCTGTTCAGGTCTGTCTGAGTTCTAACAACTCCTGACTCCATTTTAAGAGCTCCAATCAAAGCTACCAAACTTCCCTTTCCCCTGACAACAATTTTAATTCAAAGTCAGTTTTATGAATAGATATTTAGAATATGAATAGAATAGTTTTATGGTAGAGTAAAACCATGAGCAAAAATTTTCAACACAGATTATTTTCTGCAAAAAGTGCTACTGGAGGTAGGTATATTCTTTGAGTTTGGCAGATATTTCATTAAAACAATTTAAGTCTACCGTTAGGTAATCACCACCTGCTAAACCCTTTAGCAAGCTATCATTCATCATGAATCTGTAAACCTGTACAGTTTCCTTATGAAGGGCCTTTGGTGATTGTGACAACGTCCCATAATATCGATGTACATCAGTATAATGTATAAGAGCTACACACTCCCTGTCCCACAAAAGTCTCTGTCTTACACCCCCTGACCAAATCCCAGACAACACAAACAGTAACAACTGAGCACTATGTACTTAAGAAAAAGAATAACAGAAGTGAACCAGATAAAATTCCCACCTGGGCCATCGAAAGCCTGGTTTTTCCCATTACAAAATGAGCCAAGTAGGAGAGAGAATGCAGCTGGGACATAACTTAAAAGTGACAGTTGCAGACATGGTGACTCACCGGTTTCATAAGTGAGTACAAATGTCCTGCAAGCTGAGGTTTGGCGTGTGCGTGCATGCGGGGAACATGCAGGGGAGTTACCTGACTCTTTGTTCTCTGTAAGTCAGAGCTGTTTGCCAAGGGAAAGAGAGTGGGGCATTTCTCAGGACTCCTTTAAAGACATGTAAAGCAAGAGGTAAAACAACAGCTGTCATGACCTCACCGGGAGGCACACAGAAGAAGAGCAAGTGAATGGACTTTGTTAGTGGACCTAATCATTGCCAAGAGTCTAATGGGACACTCAGAATTCATATCATAGAGCTCCAGTCCCCATGAAATAAGCTGCATGGACAAAACCCCTCTGTCAATCTGTATCCTAAACACAGGTTGAGTCCTAAATTATCATACCTAACAGGGTAAAGAAAGATACCCAAGTTTCTGGAAGCCTAAGCATAACCTCCAGACCAAGAAGTTCAGGCTTTGAATCCCTTCTCTGCCCCACATAGAAGGAGCTTTTGGAGCGTGCTGTATGCATCAGGTAGATCTGACGAGATCAAAGGAATGCACAAGAGGAAGAAGAATCTGGAGGAAAACATCCTGGGATTGCTGTAGGTCTTCATGTGGTGGTGGAGCTCCTGTGACATTTGTGACCTAGCACACCGGTATTAATGATTCCATGGGGATGTATTGATTAGAATTTCCTCTCTGTAAAAAATTGTACTGATCTAGAGTCAGAACCAAATTGTCCTGGGCTACCCATCTTTCTTTTTTCTTTTTCTTTTTTTTTTTTCCTTCGGAGCTGGGACCAAACCCAGGGCCTTGCACTTGCTAGGCAAGCGCTCTACCACTGAGCTAAATCCCCAACCCCGCTACCCATCTTTAATGCTCTGGACACTCATCCATTTTCCACCCTGGTGCCTGACCTAGCAATCCTTTTGACCATCAGTTCAAATTCTCAGTTTTAAAATACCTGTAAAGATTTTTAACAAACCTCCAGGTTCTATCAAGCCCAAAGTCAATGTCCTCTGCAGTGAGGGGACAGACTTTCCTGTTGGCCACAGCACATCTACCTGATGATGCTGGAAACCAATGTCCTCTGCAGTGAGAGGACAGACTTTCCTGTTGGCCACAGCACATCTACTTGATGATGCTGGAAAGTGTTTGGCTTTCTAACTCTATTCTATCGTGGAGTTGTGGAAAGTTTGTGTTGGAACGTGTCATTTTGAGCATCTTGATCTGTACTTCTGAGACATAATCACTCATATTTGGCTCAGAAAAAAAAACATCTGTTAGTCTGTGGTAGATAAGAACTGTGTTCTAGCATCTGTATCTATAGTGTGGTGCTTTTATTCAATTCACAGGAAAATTATCAAAGACAGGAATCACAAATCACAAACATCTAGCAGAAACTCCTTTGTGTTTCAGAGACTGCATTAGTATCACCTTGAAAACCTTAGGGTGTTTCAGAAACTATGTTAGAATTACCCTGAAAACCTTAGCAGTGGCTCAGTGACTAAGGGGCTTGTTGAACAAGCATGCGAACTTAATTTGATCCTTAGCATCCATTTAAAGGACATCTGTAGCACCATGTGCTCATAATCCCAGCACTAGGAAAATTTGGAAAGACTTGGAAATAGTCTTTACAATGAACATTAGAGAGTGTGGGATTAATTTTCAGTAAAGGATACAGACAAGAAAGAGAATGGATATATTAGAAATTTGAAAGAGGGATGTACACCTTAATCATAGAGGGAACTCTAGACTTGTGAGTCAAATCAGAACAAGGGAAATCTCTTTATACCTTTTCTGAAACTGTTTTCCAAAACTGCTACCCAGCATTACATAAAACTATGTGTTGGTATTTCATAAATATTAAAACATCTCCACAGAGAACTGAAAACTTACCAAAAGACATTATAATAAAATTATACAACACAATAATAAAGAAAATATAGCCATTAAAGCAAAGACACAATGACTGAAACAATAAATTTCTCATCAGACACCATGGAATTAATAAAAATAAAAAATCAAAAAAAATTGACACATAAAAAGTACTTGTGTCGAAAAAGCCAAACATACAAAGCAATTGTGAAAGCAGAAGTTCACACAGAGAGAAATTTTCCTTTAGAAATATGGGTTAAGCTCTCTTTTTTCCCAGCAGACACACTTCCTCAGGCTTGTCGGTAATGGTACAACAGGGCAACAGCTACAACCTCTTTACCTGTGTCCATGCCTTCTGGCATCCCACAAAACATCCCCTCTTCACCTCCCAGAGGTCAGAACTCAGATCTATAATTGCCCTGTCTTAGCCAGGGTTTGTATTCCTGCACAAAACCTCATTATCCAATAATAGAGATAAAATTAATTACAATATTCAACTAATGCATAATAAGACTTGGAAATAAAGCAAAGATTAGACAGAACCTCAAATTAAAAACTAATAAATATTATGTTTAAACCCAAGTGTACTGGCTTATCTATTAAGCATTAATGGCTTAAAGATTTATTTTAAAAGGCAGAGATTGTCTTTATTAGAGATAAAAACTCATAACCAAACCCTAAGAAAGCCATGTAAACTATGAAATGCAACTATATTTAGATATAAAGACAGACATCAGTCCCTAGCTATAACTTGGGCATTCAGGTCTTAGTGGGAGTATTTTCACTCAATGCTTTGGTGCTCTGCTGTCTATTGGTTGTGTTATACTATAGCATAAAATTGGTATTTACTGTCAGTTCCAAATCAAGAAGTTTTTGGGATAAAATATAAATATGGACACATTCCCATCCATGTAATAATACAGTGTCACTTCAAGGTCATTACGATGGATAACCATATGCAAACATTAACATTTCCTTCCCAGTTTCTCTCTCTCTTTCTCCCTTATTCACTTCTCCCTCCCTCTCCTCTGTAATACACTATGCCTGTTGAGCTCTTGTTGAAACACTGGGCTACATCCCCTAGCTAGTTAATTTTTAAAAACTGTTGAAATAAAACCTTTTTCATATGGACTCTTCCTGCAGAGGTTAACATCAAATTTTCTTCTATATTTCAAAGATTAAAACAAGACAAACAAGAAAAGGGGAATTAAAAGACCTGACCTTGCAAACAAGATAGATTAAAAAATGTGATTATCTCAAGCACTAGGTGGTTTTTTAGGTAGCCACAGAAGCATGGATTCTTAAAGAAGAGATTCATGTCATCACTGTTAAGTAATTACAGATTTGGCTCCAGGAAAAGCTTTCTATAAGCCAAAATATGGAGTTTTGAGTAGCAAGTGATTACCGCCACTATATGCAGGTCTGATCACCTATCAATTATTAATTCTCTTGGCGTATTCTGCCTAGCATGTCTGTAGCTGGGCAAGTAAGCCAGAGAAGCTCCAATAAAATTAAGCTTATTTTAACAGCTGGAACATTTCTCAATACTGCATTTTAATTGGGAGATACAGGGACATAAGTGATTGTGTGGGGGGTGTGCATGTGCATGTGCGTGCATGCGTGTGTGTGTGTGTGTGTGTGTGTGTGTGTGTGTGTGTGTGTAATACCCAGATGTTTCAAGAAGGATGCTTCTGTGTTCAGTAATACAAAAGAGATGGAATCCATTCCCAAATCATATAGTACTAATAAAAAAATAATTACTCAAGACACCACCATTTCTTCTCTGTTGATATCCATTCCGTTAGAATTTCAGTCCCAATGTTCATAGACACACTAGCAGCATTCAGAAAGTTTTCATCTGAACATTCGTCAACTTCTTAAAATGACAGTGGCTGGGGGCTTGTTCGGATGAGGTGATGTCCTGCGTTACCTCTGACTGAAGTCAAACCATGGCAGCAAGTAGCACTGCTTAGATTACACTTCCTTTATATTTTTATTTTGCTGGCACCTGTCTTCTTTGCATTCCAATTTGCATTCCAGTGCACTGACGTTGCAATCCACAGGTTCCTCTTCTGTTTGTAGATTCATCCAATGTGGTGTGCCTGACCCAACCCCTGCATCCCAGTGTCTAAGCAAATGCATCTCACTCAGAAGATACACAGTGGTCAATACTCTTACTATTGTTTTTCTCTGAGGTCAGGTTTGGGTAGCAGCTCCTAGATAATAAAAGCTGTCATCGCTTGATAAATAAATAAATTTACCAATAAAAATAGGCTGGCTAATGTTTAGTTGTTTTGTTGACCATGTGACTAATCAAGACAAGGAAATCCTTGCAACTCTTTATACTCAAAGGAATTGGACTGCTGAGTAGTCTTCATAAGCAGCATAAATACAGTGTACAGATTTAGTCAATGATTCACATTTATAAGGTGTCAGCCCCTCTCGTTACTCTGGTAATAACAGAAGATCAAAATTTTCTCTTCAAGAGTCTATGGTCATAAACCATCTAAATATTCAAGAAAATTATCTTATGTCAAAGAAAGTGATGAATGAAAAAATTTACCTCATTTCTTTCTGTGGAATTGTCAAGACATATTCCCACGCAGGGAAAATGTGATTCCAATAGTCATATACAAGAGAGGAGCAACAGGGAGCCTTCCCCTCTCTTGGACTGGGAAAATGATAATGGTGCCCTAGGTAGGATGGCATCATCACACACCGTGTTCTGCATGAGGTTGCTCTTAGGTCTCTACCATGGTTTCAGGTTTTCTTTCCCCGAGAAGAGCCTTAGACCCTCTTGATTGGGTCTAATATCTGCTTTTAGCCTCACAAGTAAGACTAGCTATTCCACCTCCGGAGTTTGGGCAAGCATCTCACAACAGCTCTTCTCCTACTTGAAAAGCCAATCCCCTATGTTTGTTAGCCTAAGAGAGAGAAAAAAATATCCTGTTTCATACTCCTACTCCACTGAGAGTGATATAAATCACTAACTTGTTTGAATAATAAACAAATAAAAAGGTATATAATTTTTCATTCCCGTCTAAGAAACTGGAATCTTATTACTCTGAATGTTGAGATATAATCTAATATTATCAATATATACTGAACAACCCCAGCTTCCTCAATCTGTTTGCATTTGTAATGTAATATTTCTTCGGAATGATTCTTTTAAACAGTCAGACGTGTCTGTATCACCATGTGGTGATGTGTGGCTATATTTTTTTAAAGATAATGAAATGCTGGATGGGTCTCTGGTAGCATTCTTGGGTTCAGTAACACATTTATTACCACTCCATCTGTAAGAGACTGTGGCATGTGACAAACCAGCTTTTCCATTATTATATTTCTATGAGTGATAGAAAGTTAAAGCTAACATTCGAAACACATCCGATCGTCACCAGCCATAAGCATTTTAAAACATCCCTTTCCTAGGAAGCTAGAACAAAAGGAACGACAGAACATGACTGTTGTGGGATCCCTGAAGGTATTACAGCCAGCAGGAAACAAACCACAAAGAGAAGATCCTCACAGCTGGACTTAATCAGTCTGGATCAAAACTTTTGGAGAGTCTGGTCCCATGTTTGAAGTTTCTCGTGCATTTAAACGTAATCAAACTTTTTTTTTGGGGGGGGGGAGATCTCCACGTGACAGTTCTCACAACAGAGTTTCAGGGATGACTACATCAAAATTGGCTTGTGAAGTATCAGAAGCACCTTTCCAGTAGGAATGAGTTCTGCTCTCTGATAAACAGTGCTCATGACTAGGGTCTAGAGAAAAGATTTGTAATAAGCACAAGGCAGCTTTTTAACGGCTCTTGATGAGGATGGAGAGTACACGTGACCTTTAGCACATGTTCTAGTCTCTGAGAGGCCATGCCTAGGATTAGGATCTCGGCCGTTCTCAGGATTTGGGGAAAGTTCAGGTGGAGATTGGCTCCAAATAAAGTACCAAAAGATCACCAGGTCGTTCGACCCCTTATGCTCTAGTACGTCAGGTAACCAGGGGTCATTCTTTGTTCCATTGAAGAAAGTTGGCCTGTATGTTTAGCAATCTTGGTTTCTCTAGTGCTTATTTTAAATTGTGCTTCATTTCAGATAATGGGCAATTAGCATAAAAATGATAACACGTATCTGGAAGGGATGGATGAATAAAAGAATTAGAGTCTCTTTTCTATATCTACCTCTTCACTTGAGGGCGATATGACTGACACACACAGGACCTAGCTGCCTTAGGGACATTGGTTCTGATTTACAGATGTGAAAACATCAAGGTGGGTCCAGCAGATGAAGGGAGGGGTTACCCATAGAAAGAAGAGTGATTTTAAAAATAGAGGCATGTATGGCAGCCAAAGGATTCTGACCAGAAATCCTTGGTGGATTCAGCAGCCTTTATGGACTGCTTGGTGTAGTGTTGGAGTCCAGATATGGCCCGGCCAACGTGTTCCTCACAAGAGTAGGAATTAAGTGGCATCTAAGCTGTGGCAGAAGAATTCTTGTAACCTTTGCAAACAACCAAAGCTTGACAAAAGCAGAAGTTTTGTGATTAGTCTTTAGTCTAAACATATTGTTCCAAGTTTTCAACATGAGGAAACCTCATTTTTCAAGTCAAGTTAACCTGGTTTTGTGGGCTTTCTGGAAGGTCTTCCTGGTCTGTTGGTTTGAAAACCAGTACACACAATAGGAACATAAATCTCATTTTACCTAAGAAGTAAAGACTCTGGAAACAAGTCTGGAAGCCCAACAATAGAAAGAATGGAGGCCCTGTTTTTACTTAACCCACGTTAAAATCAATAGTGAAGGCAGAAATGGGAGGTCAGCTTCTAACACTGCACATTTTTTAAAATTTATTTATTAATTTATTTATTTATTTGAAACATGGGTTTTCTTTTTTTTTTCATCTTTATTAAATTGGGTATTTCTTATTTACATTTCAAATGTTATTCCCTTTCCTGGTTTCCAGGCCAACATCCCCTCCCCCTCCCCTCCTCTTCTATATGGATGTTCCTCCCCATGTTCCCCCCCTTCTGCTCTCCCTGTAACATTCCCGTTCACTGGGGGTTCAGTCTTAGCAGGACCCAGGGCTTCCCCTTCCACTGGTGCTCTTACTAGGCTATTCATTGCTACCTATGAGGTTGGAGCCCAGGGTCAGTCCATGTATAGTCTTTGGGTAGTGGCTTAGTCCCTGGAAGCTCTGGTTGCTTGGCATTGTTGTTCATATGGGGTCTCGAGCCCCTTCAAGCTCTTCCAGTCCTTTCTCTGACTCCTTCAACGGGGGTCCTATTCTCAGTTCAGTGGTTTGCTGCTGGCATTCGCCTATGTATTTGCCATATTCTGGTTGTGTCTCTCAGGAGAGATCTACATCTGGTTCCTGTTGTCCTGCACTTCTTTGCTTCATCCGTCTTATCTAGTTTGGTGGCTGTAACACTGCATATTTTAAATATACTGAAAGACTCACAAGGCTTTTTTCAAGTAATAAACTCCTGTCTCTGAGGCATCTGAAAAAATAACCCTGAGTCTCAGAGATGTAGGTAACCTAGTAACCCTCACCTCTGTGTGTGTGTGTGTGTGTGTGTGTGTGTGTGTGTGTGTGTGTGTGTCTGTATGGATGGATGTGATTGTATTTGTGTATGAATGTGTGTGGAAAGGTGCATGTGTGTGTTTGTGCATTTGTGTGTGAGTGTGCGTGTGTGTGTGTGTGTGTGTGTGTGTGTGTGTACATGTAACCCAGATACCTCACTTTTTATAGGAGTAATATTTGAACTCAGGATGCCATTACTGTACAAATACTCTATTCATTGAACAAGCTTCCAGCCCAGTGACAATTATTTCCATATAATTTTTGTTACTTTATAGTGTTAGAAAATATTATTATGCCTAATTTTTATAAATCTTATTAACTAAGTCCCCTGTATGTATATGCATATGCAATATTTTACTATTAAAATCAAACTTTTTAGTATGAAATGGCAAGGAAGGGACACCTGTGACTGTTTTATTTGCTACTTTCTCAAGGACTATTGGAAGGTCTCATGGTCTCTGTCAGACATACAAACATTTACTAGACTCCTCGTGTTAGGGATGGACTGAAAGTCTGTTTTTCTAGCCTCTCACTTGTCCAGATAACATTGAGGCTGCAGCAATGTTGATTCTTCTACTGATCAGGCATCTTCCGTCTCAAAACCCTCAATTCCTTTTGAGTAAAATTTACAGTGAGAAGTTCCTGGATCAAACCAAAAATCATGTAAGCTTTGCTGGCAAATGCAGAAACCAGTGAAGGGGAGGTAGAGAGACGTTCTCTGTGCAATCATGAAGACCTATGTTTGGTAAGAGTTTCGCATTTGCATGCTTTAGAGTAAAATCCAAAAAGGAAGGAAAGGCCCTCTACAAATTACCTATAGTGGACATTGTGGGTTATAATATATGAAGGAGAATTCTTGAACGTCTCCTTGGGGTTTGTTTCTAGCTGTAGTTTGGATCTGAACTGGGGTGTGATTTTTGGAAGGATGTGGTGGAATCTGTATACAGTGAAGGAGTGGGAAGCAGTTAGCTGATGATGGGGTTTACCTTCTGAGGGGACACGAGTTCTGCTGCCTCTTGTTGTTTTCTTTGTTTCCTGTCTGCCACGTGGTCCGCAGCGTTGCTTCATCACGTGCTCACACCATGATGGACAAGGTTACGACAGGCCTGAAGCAGGAAGGCCAAGAATCCCTATGTGGAAAAATTTTGAAACTGTCACCTAGCATGAACCTTTGTTGAAGGTTGATTATTTCCAGTACTTTTTCATAGTGATGGGAAAACTAACTAACCCATGTTGCTTCAATACTAAAAACATCATATGGTTAGTTACATACTTAGCATATATGTTCGGAATGTCTCAAATTTTACACACACACACACACACACACACACACACACACACACACACACACAAAGAATTCCGTCATTTAATGTTTGACAAGAAGCTTAGATTTTTCTCAGAATAAGAGCTAGTGTCAGCTCACCTCTGTCCCATAGTCACATAGAGCTATTTTACTTCATGGCTAACCTGAGGTTACGGTATTGAGGTCCTAGTTCTCCAAACCTCGTGGACACACCCCCCCACCAGCAGGTTGCTCCCCTGAACTATACTGTATACGACAAAACCATTTTGTTTATATTCCTTTCTTCAGTGCTCTATATCATAGCTCACATCTTAAAGTTAATCACTTTCCAGTCATGTCTTATGTCAATGTGCAGACCTTGAAGAAGACAATGTAAAACAAAGCCAAATCTGAAACAATACATGATACAAACATCCAAGCATCCTTTTGAGACCTGAATTTCTACGTTTGATGTTGTGTTCATGTCATTTCCAACATTAAAGGACAACACGATGACATCTGTCAGGAACAGGTAAAAACCAGATGTGCAAAGAAGTGGCATGCATGTCCCTTGTCCTTTTGTCCTTTTGAATGTGCCCCACAGAAAACTATAGAAAATAAGATGTGTTAGAGCAAACCTGCATAGCCATTCTTATCTACTTAGTTTTTGGTGCTGAGGAAGGTATTTTAGCCTCCTGGGTACTAATCACATGGTCTTGCACTTGGCCAGATCCCCAGCCTAAGTGGTCTCTGCTAACAATGTTAGTTTTATGCAGTGGTCAGAAAAGCTTCCGGTTTGACACAGGAGTTATAAATATCTGGGTAGTTTTGCAGACGTCATACAACAACTGTTGCTTAACCCAGTGATAGCTGTTAGAGGGTGCCTGGCATTTTAAACCTTCATCCTTTCTCCCTGGATGCTTTCTGGAGCTGGTTCTGATGGGCTCTCGGGACCTCGGTTTGCTGCAGACACATGGGGCATCAGCCAGTTTATGTTCCACCTATTTCCTGACTGAAGGAGAGGTTCCAAACCCATTTGCATCAGCATTTGCAGATGCTCTCTCCCTCCAAATGTCTTTTTAAGTACGTAGGCACAGCAGTCTGGCGCTTCTTCTGGAGTGATCTCCTCTTCTGGCTCCGGGTATACTTATGTGCTCCAAAAGAGAAGACCTTCCAAGGATTTGACCTTGAAAAAGAAACCAAAAATAATCCGCCATAGGTAGATGCACACCGTCTTGACACAGAGAGGACCACCGAACAGAAGGAAGGCGAATTCACTCCATCATATTTGCACAGTGGGTCTGCGAGGCAGGAACACTTGGATGAGGTTCTTGGGCACGTATCAGGACAGGAAAGCTGTTGCACATTAGAGGAAGTTATCTTTGTGTCTCTCATTAGGCCACCAGGAGTGCTTGAACCCCAGCTGCACACAGCAGGAGGCTGGAGCTCTCTGAAGAGGCAGATGGAGCTGTGGAGGAAACTCAGAGGCAGTGGCTCAGCTCTGCTTGGAACTGTCCCCTTTCCTCCTTTGTCATAAAGCCCACCAGGGACTGAACTTGCTTAGCCCTTCCTGCAATTAGAAGCCTAGGGGCCATTGCCAACAGAAACGCACGTCTCCTTTGCAGGTCCCTCCAATCCTGATGCTCAGGCCCTGGAAGATAAGCTTTGGTGTGAACTTGGAAGTCAATGTCAGAACATTTAGATGGCGAAGATTAAACTTTGTGAAGAGAAAATAAACAGCCCTCCCCCCCTTATTTCTCTCGTGTACTTCCTGCTGACTAAAAACAATGCGAATGACTGCCAAGGATAAGGTGGGTTATATTTCTCAACATTTCTACTCTTCTTGAATGGAACCAATTTATTTTGTGTTGAATGAGGGTGCTCATAAGCCAAAAGGTAGCCTTGGGACTGGATTGAGATGTGAAGGGAAATTGAAACACAATAAAACCCCACGTCTGATGGTTTGCACCAGATCCATAATCGCACGGAGGATGTTCCCAGATAGACAGGTGCAGGTAATTACACAACACATCGCCAATCTCTCAGTCCCTCAGCCATTTCCAAGGGAGCTTGGATGATGCTATGCTCAACAGACGAACCTTTCTAGACAGGATCAGGAAGGAAGAGCATCTAGTCCGCTGTCCAGTCTTCTTAGTAAATATTAAAATTGAGCAATTGAACTTTGGGTTTTCGTACGTGTGTGTGTGTGTGTGTGTGTGTGTGTGTGTGTGTGTGTGTGTGTGTGTGTGTGTGTCTGTGTCTGTGTGTCTGTGCATGCCAGAGGTCTACATTGGGTACAATCAAACATTCTCTATTTTATGATACAAGATCTCTCACTAAACCTGGAGGTCTCAAGTCAGCTAGGGTGACGGGCCAATGAGCTTCGGGGACTCTCTGCCTCCACTTTGCCAGCACTGGAGTCACTCTTACTCTGTAACACCTAACTACCTACTGTTTTATGTGAGTGATAGGGTCCAAACTCATGCTTAAGTGGCAAGCACATTCCCAAACGAGCTATTTCTCTAGTCACTGAAGTCTATGCTTTTAGCTGAATGTGACATATCACTTAAATCTGAGCAGGCTAATTATCTGCTTCAATGTCATTGGATAAATCAATACATGATGAATTAGATCAAAATTAAAATTGGGTTATAAAAATATTCAATCTCAGAATTTCCTGGATTTATCAGTAAAATCTAACACATAATATGTTAATCTACGGATAAAAATAGTTATGGATTGGTACCTTAAAAGCAATAGACATTCATTTACTATTTGCCTGCCACTATGCTCCCGCCACTTGACTTGATTCTTGAAGTAGATGTCATTTCTGCTTTACAGAAGAGGATGTTTAGAGAGGCTAGGAAAGTTCTTGACAGCACAAAGCCAGAAGGATTGCTATCTGGATGTAGGTTATATCTGATAAATCTTCCTGGTTTGTGTGGACACCTGAACAGCTCATTCACTGAGCATTAAATGCCTTCCAGAGTTAGGGAGCCACAGTAGGTCAGTAAGTATGGCTCTCAATCTACTCAGGTTCCTTTCAGTCCTCATCAACAGCAGAAACCTGAAATTGGAGTAGGCTTCTTAGAACCTAATGAAGTTTTAGCTCCCAATAATATCTCATCAGTAAAGAATAAAAATTGGTCTTGGACATTTCCCTAGCCATTAGCCGTTGAGTGAAAATGGACTCCCTAAAATTTATATCACCTAAATACTTTTTAATTCTTATCTTAGTAAACTAACATGGGAATGTTGTCTATATTTGTGAAATTCAAAACTATAAATTCTTGCTGACAAACGAACAAAGGAATAATAAAATTTGGAGTCAACGAGATGGCTCAAAGGGAAAGGACACTTGCTCTCAAACTGGGTAACCAAAGTTTGGTTCCTGCCAAGGAGAGAATTAGCTCCCACAAGTTGTCCTCTGCCCTCCAAATGCGCGTGTGCGCGCGCGCACGCACACACACACACACACACACACACACACACACACACACACACAAATGAATAAATTCTAAAATCTTAGAGATAATAAATAGATTAGCTTAAAAATGTTTAAATATAAAATGACCCAAATTAATCGATCTTTAAATGCTTAATTTCTATGTAGAATTACAAAACTGAATTCGGTTTTTTATAATCCCAATACAGTTGAATCGATCTTGGACAACAGATGACTGTTTTGAAAACATGATAATTGAGCCTGTTCTCACTATTATATGGATTTACCTTATCAATAAATGTAGTATTTAAAGTGGTTAATTTATTACTACTACTACTACTGCTACTACTACCATTATTACTACTAGTAGGAGTCTGTATGTTTGTGCAAGTGTGATGTATGTGCATCTGGTTCATGAGCCAAGGCCCGTGTGTAGAGATCAAAGGACAGCTTTGCTGAATTGATTATCTCCTTTCACCTTTAGGTGGGTTCTCAAAATTAAACTCAGGCCGTCAGGGTGGTTTCAGAAAGGCCTTTACCCATTAAGCCATCTCACTGGCCCTATAAAGTTCTTTTTAAAGTTAAATCAGGGAAGAATAAGAATATCAGGACTCTGTTTTGTCACTGGCAATAGTCTGTCATGAGTCATTGAAGATGCTCTGTAAAGCTCTTTGGGCCTCAGTTTCTCCATATCCAATGTAAGACATCAAAAGAGATGAGTTCTGGGTGCCTTTGTGTTCTTATTTAGACAGGATCAAATGAAGCATCATATGACAACAATCAAGTTCCTGATTAAAAAGGAGAACAATGGTTATTTTGTGTGGAAATTTAATATATAAATATCTACCTAATCCCATAGGCCAAAAGATGTCTGACCTGGATACTGTTTACTTATTTGCTAATGCTCATTTTTAAAAAGGAGGAATGAAAATGGATTTCAATAAGCCAGATACTAGAAATAGCCAGCTGCAAGGGGAGCATCCTCGTTGAGGACATTCAACAACAGAACAGGCTACAAAGAGCCATTACATCACTTTCTTCCTTCGAACCTTTTTTTTTTAATTTATGCATATGCGTGTGTGTCTTTTATGGGTATCAGGTACATGCAGATCTCTGAGGAAGCTGGGGGAGTCAGATCCTCTGGAACTGGAGCTGCAGGTGACTGTGGGCTGCCTGATGTGTGGGCTGCCTGATGCGTGTGCTGGGAACAGAACCTGAGCTCTCCACCATAACCATCTTTCCAGCCCCGTCTTGGAAACGTTTTATATGAGAAACATTAATCATTCGTTCATCTCTTCCTTTTGAATGATTTTTAGATTACATTTCTTTATCTATCTATTTACCTGTGTTTTGCTTGTGTGTTCACATGCATATGCCACAATATGTGTGTGGGGGAGAAGATAATTTGCAGGAAACAGTTCCCTCTGCTATATGGACTCCCAGGAATTCCTAAACCAGGCTGCCAAGCTTGTTAGCTGTCTAATCCATCTCGTGTCCCATGTCTGGTCTGTTACTAAACACACCAATTATTTCACAGTAGACCATGAATTCTTGCTCACACTCAAGAAATCAAAAGTTAGTCTATGGCTGGACCATCATTTTGCATTTGGACCGAGGCCAGGGTTAGCTGGCATTTAGGCATCTAAGGCCTATCCAAAGTTCTAGATGGCATCAACAAAAGGGGTGGTCTTCGATGTTAGATGACAGTGCTTTTAAGTAAGTCATGGTTCTAGTAAAAGAGTGCAGAAGCCGGGCCATCACCATGAAGACTGAAGAAGACAGTGCTGTTACCTCACACCACAGCACTGGGTAGTTTCACAAAAACAAGAACAGACCAGGGGAGTGTGGCAGAGAGACCTGGATTCTAGTAGAAAGGCTGACAGAGGAAGCTATCACCTCAACACATACCTAGGTCATTTACAAAGGTAGCTTCTGGTGACAAGAAAGGTCCCATGAAGCCACCCTAAGGGCTTAGATCTTCCTCAAAAATGCTCCAGTGTCTCTGTACCTATATGTAGGATGCCCTGGCAAGGAAAAATGTGGATTCCAACAACAAGCTAGAGGGAGCATTTGTTGAAGGGGATGCATGAAAATCAGTGCTTCCATGTGCATCACGGCTTGTTCCCAGGGAAGATGGCCAACTCCGTGTCTGCTGACTGGGAAATGGTCCTTTTGGGAAACGGAGATTCATGGCTAATGACTTGGGACTTGGAGCAGGCATCCCTTTGGTTGTAGGTCTCCAGAGAGAATGCATGTAAGGAAAGAGTCAACATAGCCGTGAACTGGTTACCACTTGCCAACTTACATCTCTGCTGCGGAATGAAGTAAGAAAATATATTATGACCTGCTGGAGTATAATGTTTGTTGTAGCACATTTTGATTCACTGAAAGTAAAGCATATTTTCAATTTCCTGTACAAGCTTTGTCTGAGGATCTGGCCTGGATGCCTGTTTATCGATGATCAGGCTATAATACAGTGCCTCTGCCCCACAGGCCCATCTCAAGGATAGAGGCATCTGGAGGGCTGAGTGGATAACCTCCCAGGTCCCCATCAGCTCTTCTTCTGACACATGTTAAAATTACAGATGGGAGAGTGACTTAAAATGCCATAATGGCTGTCTATTTATATACACAGCATATGCAACTGTCGATGTGTGGGAATTTCTTCCTCATTTGTACCTTCATGGTTTATAAAACTCTGTGAGAGTTAAGATCATTAGAAATTTCTCCACTCAGGGTTTGCAAAGCTGTGGTCTTACGTGGATCTTCTATCGCATTTGTTAGACAGGCTAATGAATGGATCACCCCAATGGGGAGAGTTTTGATGGCCTGTGGGAGATTCTCATGTATTTTCCCCCTTCGAATTATTGCCACGGGAACAGATAATGGAAATGTAGTACAGGCGCAAAACAAGATACTCTTCAGCTGTAAAGAAAACAAAATCAGGCAATGGGCCAGTTAATGTGTGTACCTTGCAAAGATTTTATCAAGCGAGGTGACCCGAACCCAGACTAATACATGAGACATGTTTTCTCATCTGTTTTCTGCCTTTCAATGTTCAGAAGTTAATATGCAGCATAAAGAAAGCTCAGATATCAGGAAAGTATAAGCAGGCCATACACTATAGATTACTGCTGTTGCCCTCAGTCATCTCACAGAGGTTGAAGGTAAAGCCCTATAGCTGGAGATACCACACGCGTAGGCCAAAGCACGCAGGGGATTAGAGTCGGGTTTAACCTGAAGGTCTCCTTCCTACCATCGAGCTTCAATGGTACCAGAATAAACTACACAAGCTGCGAAAGGAGGCAAACCATTAATATTCCTGCTGCAAAGTCTATGAAGCACAATTACCTGCATGGCAAGATAGCCACAAAGGTGCAATATGTGGAACTTACATGTTGGTGATAACCAACAGCTCTCAAGTACATTTACTCAACATGAGGGAATCATGCTTCGTACTAGAAACATAGCCAAATTCCAGGGATGAGTGAGGCCATGAACTGTACAGAACAAATCTATGGTAACGACTTTCCTAGACAGTATAATTCCTAATACATTCTAATTCTTATCTTTAATCCCAAAGATGAGTCTAGCCATCACCCATCATTAAAAGAAAAAAATTTTTTCTCTTTATAGCAAATGCAGACAATCATAAGAAACCAGAACTGGGTACAATGCAGAAGCCAGTGGATCATTGAAAGTCCAGTACCAATGTCTGCATGTGCATTGCAGCTCATTTGTGTATACGGCTTGAGGAACATCTCAGAAGGAGGTGGGAAGATTGTAAAAGCCATAATAGCAGGTAGCTGTGGTGAGTCAATTTCTCCCATAAATGTGTACATAAACAAGACTGGGATGGTGGCAATAAGCATGGACATCATGATAAACTGGAAGGGGGTAATTTTACAGGGTTCCTCCCCTGGACACTATATGTACTATATGACTACTATAAAGAACTATATGTAGCTAATGACTGCTAGGAGAGGAAGAATTCATTTTTCTAAGGTTATTCGATACAAAGTGATCAACCTGAAATTACATACACATAAACAATAAAAAATGGACTCGGTAAAATTTATAAAATTTTCATGTGCACAGATATACAAATCTGTAACTATATATATGTGTAAAAATAATGATAAATTAAAAGAGGCTATCAATTTGGGAGTGGGGATGTGAATCAGGAAGTGTCGAAGGGCAGATACTTACCTGAGAGGGGCTTAAGGGAGAAAAGGGACAGAGGAAAGTGATATAATTCTATTTTAATTAAAAACTTTAAAGAGGAAAAGTAATGCATTGATGACACTTTGTATGTCCTATCTAAAATATATCTTCATATAATATTGTATAATTAGTGTAATTAGTACATAGCACAACTCAAAATTTAATAGATTTACACTTACTACATCTACCACTCTGAAACTGTGCACTACTCAATTTTAAGCCAAATGTTCTATGCTCATCATCATGAAAAATTAAAAAGAAATGCATGGAGGAAAAATTCTGACTTCATTTTACAACACTCAAAAAGAGTAGGACTAAATGACATTTTTTTAAAAAAGAAAAAAAACATTCATTTTCAAATGTCATTTAATTTTTTTCATCTCTGCAGCAACAAATGAATTTATTCATTTACAGCTCATTTCTTTCCATCACCTGTGCTATAATAGTTTAAAAACTATTTAGCTGACATAGCTCAAATGAAATGATTATTTTTTCTTTCCCAGTGACATTTAATTTATCACAAAGAGACACTCAACTCTACGTATTCCTATTAGCCAAACAAGCAACATGTCAGTAAACAACTGTGGCCATGTTGTGGAGATCTTTAAACGACGAAAATGAAAGAAATATGCAAGAATAAAAGAAAATATTTTACTTTACTCTATAGTCAGTTTTTCAGCGTATTGATCGCTGTGCAAAGATTGATTCTTTAAAGCCCATAAAAGTACCACTTTTGTGGTCTGACTTATGCTATAAACAGCACGGCTAAGTTATGCACACACAGGTCCCAGTGTGTGCACTGTGTACTTACATGCACAGTCGCCTTTCTTGTACGTCACAGAGCAAGTGATGCCCTCTATGGGTTCCCTTCAGTGCCTTCTTCCTTGTAAAGAATATATAGCTTGGAACACCGGAGCAACTACTTGACAAATAACAGAATCTGGACTTAAATTATTCGGAGAGCATGCTACCATAAAATGTAGTGTGTCTAAATAACTTTGCATGAAAAACAGTGTTCAAGAAAAAGGGGATATTCAACAACACGTAGCCTGTAGTGGGATGCGAGCGCTGAACCTATATTTGAAGTGTCTTCAGTGTTAAGTGTGACGGCTCATGCCTGTAGTCCCAGTACTTGGGAGGCCGAAGTAGGAAGATCATGAAGTGAAAGCTACCCCATGATACACATTGAATTCCAGGCAAGCATGGATCACCTACTTCAACCCTGTGTCAAGAATAATAAATATATAACCCTTTGTAATATAGTTAATTGATATATTTGTCAATGTAAACGCAATATGTGATTTGATATATTAATATGAAACATATCTGTTTACAAGAGTTAACAGCGTGAGACTGGCCAATGTTATATGTTTTGGAGACATACAGGATCACGGAGTTCTGAAGAAACTCAGCTGAAGTTTCGATGATGGAAATAACGGCTGAGGCTGAAAGGGGTTATTTATGATGATCCTAAATTTTACTTTCTATGCTACCAATGTTTAGACCGTGCAGTATTTATCTTTCGGTACCTCTGCATTCCACACGATGTCACTCTGTCAGCTACTGTTTCTGCTGCCGGAGAGGTGATGAAATATACAGCTAAAGGCAACCGAAGGGAGGAAAAGTGGAGTTGTGGGCTTTATTGTTTGTTTATTTCATTTTGGTTTTGGCTTGCAGTGAAGGAATTCAGTGAGCTATGATGCTCGCTGGAAGACATGATAGCAGCGGACCAGGAAGGCACGGTGGCAGAAGAAGGAAGCTGGCTGGTCACTTTGCATCCACATTCAGGAAGCAGGAAGCAAACAGGAAAAGGAGCCCAGTTATGAAGCCTCCAGCCTACACCAGCGAGCCATTTCCTCCAGTGAGACTCTACATCCTTTTGATTCACAGCATCCCCAAAGAGCATCACCAGCTCAGGCCAAGTGAGCTATGGGAGATATTTCATACTCAGAGCACAACAGTAATAAAAGACGCTGACTTTTGACTGAACTTGGCACAAATGCACCATTCCGTTTACTTCTTGGAGGAATCACAACATACAAATAAGAGTGAGAACTACACTAAAGAGATTTCTCAGCGACATTCATAGAGAGCAAAGACAAGGGCTCTAACTTCAACCTCCCTGTTGCCCTCCTTAAGTGGTGACCTAGAGCCATTAATATTTGCTCTTGATTACTGTAAATTTCTTACTAAGATATCACGTGTTTAAGTTAATGATACAACGTGTCATAATATCATCGTCAAGAACCCAGTGAAGTGTCACAATATTTCACATGAGTTTCAATGTTTTCCATAAAATAAACACAGCTTTAATTTCTAAACCCTTCACAAGGCAATGGCAAAAAATTGTTTGAAAGGTAGTGGTCTGTATTTATTCTTCTTTGCCTCAAATTCTTCTCCAGGAGAGTCAGACATGACTCTAGTCATTTTAGGACCTAGCCTAAAATGTAGAAGGCACAACAACAGAGGCTGATGGCACAAGAGCAGAAGCACAGAGCTGTACTCAGACATCGACACTGTCATCATACCCGGGCAAAGATACCAACGATTGCATGACGTGGAAGGAAACATGAAAGACACCCCTTAAGAAATAGTACAGAACTTCATTTTCAGACATTTCTCAGCGACTCCGCCAAGCAGTGTAAGGGGATAGAAGAAAGGATCAGCTTGTTTGGAAGCTTTTATAAAAAGATGAACTCCAAGAAAAATAAACAGAAAAACAGTAACCTAGAAACACACCTGATAAAACACCATTGTGTTGGGTCTTTGTGGGGCCAAGTTTCTGCACCTGTTGATATGCTATGTGAGAGCATACGTGTGAGCTTACTTTACCTATAGAGGCTTTAAGAAAGCAACGGGGTGATGAGCAGTGTGTGGAAAACAATTCCAATCACAACACCAGGAACAAAGTTCTAGCAGGACGTCTTACTGGTCCAGAGTCTACTCTGTGTATCAAGGAAGCAAAGTGCCGTTTTCTAACTAAGTTAGTAAAAAGTTTGACCACTTGGGAAGGATTTTAATTCTCTCTTCCTATTTTGCTCCTATTATATGCCACTCTCTATTACACTTATTTAAAAAATATATTCAAATGAAACATTAGGCAGAAAATTGAAGGTTTTGTTTAGTTGTCATTTCTAATTGGTGCATTCCAATAGACAAAGCAGAAAGCTACAGGAGAGCCCATGCCGTGGGGCTGGGCAAATTCATCAGCCTCTGGGTAAATGTCAGGAACCAGGGTCCATTGGAGGAAAGATGCAAAGAAGGATACTGGGGGGAAAAAAAGACCATTGCTCTTGAGTCTCACACACAAGCCCTTACCTGTGCCTAAGGATGACACGTGTGTGTGTGTGTGTGTGTGTGTGTGTGTGTGTGTGTGTGTGTGTGTGTGTGTGTGTGACACATGCAGGGACAAAAGAAACATTTCTGCAATACTGGCCTGTAGGAATTACTTTACACTAAATGGTCAGAAAGAATTTGGAGAGCAGGGGATCTGGGTAAAAGATCTACAAAAAAGTGACAGTAAGTGTTTTGAGACTGGGGTAAGTCAAAATTCACCGGAACAATGATACAATAAAAACTCAGCCCAAACCTGACTACACTGACAAGAATTTAGTTCCCACATTCAAGATTGGGACCTCCATGGTAGACACACATACACACACACACACACACACACACACACACTCACACACTCACACACTCAAACATAAAAATGGAATTAAAAAATTAAATGTGTAGTGTAAAGTGGGTGGGGGCAATTCTTAAAACTTGAAAAATCAAATATCTAACCAGCTACCCACAGGAGAGATTATGTCATAGGAGAAAGAAACATTTACTGACTAGGAAAGTTTGATGTTCTACTGAGGCCAGCTGCTTAGAACACGGGGTAAAGAGGGAAATTTGCTGGCATGTCACACAGAGAGGAAAAGCAATGTCACGAGAGGAGGAGATTTCTTGTCAGAAAATGTGCAAGCCAAAAGATCCAGGGCAGCTAAAATTCACTGGAATATAATTCCAGCCCACACTGTCACCAGAACTTTCTCAACCATCACCACTATTGTATTTACAAGAATTGACCTAGAACATGACAATTTTGAAAATCTTTTGTGAAATTATAGGCAAAAGCAAATCCTTGGGTTTTGTTTTTGGTTTTTGTTTTTTTTTTTAACCAAATAAAAGCAAAAGAATTTATGATCTATAGACATTTCAAAGAAAACATTTCTATGGAAAGAGAGAGATAACACCTATAAAGTTGCCCCCGTACAAAGACAGAGGAATGTTGGACCAGTCAAACTTTCAACATGGATGGGAAGGGGCTCATCCTGTGTGCAGAGCAATTGGTGGTTGATGACTGCTAAGGGATGGAGAGTCAATTTTCTTCAGAGAGGGGGCCCTGAGAGACTGCTTGTTCTCTGTGCAGATTGTCTATGCACCTGCATGTACAGGTTGCACTAAGTGGATTTACTAAGTGGAGGGAGATGGGGAGGTTGTTTTATTTTTATTTTTTTTAATGAGCACATGAAACACATTGGGGGAAAGCGGTTGGGAGATGGGAAGGAAATGGGGGATGGATTTCACCAGAATGTATTGCACACGTATATGACTAAACAGACAATGAAAAATGAATAAGTTGTGTTCTTAAATAGGATCCACAGAAGCACACAGACTTTGTAATCTGAGAAACCGTTATATTTCTCTTAATCCGAACCTAAAAATAAGCAGCCTCAGGTAGCTTGTCTATGTGCACACAGTCTGCTTCTCATCCTAATGTCTTTCTCCTGTCCTTTGAGGGTTGGTATACTGTTAATGAAGCCATGAACTCACATTGCCTGTGAGAATCCAAGGGTGTGCGTATTCCTAGCAAGAATCATTAGGACGTCTGTCTGGTCAGGACATGAAGTGCTACTGGACAAGCTTCCAAAAGTGTGAACCTGCTAAGAATAATAATACACAAATTACAAGCCCTAGTCATTACTTATGATGGCATTGGTTCTATATGTGACACTGAGGTTTCAGTGAATAACTGAATTCCCTTGAGTAGAAATGTACGCATCTTTCCCGAGTCCCTTCTGAGTCTTCAACAACACTCTATCCTGGAACCCACCACTCCCTGTATGACTTCACTGGAGCCCTTAAGCTATAGTTTTTATTATGTTGATATTGGTGAGAAGCCAAGTGTGCACACATGATCACAGATGGCATGACCCATAAATTATTCTGGGAATGAAAGAAAAGTTACAATTGATGGGAACAGTAAATGGTAATGCTGGGACGACCTTAAGGAGGCCCTCAGCACTGGAGAGGAGGATCACAATCCATTTTAGCTTCATTGAAAGATGTAAAGTCATTCTTGAGACTTGTGAGAAACAAGGCAGGTTCTGGAAAGACTTTTGTTTTGTCCAGTTCTGGTCACGACAATTGTGTGCAGTAGATATTAGAATGTGTAAAGTGTTGCTAGGAACCCAGTAAGAGAGAGAAGTCAGATCTAGTCCAAAGTACACAGTAGCTATTCCCAGAGATGCAGAAGTGGGACATCATGAAGAAAGAGCGAATACCAAATGGCTTTGGACACTGCAGAGGATTCCCATGTTAGTAAGTTTTCATTCACTTAATACAAGATATAAAATATACACATAAACATATAAATCTATTTCTAAATCTGTTCTTAGGTATGAAAGCGTTGGATTCTTAGAGGCTTGACATCCTTTTGCTACCAAGGTGTGTGATGCTTGTTTGAATGGGACAAGCACGACTTCTGATACTTTCTCTGCTCTCATAAAACAAACAAACAAATAACAAAACTCCCTTTTTATCTCCCGTATTTGTGAGGAGATGATCAGAAGACGTTCTATCTCACAGTTGCAAAGGATGCTTTGTGGACGGGAGAGTCATCCCTGTAGGAACAGATGTCTAGGCTTTCTCTACAGAGGAAAAGGCTGCTATTTCCTGCTGGAGTTGCTACTTGGAGGGGATGTAAGCTTTGGAGGTGGTGCTGTGTCTGCCCCACACAGAAACTGGGGCCAGAGGAGAGTCAGCGAGCAGAGGGAGGAGCTGAAGGCTTATGGTTGGCCCGCTGGAGTTAGCGCCTTCAAAGGGCTACTTCCGGGTTTTTCATGTGACGGACCCCAGAAAACCTACCTACCTTTATTGGGTCTAGTTTAAGAGAATCCGTTTCATTTGCAAAAAGCAATCCTTACTGCTGTATATGCTTTTGAAGAACATGAAACAGGGATGTGTGTGTGTCCATGAGGGGGCTAACAACTTGGCCCTTTAGGGCTGAGGTATTTCTCAAAGTTCTGCTAAAGGCGGGGACAGCCATGCTACTTCTTGGCTCATAGATGAAACCACCCACACCTAAAGCACAAAACAACCAAGAACAGTGTCTAAGAAGACAGATCTATGCAATAAAACTGTCTCTAGAGGGCCCATAGCCATTCTGGTTCAGCGTGTCCCTCAGCTCTGTCTAGCATCTGTTCCACGGTACCCCATTAACTGTGTGGATGAACTATTTTTGAAATGGTGTGATCAAAGGTAGTTCAAATAAATCAAAAGCTGCTATCTGATGGGCGAGGGCTCAGGAATGCACGTTCCCTCGATTCCCTGGGGGTGCCATCCACAAGTGGTTCAGGAGTGACTGCTGACAGCATTTCTTACCCCATTCTTTGAAACAACTGTTCTGTGCCAACTTCTTGAGAGTGTATAATTAACAACGATAACAAAAGGCAGATATTGACATCCAGCTATACTGCTTTCCCTATCTAAAACTTTAATGACAAATGTATTTATATAACTGTTATGTCACTGGCAAGGAGGACAGCAAACACAATAAAAGGTTACTCATATCAAGGAAACTATTTGGTCAGGATCATGTATGATATATATTTAATAGATAAGACACACTTTAAAATATAAAAATGTTTTAAATAATTTCTACTTATCGTGATTGCAAAGGCAGTGAGAAATCTGAGGGGTCATATCAAACTAACATAACTCTACAAACCTCAAAGAGGACACTGGAACAACCATACGGAAAAATATTGGGTCCAACACAGGTTAGAATTGGAAACAGTAGGCCAACCAGTGTTTAGCTAGATGAAATTACATATAATATTGCTTTAACATGATAACACTTGCTTTTATATAAAATAGATATTTTTCATACAGTATACTCAGATTACAGTTTCCCTGTTTCTAACTTCCCCAAGATTCTCTCCACCTTCCCTCCCATTAGAATCTATACCCTTTCTGTCTCTCATTAGAAAACAAATGGGCATCTAAAGAATAATAATGAAATAAAGTAAAGTAAGATAAAAGCAAAATGAGTGAACTATAATAGAACGAAACAAACACACATAGAGGGACATAGTTTAGCAAAATGTAAGCATTGGCCAATGTTGATTTTAAAGGAAAACAAAAGTCAGCTGTTCTTTGTTTTTCTAATTAAAAGTTGTTGGAATATTCCTGAACGACTGGCTGTGTATCTTTTCACCCCATTTGTTTGCCAAATGGATTTCTATGATTTTTAAAAGTATGTGGTGAAATAACTCGCAATTTTCACACTTACAAAGACAAATGCATTAAGAAAGTACGTAATGAGGGGTCAATTGTTCACTTTTGGGTCTGGTTTCTAAGCAGCCTACGGACAGGTTTATCCTGCTGCACGGCTGGGAACATTCTAACCTACAGTCCTATGGAGTCATGACCTTTGGTTGAAGGGCAGTATACCACAGCCAGAGCTTAACTGTCTCGTGGCCAGGTTAGGAAAGAGAAGCAAGAGGGAAGCTATGTCCGACCATCCCCTTCAAGGGCACTGTTCCAACAACTCAAAGACTTTTAAGGGAAGTAACCTCTTAAAGTTCCTACCACCTAGCAACTGAACCAAACTAGGGTGCAATCCTAAACACTGAGGTATGTCCGTGGTGCACAGCGTAGCTTGACATTTCTCCACAAGGAAATCACTAGCAAAAATGTCCAATGAAACAGTTGTGAGCCAAATGCAGTCCTCTGTATATACAAAGCCCTACCACATGTGAAGTTTTGCATACCTGGGGGGCTGATTCTGCATTACAGATGAGAAGCTCCAGATAGAGGAGTAATGAGCCCATTCTGCTATCCCTTTAAGAGGAATTCACTATGTTTTAAATTGGCAACAAATGCCATTATTTAAACATAAAACAGTTCACAGTGGGCTAGAGTTTGGGTCAAGAGTGGAGTTTGCTGTTATCATCTGAAGACCTGGAATTGCAAAATCATAAACGAAACAACAAACAGTAAATGGGTTTCTGGGACACTTTTGTTATTATTGATGCAATGGAGGGATCTTGATTGGGTTTGTTTTCTGTCAGATAATTAAAGGGCAGGGAAAAAAAATCTAAGGTGCAACAGGTATCAGCAGAGAAATCTCGAACGCTGAGGATGGAACCAGAAACAACAGCAGGACGTTTATTTTGGGGGAGAGGAAGCAGGCACATTCAGCAGACCCAAAGTAAAGGCAGAGTGGAAAAGCATAAAAATCCAGTCTCCTCTGGAGGGCGGCTAGGGTTTGAAAGCCTTGAACAGTTTTCCTTTCCTAATTTAGGGTGGGTCACTTTGAAGACAGATGCTTGATTGGCCCTGTAGTGCTCTGGGGCATTTGTTTAGCTGGTCCATCAGCAGAGGGCCTTGTCCACTGGGAGACAAAAGTCTGTAAAGCCTTTGTTTTAAGCTGCCAGGCTTTTGTTTCAGGTAAGAAGGGTGACTGCACTCTGAGAAATTTGCCACCTTTGTTACCTAGTCAGGGCTCCTCTCCCTGTCTGTTTGCCTGACCCCTAGTTTCTCACTGTGAGAAAACATCTGACGAAAGCATTTTGAGGAAGGGAAGCTCACAGTTCAAGGAAGCAGTCCATGATGACAGGGACACTCATACTGTGACCAGTTGGGAAATAGAGAGCAAGGCATGCTGGTGTTGAGCTTCCTTTCTCGGTTTTTTTGTTTGTTTTTGTTTTTGTTTTCTTTTCTTGGATATTTTCTTTATTGACATTTCAAATATCATCCCCTTTCCTGGTTTCCCCTCCGGAAATCCCCCATCTCACCCTGCCCCTCATCTATCTACTCCCTCCCACCTCCCCACCCTGACATTCCTCTACACTGGGGCATCAAAGCCTTCACAGGACCAAGGGTTTCTCCTCCCACTGATGTCCAACAAGGCCCATCCTCTGCTACATTTGCAGCTGGAGCCATGGGTCGATACATGTGTACTCTTTGGTTGCTTCTTTAGTCCTGGGAGCTCTGCGGTGTCTGACTGGTTGATATTATTGTTCTTCCTATGGGGCTACTAACCCCTCAGTTACTTCAGTCCTTTCTCTAACTCCTCTATTTGGGGACCTTATTCTCAGTCCAGTGGCTGGCTGCAAGCATCTGCCTCTGTTTTTGTCAGAAGAAGATCTCAGAAGATGGAAAGACCTCCCATGCTCATGGATTGGCAGGATTAATAGAGTAAAGATGACCATCTTGCCAAAAGCAATCTACAAATTCAATTCAATCCCCATCAAAATTTTACTTAGACTTAGGCAGAGCAATTTTCAAATTCATTTGGATTAACAAAAACCCAGGATAGCAAAAACTACTCTCGACAATAAAAGAACTTTTGGGGGAATCACCTCTCCTGACTTCAAGCTGTATTACAAAGCGATAGTGATAAAAAAAAAAAAAAAACCTGTATGGTACTGGTACAGAGACAGACAGGTAGGTCAGTGGAATAGAATTGAAGACCCAAAAACCTACACACCTATGGTCAGTTGATCTTTGACAAAGAAACTAAAACCATCCAGTGGAAAAAGATAGCCTTTTCAACAAATGGTGCTGGTTCAACTGAAGGTCAGCATATAGAAGAATGTAGATTGATCCATTCTCAAGTCCAAGTGGATCAAGGACCTCCACATAAAACCAGATACATTGAGACTAATAGAAGAGAAAGTGGGGAAGAGTCTGGAACACATGGGCACAGGGGAAATTTTTCTGATCAGAACACCAATGGTTATGCTCTAAGATCAATATTTGACAAATGGGATTTCATAAAATTGCAAAGCTTCTGTAAGGCAAAGGACACTGCCAATAGGACAAACCAGCAACCAACAGATTGGGAAAATGTCTTTAACAATCCTACATCCAATAGAGGGCTAATATCCAATATATACAAAGAACTTAAGAAGTTAGACTCCAGAGAAGCAAATAACCCTATTAAAAATGGAGTACAGAGTTAAACAAAGAATTCTCAACTGAGGAATATTGGATGGCCACAAAGCACCTAAAGAAATGTTCAACATCCTTAGTCATCAGGGAAATGCAAATCAAATAATCATGGGATTCCACCTCACACCAATCAGAATGGCTAAGATAAAAAAACCTCAGGTGGCAACAGATGGTGTGGATGTGAAGAAAGAGGAACACTCCTTCATTGTTGATGAGATTGCAAGCTGGTACAACCACTCTGGGAATCAGTCTGGCAGAAAATTGGACATAGTACTACCTGAGGACCCAGCTATACCACTTCTGGGCATATAGCCAAAAGTTGCTCCAACATTTAACAAGGACACATGCTCCACTATGTTCATAGTAGTCTTATTTGTAATATCCAGAGGCTGGAAAGAATCCAGATGTCCTTCAACAGAGAGACAGATACAGAAAATATAGTATATCTACACAATGGAGTACTAGTCAGCTATTAAAAACAATACTTCACGAAATTCTTAGGCAAATGCGTGGTACTAGAAAATACCAGCCTGAGTGAGGTAACCCAGTCACAAAAGAACACACATGGTATGTACTCACTGATAAGTGGATATTAGCCCAAAAGTTTAGAATAACCAAGATACAATTCACAGACCACATGAAGCTCAAGAAGAAGGAAGACCAAAGTGTAGATGCTTCAGTCCTTCTTTGAAAGGGGAAAAAATACTCACAGGAGAAAATATGGAGACAACCTGTGGAGCAGAGACTGAAGGAAAGATCATCCAGAGACTGCCACACATGGAATCCTTTCTCATTTTTATGCAACACTGGATTCTACCCCACAGAATGGTGGCACCCATATTTAGGGTGGGCCTTTCTACCTCAGTTTACCTAAACTGGAGAACCTTCTACTGACGTGTGCAGAGGTTTGTTTACATGGTGATTCTAAATCCCCTCAAGTTGCCAGAGAAGACGAACCACCACAAAGCCGAGAAGTGTCCTATGTGTAAGGGTGAATAAAAGTGGTTTTCTAAATTTCATAAAGCTTTTATTTCAAACTCTAAAAGGAGAATCAGATCAAAATAAATTGACAAAAATAGTATCATAAAATGTATCTTAATAGTGATTTTTAAATATTGTTTACAGCTTCATACATGTAGGTGACAAATTTGAAATGTTTCTAATATAAAAGATTACAAGTCGTAGAGTTAAGTAAAACATCATGTATGAAGGACACATTAAAAAGGCATTATGATGGATGTGAGGTTTAAAATTGGGTTATATTATTATTTTCTTTCAAAAAAGAGAAAACTGTAGAGGACAATGGCTTTATACAAAGACAATACTTTGTCTTGTGAAATGACTTGGATGAGTTTGTAGGGGGCTTTCATGACATAAAGATGTGACTCTCCTCTAGTTCAGCATCTTCACATTCGACTTCTGTCCTGCCACTTTCTGCACTGTCGCATGCCTGGTCTTGGCCTCCGTGGTTTCTTTTGCCTCTGCTCTTGTCTCTCTGTGGACAGCCTTCCTCCTGAACCATCTCATAATCCCAGCAAAACTCAAGCCCAGCATCTCCTCACAAGTAATACCTGCAGTTCCCTGCGGAAGCTTGGGTTCCTTCTGCGTATCCTTCATCTTCTGTAGATGCTTCTCTTATTTTCACAACAGTCTTTCTACTCTTTCGCAAAGCACTCTAAAATCACTACACAGATCGTCCTCCATCTTTATACATTCCTTGTATACAGAGCTCAATAAGACATGGTGACAACTTGGTAGATATCTATAGGGGAAAACTTAAAGTATGAACTTTAAGTAGATCTGTGTCCTGTCTGGTTGTAAGAGAAAGCCATAGCGTGACCAAGACAAGGTCAAATGTCTGGCAAAGACAATGGAGAGCTGTGGTGATGTGAAAGGTGAAAAATGGCCGAGAAAGTTCCGGGGGACCTTGGCTGTGAGCAGAAGCACCACACCAAAAGAGGGTCAGTGAGGGTGAGGGATGTGGATCAAGTGGCCATGGAGCCAAACACATATTATGTTTGCTTCTGGTAGAGCGCTGTGCCTGTATTCTGAAATTATTTGGTTATGATTACTATGAATCAAGGTGTATGTATATTTACATAGGTGTTAAACATGAGAGAGAGAGAGAGAGAGAGAGAGAGAGAGAGAGAGAGAGAGAGAGAGAACACATTGAAGATAGGCAGACATAATAGAGGCTACTTCACGAACCTTGAAAATGGAAGCAGATTTGTGTAATTGTGCTGCACACACCACCAAGATGACAGCATTACACTTGAGCATCAGAGCAGCACAGGAACCCAAAGGGGCTTCCTTGAGAGATGCTGAGGCTCTGGGATGGAAACTTCGAATCGGTCTTAGTACTGGAGATCAAAAACCTTCCCATGAGTGTTTGAGTGACAGTCAGAAGCCTTATGCTGGTGGTCTGCACTGTGTCCTGGCAACTGACCACTTCGCTTTGACCTTTGACCATCAGGGTCAGAGCTACCTTCTAGTGACAAGTTAGAGAGGTTTATGTGATCCTCTTGAATTGGAGATGTTGAATCACAGTGGTTCTGAGGATCCAAACATTTCTCTCTGGACCCAGGGTATGGGCATAAACCAGCTCATTCCTTCACACCTGGGGTCACGTCCCTCACTTCCTTGTATAATCACTGTAACAACGCCAGTAGTCGTATCTCCTGTAGAAAGTTAGTTCCAGGTTTCTCCATCCCTGATTTCTGGCTTCAATCTACACCTCACAAGTACACTCCTCCTCGTTACCTTAGACTCTGCCCTTTCAGGTTTCTTTGCAAAGCCTCCAGGTTTTCACAAGCTTGCGTGTGGCACTGGTCTTGTATTGAGACCCTTGGCGAGCTTTATCACCATTCTGTTGCTTCACTGCACGGGCCATGCTCCTTTACAATTTGGCTGAAAGAGACCGTAAGACTTGCACTCTTAGGCACAGCTTGGGCAACGTCATGAAATCAGAGTGAGCTGTAAGCTGGGAGGCGATAGGTAATGGCTTACAAAATGCCCTGTTTGTTCCAGTGATGACAGAGTATCAACATCCTTTTCTCATTTTAAACTGTAGCACTCAGCATCATTCAGCCAGACTTTACTGCTGTTCTCCTTCTCAGACCCTTGCCTTTACTCTCTCTCTCTCTCTCTCTCTCTCTCTCTCTCTCTCTCTCTCTCTCTCTCTCTCCCTAGGAAGGGCACATGCTGTTTTCATTGGTCTATTATTTCCTGCACACCATTGTAACTGTTACTGCAGTCATTTTGTTCTATTCCCAAGTTTCAAAACATCCTCAAATTCAATTTATTATATTCTATTGACAGTAATCCGATTGCTGGCTAACCTGCCTTTTTTCCCTTTTACAAGTAGTAATAGAATCCTAAGTAAACTGTGTAGCAAGCTCATGGTGGTAACTATGATTTCCCTTTACCAGTGTATCCATCATTGAGATAAAATGTTTCTTTAATCGAAGATCTGGAAACTACATAAGATATCTTCTTGTGTTCCTGACCCCAATATTTCTCGGTGGCCACACACTGTGATGTGAGAAGCCACACCACTGTTCTTTTTTTCCCCATTACTTTCAATATTTCCATCAGAAATTAATCTACTGGTTGACTTGTCCCTATAAATGCTCCTAAGATCAGTGATCATGAGTCCAGAGAGGGGCCAGGTCTCCTTTAAAAAATAGTTTACCTTCAGTACCTGTATATTGTTCCTCCACAGAACCAACTAACCCTGGAACAAAACATTCAGGAAAAATTGTTTGTGCTGAAGACACGAAGTCCTTTGTTTGCATGTCTCCAATGAGCTTAGTAACTACTTAAACTGTGAAAGGGATGATAAGTGACCTAGCCAAGCCTGATAGTATGCAGGAATGTGTAGTGTCCATACGCTGGTTGCAAAACTGGTCCACATATATATAAAAGGCACCTTCGTGTCCATGGATTTAAGTACTGACAGGAAGTCCTGAAACCAAGTCCTTTAGGATACTGAACTCTCTTGAGGAGATGATAAAGTCGGGTGGCAAAAGGGAAAGTCTCCCAGAGAGTAACTGACATATTGAAACCTCAGATTGGAATTTCACTCAGGATCTACTCCAAATCAAATTTAAAAAAAAAATGGGAAGCCTGTTTATTTTCCATGGCAGTAGCTGTCCCTGAGTCCCCAGCATCTACACATCAGCACTATGAGCACACACAGAGGAAAGGACACTTGAGTCCATCGGGTCAGTCCCATGTGCATAGACCACAGCTCCCACGTAAGCCCCATGTCAGTTCTTCAAGTACTTTTGGAAGAATTCGCCATAAGCTCAGATATTTGTTTCCAAAATGACGGTTCTTCTTGGGAACACGAAAAACTAAGTAGAAATGGAAATTAAAACAAAACACACAATTTAACTGCAATTTTTATTTTAAAAAATATGGCAAACATATACAATGAAATATGAATATATCTACTCCCCAATTTCCCTCCTCCAACTCCCCCATATCCACCTCAACATCTTCAACATGTTTACTAATTCTCCTCTCAATCTTCCACCCCACCTCCCTCCCTCTCTCTCTCTCTCTCTCATTTTTGTTTTTATAAATCAGACACAAGGGCCATTTCCTAAAATGTTAGCACTTACCCATTTTCAAAGACTGAGGTTTTAGCAGAGCAGTAGAAGCATTTCCTGGGAGTATAAACAACAACAAAAGACAAAATAGAGAAACGTAGAAAGAAATGCCCAATTTGACAAGGCCTTCAGTGAGTAGGACGGTTCTGTGGATGTCTATAGCTGAAGAAGTAGACTGGGAAATGGCTCTGTTGAAGAGCCACTTTATTCTCTGTTGCAGCAATAGTGTGGAGAGGGAGAGGTTCTGAAATGGTAGTAACAGTTCCTGAGAAGCTGCCGAGCCCTGCTGTCTGAACGGTGTTCTCAAGTTTATGCTTAATATCTTGAGTTTCATTTGAGCTCTTGGGGGTCAAATACATGCTCCGAAAGTGACCTGCCTCTAGGCTACGCTACGGAGCCATATTTCAAGCCTGTTTGTTTACTTTTTCATGCTCACTGAAGTACAGACATCAAAATAACTCTTTATGATATGAATCTTTGTGACCTGTGAGACTAGACTTTTATTAGTTTTGTTTTCAAAAGATGAAACTGAAGCACGGGCATGTTAGATAAGCCGGTGTTGAAAGGAAGCCAAAGGAACAACACAGAAGACATCTCCAAGGCGGACGAAATATTCATAATCGCTCTTACATTATATTGATCTGCTTATTCTCCCCGTGCTCTGTGCATATAAGCATGTATTAGTGTGTGTGTGTGTGTGTGTGTGTGTGTGTGTGTGTGTGTGTGTGTGCTGGCGTGCCGTGGCTGCACGTTGCGCTCTTACGCACACATGTTGCACAGTCATGGATGCACCTCTGAGGAAGTTGTAGGTCAAGTAGGGAGAGTCGGTTTTCTAAATTACCTCTGGGACTCAGAATTGAACTCAGATTGGAAGACTTGGTGGAGGACACTTTGATCCAGTGAGTCATCTCACTGACCCTGATGAAATATTTTGGATGACTTTAATCCTGATAGAGCGGTGAGGAGGAGGACAGTAACAGTCCTTGAGTAACTGCCTAATTGGAAGCAGTAGGACAGAGGCCACTGGTAGCCAGAGTCTTTTCCTTAAAGCAGATGGCGGCACTTATGAAATCATTGTAGTATGAGTGGGAGGGAGAGGAGATCTGAATTTGAAAGAGCAGAAGCCGGAGTCATCAAGCCAGGCGTGGAGGTGCGCATCTATAATACCACCAGGAGTTTGAGGCAGAGGGATTGTTACAGCACAGCCTAAGCTGTTGTCTTGGCAACAACAGCAGCAGCATTAGAAGGCAGAAAGAGAGAGAGAGAGGGAAGGAGTGACAGACAGTCAAGAAGGACAAACAGCACTGGTGTTACATCTTCTGCCTGTTGGACAATGAGATGATTGGCCATGAGTGTAAACTTTCCACACAGCGTTTCAAGCTAACAAAACCATCACTCCAGTTATAAGCATTCTGGAGACAATCTCAGTCCGCAGCCTAGGTGAGACTTGAACTCATAACCTGCTGCCACATCCTCTGTGTGCCTGGATTCCCAGTAGGTGTGGCCACTTCAACCTTCAAGGAGACAAATAGTATTTGGCTTTCAGCTTGAGATAAAGACACATCTACAAAATCACTCTAGAAATATACCTTACAATGACACGGTAACAATTTAGATTTGTCCTGATCCTTGGGTAAACCAGAGGTTTTGCCTTACAGATCCTGGGAGGGCAAACCCACATGTTCAGCTACACTGTAGTGTTTTGTGTCTGCACTGCTCAACGACTTAGTTCAAACTGCTTTATTTTGCCCTCAAGGTGTTTCATTTTTTTTTTAAATCACCTTTCTTTTTAAGTGCAGAGTTAGTGCAAAACAACCAGGGGCTTCCAAAAGATTTAAAATTTGATAAAGAACGTTGGAAGAAGAAAATCCAGGAATTAACTGCCTTCACTTCCTCGGTGCATACAAATATTGCATTTATTTTCAAAGAGTTTTTATAGCTAATGTGATGCCCAGTTCACACATTTTTCATGTGTAAAAATTATGGAGGGTTCAAGGTTAGATAGACTGAATCGCAATTTATTTTATTAATGTATTAAACTAAGGAAGGCCATATTTGTGTTGTTGTTACCATCTTTGAACTCACTGGGGGAATTTTCAGCTTTCCAGTATAAATTAAAGCTATTAGATGAAGCGTGGGAGCGCATTATATTCATGTGGACGTAGTTTATTTTTAATTATGTGTCTGTTTGGTATGTGCATGCAAATGTAGGTGCCCACATGGGCCATGAGTCTCAGATCCCATGGGGCTTGAGTTATAGGCACGGTGAGCAGCTCAAGATGGAGGACTGTGAACTCTGACCCTTCCCAAGATCAGTGTGCATCGCTTTGACTTGATGAGCCGTCCTATGACTTCTCTTCATTTCGTACGACATCTCCCACAGTGGGATTACAGAGTATCAAACTTTAATTATTATAACCAAGAATTATTTCTCTCCTTCCTCAGAGTGTGAGAGAGCCATGGGAAAATGGTCAGAGTGAGTGAGGAAGAGTGGAGAAGTCTATGTAACTGAAATACCAAGTCATTTAATCAAGAGCCATCTCCTCACTGATGTAGACTTCTGAGAGTGCTACCTAGGGTCTCTGACCAACAGGTCCAGGTTGAAGTCAAATGCAGAAAAACCTGCTAATTGTTGTGGGGGTGGGGCAGGCAAAAAGGGAGATGGGTGACAGTCGGTGTTCAGTCTTTATGTCTCGCTGTGCCTTTTCCCGAACCCTGTCTCCCGTTGTTAAACTTCTCGCCTGTGCAACATGGATTCTGACGTCAAAGCCCATGTTCCATGAGGGTGTGTGCAGGTTTGTTTTATTTTACTGTTTTTCTGTCTCCGCGGCTGGATAAAGTACTCCGGAAATGGCTTGTGGGTGTGCACAGGAATGCAGGGCGTTCTTTGATCTTTGAATGTCTGAGACATGCCCAAACCAGCTGTGGTGTGGAACCCAAACCTGAGAGGCTCTCCCAGGAGCCATGGCAACAGGGCACATGGGTGCTGTGTCGTTTATCATGTCTATGGGGACAGAGCTGATAGAGTCCTTTATGGAGTCTCCTTTATGGATGGTGATAAGATCGATTCCAGCGTCTCCCCTCATGACTGTGCTATGGGATCTTACATCTACATAGCACCCTTAACAATGTAAAGGTCTTTATGACCATTTTTGGGGTAAATATGTAAATATGCTGTTGGTCCTGATTTTCAAATGCTGGAAATATGAAGTCAATTAAGTCTGAAATCAGACCCTAACACCCGCCATTTAAACACCAGAGTCTTACTCTTCCCTGATCTCTCTCTTGAAATGACATTGCTATTAGCTAACAATTACAGACATTTACTTAGAGAAATAGGAAATCATGAAATTATATAGAAAGGTAATAAAATTTGTACTATAGAAATACTACAAAATGTCAGACTAGAGAGGTAGTCTAAGGTTTAAAAGCACTGGCTGCCCTGGCAGAGGATCTGGGTTCAGTGCCTAGCACCTATGTGGTGGCTCACGAATGTTCATAATACCAGTTCCAGGATCTGGCATCTACTTCTGATCTCCACAGGCACCAAGCAAACACATGGTACATAAACAAACACTCACACACATAAATAAATAAATAATAAATAAATAATAAATAATAAATAAATCTTCAGAAGTTCACTTTAAAGTATTACAAAACAAAAGAAAATAATCTTTGTGTCTTTACTATTTTCCCATGAGCACTTTTTCTAAGGCCTTCTTTATATATAATCCTGCAGTTAATCAGGGTCTGTGATTACATGTTTAGGTCATTTCTAATTTCTCTGCCTTATAAGCACCGTCATATTGGAATGTCTGTCTATTCTTTAATATATTTAACTAGTGACCTAGAATTTCTAGATCAAGTGATGCAAATTGCAATTAATACTTCCAGAAAGTTCAGTGTGTGCTCTTATACTTTGCCTCATTTCTGTTACATGGAGTCTACCACAGTCTAAAAGCCACCTTAATTTGGTAAGCGGAGAAGCAAGTCTCAATGACATGGGCTTGGATACATTCTATCACTAGTGTTGAATTTTGTCTGCTGCTTGTTTCATTTCATGGTGTTTGTGTGTGTGTGTGTGTGTGTGTGTGTGTGTGTGTGTGTGTGTGTGTTCTTTGCCAACTGTGATGAAATTAAGTTACAAGCATCATGCATCTATGTTGTTACTCTTGTGGGACTAATTTAGTCTGTCCTCTATTATTTTGTGGTGCCAAGGAGGGGAGGTGCCCAAAACAAAAAACCCAAACTATAATTTTTATGGCTTGAAACTGCTTCACCTTTTGGCTTTCATAAAAGTTTTATTTATGCCTTCCTATTTGGAATATGTTACTTTCCATGTTAGAAAACACATTGAAATTTTGTGTTTATTTATTCACAGTGTATATCCTATCCACATACAAGGAGTTGGGGAGGGGAGATAGATAAATAGATAGATAGATAGATAGATAGATAGATAGATAGATAGATAGATAGATAGATAGATAAGATAGATAGATAGATAGATAGACAGACAGATATCATATGCTGGTTAGTTTTTTAGATATAGCACTCTTCCTGTGCCTTAGCGCTGGCCCTGAAAAATGAGTATTTAAAAACTTAGTCATATCAGTATGTTAATAATATCAATTTAGGGCCAATTAAGTTGCTTAAATGAAATATGCAACAATTCGGAGTCCCTGTCTAGGTCATACAGGGTAATGTTATATGTCTTTGACTAATTCAGTTTCCATCTAATGTGTTTGCGTCAATTTTTCTTCATGGTATTTATATCATTAACTATTTAACTGAAGCCTCAATTGATACACCATTTCCATGGTTTTTTTTTTTTTTTAGATGTATTAATTTCTTCTATGCCAAGTCCTCTGAAAACGCTTTTAGACACTGTAAGTGCTTTCAACACACATGCTCACTGGACTGTAAGAACGTCCTTTGCATGATGTTCCAATGGTCTTTCTTTTCTATCTTGCTGTAACTATCCCATGTGTTCTGACACTTGTAGAGGGCTGACCTAATACTACCCCTCATATGTATCCCACTGGAAGAGCAGCAAACCAGTGTGCTTATGCTTTTTTCACACTCTGCCTTAGCCCAAGAACTCCTCACTGGTTTACCTGACCAGCGGGTCAGGTTGAAGAATGCAGTTTTGCTTTTCACGAAGTGCATGATCTCTTCAAACACAGCTATTTGTCATGGTTCATATTTGTAACCCAAGAGGCCAAACTCTGGTGGTTTTGAGATGGCAAAGTAGCAGCTCATTTATTTCTGCAGGGTTCTCTCCTCAGAGGAATCTCTCTTTGCCCAGTCAGACAATGCTCAGGAAGGTGGCACTCTGTGCACATGGTGGAATTTTAAGGGATGGGCTTCGGGAATTCTTCTGGTCACTGGGGTCTGTCCTTCAAGGGGATCGTGGGACACCAGTCTCTTCTTTTACTTCCCAACTGCCATGAGGTGAGCAGCTTTCCTTGGAAGAGGACTGAAAGCATCAGCAACCATGAACCATGGGCCAGAATCTCTTAAGCCAAGAGCTTCTCTTTCCTACAACACCCCCTTTCATTTTAACTTGATTATCTGATGTGTTTTACACAGTGACCAAATGCTAACTAACAGAGAAAACATGCAGTGAGTCTTCTTCAAATGTCTGTCCGATCCCCTCACTGTAGGTAAGCCTGTGACTACCTCAAGGCAAAGACAGAAGAGACATTAGTATGCCCATTCACAGATGAGGAACCAGAACAGGTCACACTGAAGTCATCCCAAGACAGAGAGCAGACTTCCGACACAAGTAGAGGTAACCCTGCTTCTAGAGTGTGCACAGCCTCAGTTAGAAACCCACGAGCTTCAGGAGTTTTGCTTGTCTTTGAGGGAGGATCTTGCTTCAGAATCCAGAAGAGCCTTGAATCATGGCAATCCTCTTGTCTTAACCTTCTAGGATTTCGGGCTTACACCACACAGCCAGGTTCTAGGATTTTAAATAAGTCTATGTCATTGATTTCTCCTTTGTTAATCCTTTACCAAAACACTCCTCCTGTTCTGCTTCTCACTCTCAAAATGTTTTAGAAGTTGTCAGACCTGCCCGGCGCTACGTCTATAATACCAGCACCAGGGAAACTGAGGCAAAGGATTGACCAGAGTTCAAGACCAGTTGTGGCTACGTAATCAGCGTCTGCCTCAAATAGGTTTTAATTTTTCTATTAAAGACAGACAGATTCATTTCCTATATTAGTTCTCTGACACAACTACTGTGATTCCCATAAGTAATGGAGGGCAAACAGAAGACTGGAGACTCTCCTCACGTCAGCAGAGGTCATAGCTTCAGATTTCACTGTCTCCAGACCCTGCTCCCTTCCCCCCCAACTCATGCCTCCATGAACAAGGAATATTTAAAACTCACACTGTCACTAAGTGGGTGCTCAAGACAGTGGCCACAAGCTAGAGTTGCACCAAGTGACAGCACTAAAGAGGACATCGGAGGCTGTGTGTTCTATTGCCAGCAAGACAGGAAGGGACAACCTGTCGCCTAGTTCACAGAAATGGTGCACAAGCCTTTTCATTGTAATCATTTATTGGTAGCTTTGTGTCATGTCATAGCTGAATATCTGATTTGGGAAAACTGAATGCAGTAGAACTGGGGTGTTGGTTACTGATGACAGAACACAAGCTCACTGTATTAGCCCAGGTTCTCCAGACCAATAGAACAAACACAGAAAGTTATCAGTCCAAAGGTCTGAGAATTTGGAGCGCTTAGATCTAAGAGGTAGGTGGCCCAGCTTAAATAAGCACAGCAAGTCCACCTTCACCTTTATTCTTGTCCTATTGGGACCCTCGAGAGACTGACTGAACTCAACACACTCACCACCATGAGTGAGTACAGTCTTCTCATCTCATCGTCAGGCATCTGTCTCAAATGCTAGACATAGCCTCCCAGATACACCCCAAGATATAATTCACTAGCTATGAGGGTTTCCCTCAGCCCAGACAAGTGCACACATTTATTCGTTCACCCCCACACTCGCATTGGCCTGAATTAGTAGAGTGCGCTTAACCCGCACGCTGGGATTCTTCCCTGGGGCGACTCCCTTTGCAGCATACATCAGAACTATGAGATGTTGCTCTCACGCAGGGGGATATAAGTATGAACCATCCAGTTATCTAATTGCAGTACTCGCTGCGCAGTAAATAGTATACGTGCCTGCAAAAATAGTAGCAGTTGTTCAGTTTATGCATGGATATAAAAAGATAAACAGAGGTGTAGTTTGGATCATATGCACGGAAAGATCTGAGGAAACAGAGGAGGCACTGAGGCCAGAATAATAGCAACCGTCACAGGTGCTATGTGCCCTCTGGGTTCACTCTGCCTCCTGGGGGCTGGTTGTTGATTCTCTGCTGTGTTCTGGGCCAAGTTCCACACAGGGACAAATCTGTGGCTATATCAAGGTCGGCACTTTAAGGAGGAGACTCTGCTTGATGTGGGGAAAGGAAAGGAAGTCATTGAATCGATGATCACATGCCATGTTCTGAGACAGGAAGAACTGATCTAACCTAATTAGCTCTCCTTGGGAAGGCAGGGTTGGAGAGAAACCTTGACTATCAGGCAGAGGACTGAGATGGGCTAGCGGCCAACTGCTCAGACAGCGTGTTCTGTGAAAGTTTTATGGACACACTGAAAGGCAGTGACATGGGAGCACAGTGACTGAAGGAGCACAGCCCTTCAGTCAGGAGGAGCACCCTAATGTAGAGTGATGATGAGGACTGGGCGATGCCTAACACACTAAACAGGAAGAAATAAGATAGCCCATGGGACCTGTAGCGAAAGAGGAAATCTACCTAGGTACCTGGAACCATAGGTGTTTGGGTTATTTTAGAAATGCAGACAGGATCGGAAATGTTTCCCGGATCACATGCAGATCAGAAGGCAGTGTAGACAGCCCAGGTAGAAGCTCATGTTAGGGGTGGACACTGAGCTCTGCCGAACTCTAGTAAAGTCTAGTGAGCTAAGACAAGAGCGCACAAATATGGACCAACAGCACAGGTACTCTTATTCCCAGCCCTCAGGAAGACATGACTTCTCTTGTGATTTTATTTATATTTACATGAACATACATGGAAAGGGGAAAGCAAATCATATTTAGAATTTTTTGTTAATAGCATGTATATGATTTGTATGCATGTATGCTATCTACATGAAATATATGAAGTTGATAGGTGATAGATAGATAGATAGATAGATAGATAGATAGATAGATAGATAGATAGATAGGCAGACTACAGCCTTGGATTTTTACTAAACTTTGAGCAAATCTCTTCTGTTTTTTCCTCTTTGCTTTCTGAAAATATGCTAGTCATATTAGCACATGAGACCACATCCCATACCTATTTGTAATTATATAATTTTAAAGATGCACTTTAAACTATTATTGACTTTGCTTTCTCTCAAGATTTAGACCAGGCTTGGTGGTTCACGTCTTCAATTCCAGCCCTGGAGAAGTAGAGGCAGATTGATCTCTGTGAGCTTGAGGTTAGCCTGGTCTACACAATGAGATCCCGCCTCAAACAAAAATAATCCCCCTCAACATTTCTGGTTGTTTTTGAAGGCTGAAGAGCTGTTGGTCTGCTGGTTTGTGTGTTGTGTTGTACGTATGGTGTTGCATGTATGGTGTTATGTGTGTGCACATGGCGGCCTAAAGTCAATGTCAAATGTCTTTACCCTTCACTTCCTACCTTTACATTTTGAGACACGGTCTCTCCTAGAACCTGAAGCTCATGGTGTTGGTGTGTCTGTCAGGTAAGTGACCATCAGAGATCTGCCTGTTTCTGTCCCTCCTCCATGTCCTTGATTTACGTAGGTTCTGGAGATCCAGAGTCAGGTCTTTCTACCACCACAGGCATTGCTTGACTAAGCCATCTCCTTAGTCTCTCTCATTGTAACTACTCTTTAATTATGTTTCCAGTCAAGAGAGATAATTGAAGATGTTTTTACAGACTTGTGCACACATAAGGTCAATTACAGAGTTGGAAAGGAAAGGGGAACTTTAAAGACCGTAGCGCAGGTACAAATTTTTAGAAAAAGCCTCGATTTGCTGAAAGATAAAATAATTGAGCAGTAAAAATAAAATTAGAAAGAAAAAAGAGAAAAAAATACAATGCATCCAAGAACATTGGGAAACTTAATGAACACAATCATTCAGTTGCCCCACTGGAACTCCCCTCGAGAGATAATTACGTGTATCGTTATTGTATCACGAAATACGCTGAAAGTGTATTTAAGCATCCCAATCGGGACCTGGGATATGATTTAGTGGATAAAGTGCTTGGTAGTGTGAGTGTGAAGACCTGAGTTCAGTTCCTCAGCATCATGTTAAAAAAACCCTCTGTTTGCTAGCTGTCTGTAAATGCAGCTCACGGTGGCTGAGCCAGGAGGATGCTGGGAACTGACGATACAGCCAGCCGGAGCTCCATGTCAATCCATGACATACCCGGCTGTAAACAATAAAGTGCAGAGCTGTGAAGGAAGACATGTGATGTGGACAGCTGGCCTCCACAGACTCATGGACGCACATGCAACACACACAAAACAAGCACACATGTACAACTCACACAAAAACAGGTGAATAAGAACGAAACGAAATTCTTTTCTCTGGAAGCTGAGGTGTGCAAGATTTGGGGACACTGAATTTGAAGTCCGTCTGGACGACAGCAAGCAAATAAACAGATAACAATAGCAATCTATCTTAAGGAACCCAGCAAAGAAGAAAAGAGGGAAGGGGAGGTGAGGGGAGGCGAATGGAGAGAGAAAGGAGATGAAAAGAGAAAGAGAAAACTGTGTCCCAGCTCATGACCAGACACCTCGCGGTTTAAAGTCATCTAACACCGAGAACTTCAATGGATTGAAGCTGACTTTAACCCTTTGCTTAAACACACCCACTACTTGGTTATTTCTTCCTCACATGCATATCTTTTACTCTGTTTATTCTCTCTGCAGTTACACCACCATATGGGTTATATTTTTTACACAATGATTTGAGAATTTGTTTTAGTTTCTACATCTGGTTAGAAAGCGAGGACCATCTCTAGCCCTGTTTTCTTAGGCTGGGTTTACTCCTATCTATGCCAGCCAGAAACCCGGTGGACAAAACAGACCTACTGTGCTGGAGTTTGCAGCACCGGCTCTAAACTAGGTAATGCGAACTGGCTGGGCTTTAGCTGGGGTCCACTTCAATCTGGGGTAATTGTTTTAAACGCTGTAAATATTCATTTGATACCTTCGCCACAGAATAAACAATTTCTTACCACTCGCAAACACTTCTGAGGTTTGCAGAATACCAGAAGGATTTATTTACTTCCTGTAAAACAACAGGGGTCCCTAATCCTGTCAACAGATCAGGAGGCTGCCGCGGAGAGGTTGTTTGTGAAATGCCGCCATCTATGGGAGAGCGATGTGTACTGCAGGCGAAACCACAAGGCGCCCCACGGCCTCACAACGTGGTTAGTTCAGCAAATGGAGCAGTTCTTAGTCAATAAACAGGAATAAAAATTATACCCCTGGTCAGAAAATACACACTGGAAACTCCAAGCTGGCACTTAGCACTGCCACAGCTATTTCTTGAGGGAAGAAGTGAGTTCTATGGCCGATATGTCCTCAGGACATTTAATAACTTTGATCCACCACCCCCACACCCCATCCTCGCCCCGTTTTCATCCAGAATGCTACCATTCTGGTAAAACAATGTGATGTCATCTTCCACGTACTCACAAGCATGTAGGTTTTCTTGGTTAATCAAAGCAGTTTTCCAATCTTCTGCATAGCCAACAATGGAAAACAAACTTGCACTCTGGTCTCACATTCGCATATTTAATTGACACTATGAGCTGGGGCGATGTACTGCGCTTGAACACGTGTCAAAGAAATTCCAATCTAGTTTTTCCTGCTGTTCACGTGCTTGACGTCCTCACAGGGACAGTGCAAAGTACATTTTACTGTCCCGAATAACCTTGGAGATTACCTGCTTGGCAACATAGCTTCAATGATGGTTAATCATCAATCACCCCAACTCTAGGAAACGACCATTGTGATCACTGTCCCTATCTGAAAAAATAAAAGAGCTAAACTGAAGGTTAGAGAGACTAAGTGAGCCACTGTATTCTTTCCTTTGCTGTGATAAATACCACAAGCAAAAGCAACACAGGAGGAGGGGAGGGTTTATTTAGTCTCACAAATCTTCCTCATCAAAGGAAGTCAGGGTAGGAAGTTGAGGTAGGGATCTGAAGGTGGGGACTGAGCAGAGCCCATGGAGGAGGATTGATTACTGATTTCTTCTTCCGTGGCTCATTCAATCTCTGTGTTTATGTAACACAGACCACCTGCCCAGGTGAGCTTGTCTCTCCCTTGTCAATCATGTCTAACGAAAATGCCCCACAGACTTGCCTATAGGCCAATGGGATGAAGGCATTTCTGAGCCCCCCCCCCTTCCCTGATGACTCAAGCTGGTGTCAAGTTGACGAAAAACTAATCAGTACTGTCACATTTCTTAAGTCTGCATCAGCTAGCAATAAATACAGGATTTGAAAGCGATCCATCTACAGTTAGGGAATAGCAACAAAAATAATTTTGTGGTTTGGGGGTCACCACAAACATGAGGAACTTTGTTAAAAAGTTGCAGCATTAGGAACGTTGAGAGTCACTGCTCTCGAATGACACAGAGTTCACAGAGCTCTTACAGAGACAGGTGGACACGGAGGACGTTGGTCTTCAGACGGGGTCACAAGCTTACTGAGGGGATTAACAGCCACTCCTTTTCCTTCCTGGGGCCTTGGTAGTGAGTCTTGAACAATACTCTTCCACTGTGGAGTGCACATCTTTGAAAATTCACAATGAGTTTTCTTCAGCTGTGCCAGGGAAGTCTTTGTGAGTGAGTAATTACATAATATTCTTTTTCCTTAGACAACATTCCATGTGAAGATTCAATCAGGCAGCACCCCTTTTTCTGGGATCATCTAGATGACTGGAAAGCTGCAGAGAGAATTGCTATAAACCGCATGAGAAAGAAGGCCAGATCACTGTCTTCTTCTGTTTGGACCACTGTTATAACTTGTAAAACCAGAAAGCTTATCGAAAACCAACAAAAGCAAAAGCCCAACGAACTGACCAATCACAGGAATGGAGCTAAAAGACCAGGCCCTGCATGGCCAGGTTCTACCAGTTCCTTGATCCTCGAAGCCCATCTGGTAACAGAAAGACTGACTATTGTGGGTTGTGTTCTAGAAGAGTTGCCCTGATTTAGAAAACTCCGATATTTTCTGATGTGTTTTAAGAAAACCCATCTGACCTTTGCCATGGAAGAAAACCATGCCTTCATCATGCGGAGAGAAAACAAGTCTGTTGCATGGAGTCTCTTAGCTTTTCTAGCCATCATTTGGAGGCAGCCAAGTGTTGTCTTGTTTCTGGGATGCAAGCTTTTGGGCACACCATTCCCCGGAGGTTTCTTTTGCTTCTTTACAACTTAGTGGCAGAGACACTCAAAGTATTTTCTCCCAGAATATATTTTCAATAATATTTATATAATTAACACCCTTGTAAGATAAATATAGTCCTTTTACAACCTCTACTCTATGTCTAATATTCAATAAGAACTGGAGAGACTAATATATTAGGAAAATCAAAACATTATAGAAACAAAAGTTAAGGCAGATCCAAAGGAAGAAAGACACACTCAGATATATGTCTTCCTCAACAGAAGCTTTAAGGCAATTATGACTAAATATTAAAGAAGGAAGTTATTGGGAACTGAGCACAGTGTCTTGCACCTGGAATAACAATACTTGAAAGGCTCATGGGGGGAACTCATGTAAATGAGGCAACCTGGGCTACACCGTGAATTTGAGGCCAACCCAGACTACATAGTAAGTAGTCTCAAAACAAACAACAAACAGACAACAGTTATCTAGGGGAAAGGTTAGTCATGAATGGGACAACAACATGGAATTGGTCAACAGCCAAGATGAGCTAAGTATAAATGTTACAAATTAAAAGAGCAAAACCAGAAGCCTTAGATAATTTGTAACATGTTTAATAGAAATGACTCAAACTGAAATAAGAAGCAATAAATGAAGGAGGAGATGGAAGGAAAATTTAAGGACCACAGTACCCAAGGGTGTGGCATGAATAATAACGGACTCCACCAGAGAAAGAGGACAGAAAACGTTTCCAAACAAATATTGCCTGCAAAACAATTAAAAATATCGAAGTTTAAAGCCACAAAACCCCAAAAGGTTTTAAGGGGTATTAAAGCAAATCAGAGCAAGGTTACCACTGTGCACATGTGCCTAGATACACTAACTTTGAAAATCAAAGAAATGAAAACTCCTCCAGCAGCCTGAGTAGAGGAAATAGTCCATATGGGGTGATGGTGAAGAGCATTAAAACAGATAGTTCCTTGGGAACTTTATAAGCCAGGAAGTTAAGAGAATAATAATTTAAAGACAGAGAATGAGAATAATCTATCAACTAACTTCCATATGCGTTGAAAATATTTCCAAAATGTGAATGGATAAACAAAATGTAGGATACATATACAATATAGCATAATCAGCCATAAGAGAAGAAGGAAAGAAAGATAGGGAGGAAGGAAGGAAAGAGGGAGGGAGGGAGGGAGGGAGGAAAGAGGGAAGGAAAGAAGAAGTTAAGTTATTTGCAGAAGATGAACAGGACTGGAGATCATTGTGGTAAGTGAACGATCAATATCTTTTATTGTCAATAACTAGAACCTAGACTTTACATTAATGGATATGAAGGGAGAAAGTAGCCTGAAAGTGTACTCATCAGGGAAGGGTGTGCTGGTTGATTTTTGTCAACTCAAAATCACCCTAGGAATATCTGGGTAAAAGGAGTCCTTATTAAGAAAATGCATTCATAAAATTGGCCAGTGGGCAGGCCTGTGAGGTAGTGAGTGCTGTGGGAAGGCCCAGCTCACTGTAGGCCATGATACCCAAGGCAGGTGGCCCTAGGTTATGTAAGAGAGAACCCGGAGCAAGCAAGACCTGTGGAGCAAGCCAATGAGCAACTTTCCCCATGGTCTCTGATCAGTTTTCTTCTTGAGTTTCTGTCTTAGCCTCCTTCCATGGACTGTGACTTGGTATGTGTAAGCTGAAACCCTCTTCTTCCCAAGTCTCTTTTGGTCACGGTGTTTCCTCACAGCATTCGAAACTTAACGAAGGTAAAGGGGAAGGATTTAACTTGGTCAGAGTACACAATATCATTTTGAAGTCAGCCCTTGTGTAAATAATATATATGAATGGCTCTTTAATTAAAGATATCAATTCTAAGCAGAGAAGTTTTTTTTTTTTTTTTTTTTTATTAACTTGAATATTTCTTATATACATTTCTGAGTGTTATTCCCTTTCCCGGTTTCCGGCAAACATCCCTTCCCTCCCCTTCCTTATGGGTGTTCCCTCCCACCCTCCCCCCCATTGCTGCCCTCCCCCCGACAGTCTAGTTCACTGGGGGTTCAGTCTTAGCAGGACCCAGGGCTTCCCCTTCCACTGGTGCTCTTACTAGGATATTCATTGCTACCTATGAGGTCAGAGTCCAGGGTCAGTCCATGTAGAGTCTTTAGGTAGTGGCTTAGTCCCTGGAAGCTCTGGTGGCTTGGCATTGTTGTACATATAGGGTCTCGAGCCCCTTCAAGCTCTTCCAGTTCTTTCTCTGATTCCTTCAACGGGGGTCCTATAAGCAGAGAAGTTTTTAGTGAAATGGAACTTGAGACAATTCTTCAAGTTCAGGGACCAGAATATGAAGAAATTCTTTAGAGAGGGAATCATGACTGTTAGGAACCAGAACCTCACAAAGAAATAACGAAATATATATAGGGACAATAAATGGGTACCAAATGTAATGTACATGTATATATACATATGTATGTACATATAACACATATAATATATTACATATATAAAACATACATATATAAATATAAATATATACAAATATATGCATATATGCAGATGTATGCATATATGTTTAATACAAACATAAACACATAAATATATGTATACAAATATATGCACATATGTAAATATATTAATATATGTATAAAATAAATACATGTATGAAATATATGCACATATATTTCAACCAGTTCAACATATTTTCTAAAATCAAATTGACACTTTTAATACGTGTAAACAAGCAGTGCATGTTCTGTGTTATACTCAGCTAGCTGGAATCGCCCTCAGACGTAAGTGAGCATGGAAAACACAGGGAGCTTAGCTGACAGACATCACAAGTGGAAAAAGTGAGGTTGTTCAGACCAGTGTGGTTTTCCTGGTTTCCATGCTCCTACAGTCTTCACTATGTCAGTGTTCCCAGTAACCAAACTCCATCCAATAGTCACTCGTCATCCCGTTTCTACCATGAGAAATGTTCCTAAACCTGGGAGAACAACGCTTGTCTCCAGCATGCTTGCCCTCCATGACTGTCAAGGGAAACTTTGCTACTACATGGCATCTGCCTCATAATGAAATGATTATAAATCTTAACTCCACAAAAGCCATTCTGGTTTCTAAAGGCTTTATTTGGACAACCTGATATTTTCTGCAGGTTGTCTTCTGCAGGTTCTCAAACCTGGGTGCTTTGCTGATGGTTCTGGTCTTTTATGACCAGACAAACCTAGCCACCTAGAACAGGCTGTCTCCCTACAGTGAGCTATCTCTTTGCTGTAAGCCTCTGTTAAATCCCTACTAACTACTAAGTACATTAATTATGTGTACACACACCTATGCCCATAATACGTCTTTCTCAGGAGAGCTTATTAATGACTCTATTAACTGACTAGCATACAGCTCCCTCCTGAGGGTGATGCACACAGCTATGAAGTCATGGGTGTCCAACTTCCTTATCATATAACTTGGCATTGATGTGACGAGAGAATTTTTAAATCTTTTTCTCTTTCGAGTTGTTTCTAAGGAGGATAAACACGATTTTCCAGGAAAGGTACTTATTAGTTCTAACACCCAGTGCTTTCGGGAGCCTTTCTTGGAATGGATTTGAGGTGAAGTAGGGTAGGCTAAGGATGTAGCTCAGAAGTAGAGAGTCCTTGGTTCAATCTCAACCAATACAGCAGACAAGAAAATGTCCTGGGGGGAGCAACCAAATGTCCACTGATAGAAGGCTGCCTCCCTGCTATTCATCGACACTCACTGGTTTAACAGCTGTGACTGAGCATAGCTTCTGGGGAGCGTGTTTTTATGGGTGTAGATGTGTATATACAAAATTAAAGCATAAACACTGGGAAGTCATCAGAAATGAATAAACTGAACAAAGCTCTGGCTTCCAGGACATTATACTTTGTCAAGGCATAGGGATAATACGTTAAAAGGAAAATGGATTCCGAGTGTAATTAGCGGTGGGAACCAATGACGAGGTGACCACTCCTGTATCACTGAGGAGAGACATGTGCAGTGGAGCCCCTCTGTGAGAGCATATATTGCTCATTTGTTTGTCAAGTGACAACTCTTCCCACTACTAAGTTCTCTTGAATGACTTACTGAGTTTTCCACTGCTGTTGGTCTGCTTCTGGAAGTAAAAATATTCAAGTGTGAAATCTCACATAGGATATTAAATTCACCAGATTATAGCACAGAACGACGTCTATTTTGATACAGAGTGGTAATGATCACACTCCGACTCAGGCAGGTGGCTGCCAGGGTTACGATGATTGGCCCTGGAAAAGCAGATCCACTGAGACCTCTTAACCTCATAAGAAGCAGCTCTTTCCTTCCTTTCAATCAGAAGACATACTTGTCAGCCATGCAAGGCTGAGCACCTCAGCCCAGAAACCATGGTGGAAGTGGGAATTGACTCCTAAAGATGTCTTCTGGCTTCCTCATGAGCATAGTGGTACATCTGTGAATACACACACACACACACACACACACACACACACACACACACACACACAGAATGTTAGGCAACCAACCCAGACTTCTGGTCTTGAACTTCTGAACATCACGTGTCACTTACCTGTTTAAATGACAGAAATCAGAAGTTTCAATAGAAAAGAAAAACATTCAATAAAGGATATATGGGAATTATCATTAAAATTCTTAACACTTATTGGCATATATATCCAATAGCTATAAGGGCACATGCACATGTACATAACACTGTAAGGTCAGTAGCACTTTCCTCCTTCCTTGCAAACTATGTCCCAGGCAGCGTTTGTCTTAATTAATTTCAAAGGACAAATTCATTTTTCTACATGATAAGTAAATTCCTGGTTATCAACCTTGTATTTTCCATTGAAAATCAGATGCCCCATTCCTTCCTTTATAAGCGATTGCCATCCATGTCATGGTTTGCCAGGTGGAATAGACGTGCCGCCATTTTGAGAGCCATTTTGTGGAATATTGCTCTTCGTCACTGTTTCTTTTTAGGGGATGGATGCAGAGGATAGAAATGTGGGCGAGACAGCATCCAGCTGTCAGGTTAATTCATCAGCACACTTGACTAAGAAGTAATCATGCCACAAACCAAGCCAAAGGAATCCATATTTTGTGTTTGGTTTGAGGTCTGCAATCTTGAAATTCATTTCTTCCGGTGGAGTCTTTTACATTGGGCGACTATAGTTTCTGTTGATGATATAACACACCCTGACACCCAATATTAATTCTAGACAAATCCAATTAAGCCCAGAAGCAAAACAGCTGGATTAGCCATCCTGCATAAAGTATTTTTTCATTCATTTACTTTGTGCTTTTGCAAATGAACTTTTTAACATGGAAACATAGAGCTACTTACACTTACCTATCTACTGTATTATTTCCAGAGGCCTGGTGTAAAACCTTTCGAAGTAAGTACTGGGGGTTTCTGTTGCTTTTCCCAACAGGAGTGTTACAATTAAGATTGCAGGTGACTGAGCTCCGGTGCTGCACAAACTCTTTGCTCATGAATGGTGGTTAGAAGCCTGGCCATCTCAGCATTCTGAAACAAGGTTTCCACAGGAAGTCCAGGAGGCGGGGTTATTTTTGCCCATTGCAAGCCATTTAGTTTCCTTCTCTGTGAAGATAAAAACCAACAGATCAAACAAAAATAAACTCCCTAGCAAAACTTTCAAGAAAATGTGTTTGCTGTTACTGAATAAAAATGAGAGAGAGAGAGAGAGAGAGAGAGAGAGAGAGAGAGAGAGAGAGAGATCTCCATTAATAAGGAGGTTTCCATCTCTTCGATCAAGAAACATCGGTTAGAGCTTGGGGTGTACTTGGTGGTAGAACATGTGCTTAGCATGTATAAGTCTTTATGTGCACACACACACACACACACACACATACACACTCAGGATCTCATTACTTTTCAAAATGTTTTGGTAGCAGTGATAAACTTTGATATTTTGATATCTTTAAAGAGATGACAGCAATATATGAGACGTGTAAGAATATGGTGAATATAGAAAGTATGATTTTAGCTTACAGATAAGACTTCCAAAGTCATTTTGTACTGGTCAGGGGACTATGATTGGTATAGTTTATTAGCAACTCTCACTTTTAACAAGCTGTAGGTTTCTTTAAATTTTGAACTTTCTTTTCTGGTGTGGATGAGAAGGGAGGGTCTGTAAAAAGCCCAAGACCCGGGATGGAAGGTCAGTGGTACAGGGCATGCTTAGCAGGCATGAAGCCCGGGTTCCATCTTGTGGAACAATAAATAAATACAGAGATACGGAGAACAATGAATACATTCACTGTTTACTCTGTGAGGTTGGCTTCCAGTCCACCATTCGCTTTGGGCTCCTTACCTTTCTTTCTTGCATGTTCCTCTGGATTCTGACAGCACACGCAATACCTGTTCCTAATCATACTTGCAGTCAGAAAGTTCATTTCATATCAGACTCCCAAAACCCATAAAAATTTCACCATGGCCGTCTTCTTTTACAGACACCGTTAAGACTTTAACAGCACAGTGATTTCTTTATTGGCATCCGTATTTTTTCTGTTCTTTGAACAGTAAAAAAAAAAATCTATATTTATGCAGTAGAAAGGACCATCTTCAATTACACTATGTAAGGTACTGAAAACAATCTTATCAGAGCAGGGTGTAGCCATTTAACGATTCTTTGAACTGCATGGTTGTAAAGGAAAAGTAATTATGAGTTTTGTGATATGAAAATATCGAGTCACGAATTTTAGAATAGATTAGGAGAATATTTGCAGAAGAGCGAAGCCATGTATATTGGAAAGGCCTTCTGTCATTTGCTTTACTTATACAATAAACTCATCAAATTTATCTATGTTAAATTTTATCATATAGCATTTTGGAAATGCTATTTCTTTTCTGCTTTTCTTTCCCCATTCAATGCTTCTTTTATTTCATGTTTTCCCCCATTACATTAGAAGAAAAGAGAGAAGAAACCACCTTTGTAATTTTCCGGGGAAGCAGTATGCTCTGGGCAGTATTCCCTCACCTGGGCTGGAGTATGATGCTGGAGGTCTAGCCCACAAACTTCGCTGTGTTGTTTCCATGCCATGGGACTCTCATGGTAGCTACCATGGAGAAGAAGGGAAACCCATACTCTCCTGCCAAACAGTGAACTTTTGAAGATGTTTTAGGCAGTTTGCAAATATCCTCAATTCACAAATACTTCCCAACATGAAAGGCACTTTTTACAGGCAGAAAATGATCATTTCATTTTGCAGAACATAGAAATTTCCAGCTGAGGCACATTAAAACATTTTTACAATTACCCCAAAGGCAGAATATTTTTGCCATTTCCTTTGCTGTAAAAAATCTGTCTCTACTGCACTTGCAAATGGCCAAGTTCACACTGGATGACTCGGGAGCCTCCACATGAAGATGGTTTTAACCCAAAGACTGCAGACTGGCTGGACCTAGTGCTATATAGATGGCGATGCTACTGTTAAGCTTCTCCGTAATTATTTACAGTTTTACAAAACATATTGTAAATTAGCCATGAAATGTTATGGATAGTAAGCAAATCAACTATGTCCCAAATCCCAGGTAATCTGCACAGTAAGCTGTATCTATGAACAATGTTTATTGTGAGGCCAGGCATTTCACGAAGAGGAGAACCATTAGAACCATTAGAATCAAGTGCAGATAAAAAATAAATTAAAAAAAAAATCAAGAATCTTTTTCTTCAGGTTTACCAGTTGGCTCCAGTGAAGGGGTGGGGGAGGGGGATGAGCTGGCTTGAATGTGGTTTGAGAGATAATAGGAAAATTGATGTAAAAAGAGAAAAAGAGGAAAATAAAAAAAAAAAAAAACAAGGAAAGTTTGATAGTGGAATTGATGTAAACGTTAAATGAAAGCACTTTGGTCCCAAGCTCTGTGGGGTAACAACAAAGAGCCAAGCAAGCAGGTGATGGGAATTTCAGGCTAAGAGGAGGGAAAAGGCCTGCTGGGGATGTCAGGAGGCTCCTGTCTGGCGTGTTAAGTTTGAAAATCCACATCTTCGCTCTGTTCTCAAAACATCACAGGATTTTCAAGATTTAAGTAGCAGCTGAAAATCAGTATTTTTTTACCCGGAAAATGAAGATCACAAAAAAAAGTAATCAAATCAGGGGAGGCAGTTTAACCACAGCGCTGGAGCTTAGAGACGCTGGCCTAGAAGAGAAAGAGCTGGAGTGGCAATGTGGTGGAAACAGTTACATTTTCATTGTTACAAATTTCTAGAGGCCATGTTTAGATTAGTTCAGGCATAAGGCATTCCAGGCAGCTGCAGTCTGACGGGCTTGTAGTTTTCCAGGATTTGAGCTTCTACAAGCTCTCTATAGAGTCAAGAAAATTGTGTTCCTGGCTATGGATGGGAATGGAAGGAGGAAATTTGTAAAGTAACCCCAGAAAGTTTACCATGCACAAGCATCTGCTCCAAGGGAGGGAAAGAATATTTCTCTAGGTCTAACCCTGTCTGTCTATTCTGTGTCACCCAAAAGGAACAGACAGCTAAGAAAAGTGCACTAAGATCATAGCCAAGGGTCCAAATGGCTGAGAGCTGGTAATACGGGAACAAACGTCTTTCCATCCCGAACATGTCTATTGCAGTAGACAGAACTGCAAGACGCAGCTGAGCTCCTTGAGGACGATCTGGGAAGACAAAGGAGAACAGGATGCCAAGACAGCTAGAGTCTGCAGCTCAGGCCAACGTTAAAATCCAGCTCAGTGTCTCTGGCATTGACATCAATGACACCCTACTTACCTAGATTGCCACTCCTGACTGCGTCCTCTCTGTCTCTAAAGAGAGATGACGAGACAGGAAATAACAACCAGGGGCAAAGCGAGCCTAAGACGCAGCCTCAGATTTGAAGCCCGTTTTGATTTATTGGGCAAAGAATTTAAAGTAACCATGACTTAGATGTGTTGAGGGCTTTAGTAAAACAAAATTTAACAGCTACATAAAACCTGTGAACATGTAGTCACATGTACAGAAGCAATGAGGATCAAAAGATAGCAAAACGGAAATATAGATTGTCTCTTAGGGGCTGGTGATTAGTGTTTCCACACAGTGGAGTTCGCAGTGAAGAAAAAAACAAAAAACAAAAACAAACAAACGAAAAAAAAAAAAAGAGAGAGAACCTAAAGGTCCAGACCCCTCAGGCTGTGGCGCAGAAAGAAGTAGCAAGCTGGAGAGATGGCTCAGGGGTTAAGAGCACTGACTCTTCTTCCAGAGGTCCTGAGTTCAAATCCTAGCAACCACAACCATCTGTAATGGGATCCGATGCCCTCTTCTGGTGTGTCTGAAGACAGCAACGCTGTACTCATACAGAAAGTAAATCCTTAAAAGCAAAAAGAATATAAAATAAGAAGCAGCAATAAAATAACCCCACCATAAAGCAGAATTAGAATACAAAACACAGGAGATAATTTCTAAAATTTCAGTGCACACACATACACATACACAACTGACATAACAAAAGTATGGAAAGACAGAAGAGAAGAAATATTAAAATGTTCTAACATTTATAAATAGCTCACACACACCAAAAGCTAGACATGTCAGAGCCAAAGCAAAACCTCTCATACCTAAAGACACCCCTTGCAAACTGCAGAAAAGCAAACTGAAGTAGAAAAGGCTTAAAAGATCACAGTGAATAAAACCAGGGTGGCTGCCGAGGTGTTGTGACCTAGCCACCTGTCTCTCCAAAACTGCTTCAGCGAAACCCAAACTTCCGTGGTGGTGATTTTAGTGGGTGGGATGTGCTGAGGCCAGGAAGACAGGGTCTCGAGAGCAGAGTCAGTAAGCCATGTGTGGGGAAGAGGAGGCAAGAGGATTCCTGTGAGTTCAAAGCCTGTCTAGAGCACATAGTAAGTTTCAGATCAGCCTGATATAAGATGCTGTCTTTAATGTACAAAACAAGCAAACAACAACAAAACAAACCTAAACCAAAACAGAAAAAGGAAAAATGGGGCCCTCCCTTGGTGGAAGAGACCCGGAGAGCTGCTTTGCCCTTTCCACCATGAATGAAGTTGAGAACCCAGAGGTTTGCAACTTGGAAGGGGTCTCTCATCACAGCCTCGTCTTGAAAACTTCTCAGCTCCTCAACTGTCACAGAAATCCTGTAAGCACAAGCTATCCAGTCTACTGTTCCATTCTTACAACAATCCAAATGACTGCGGAAGAACTAATTAAAAATAGAATGTAAAACATCATTATGCACAAACAAGAAGGGAATAATGCATTTAAGGTAAACTTGTCTTTCAAATTGAAGGAGAGAGAAAAGCTTTCTCAACTGAAGAAAACGAATACAGTTTGGTTCTGAATTGCAAGAAATAGCACGGAAGTTCTTCAGGAGGATAACGTGGTAGGTCAGACTCTCATAGGCACAGAGAAGGAACAGGCGAAGGTGAATTCTATCCCACATCTGTATCATCTATATTTATATCATCTTTGCTTTTAATTGAGAGCAAAGGCAACTGTTGAAAGCAAGAACCGCGTTGCAAATGGAGTGATCATAGAAACGGGTGTGGTGGGGTTGGGGATTTAGCTCAGTGGTAGAGCGCTTGCCTAGGAAGCGCAAGGCCCTGGGTTCGGTTCCCAGCTCCGCAAAAAAAAGAACCAAAAAAAAAAAAAAAAAAAAAAAAAAAAAAACGGGTGTGGTGACTGGAGAGACAGCGCAGTGCTTAAGAGCCCTGCTCCTTCTTCACGAAGATCAGGATTCCATTCCTAGCACCCACCAGGAGTGCCACAGGGGTTTGTAAGTCTTGTTTCACGGGATCCAGCGCCCTCTTTTGGCCTCCATGGGCACTGTATCCTCATTGCAAAAGGTGTAAGCAAAACATCCATACCAACAAAATAAAATTAAGAAACAAACGGATACCGGAGTCGTCCCGATCCTGGTTTAAGACCTGTGTGGATTCCCTCTGTCGTAATAAGAGGCAAACTATGTATGTAGCAGGCTAGCCAAACACTTCTAGGGATGTAGAGCAAAGAGAGATCGAGTCTAAAGAAGAAAGCATACAGAGAGAGAAAATGTCTGCTGTCTTGATGATGGAGGTTGTTACATGATTATAATGTAACGTGATTATAATGTAATGCCGAAATTTATCAAAATATACACTTTATGATGGAATTTTAATATGTGAATTATATATTAGTGAATAAGAGTGAATACATAGAAAACATATAATACTGACACAGATGCCTTTCATTTCCCTGGCCGTGCCTCCTGTGTGACACGCTGGAGTGAATACAATGGGTGAGGGACAGTTCTCTGTCACAGTACTGTAAGGCACAAAACACCATGTATCCTTCTAACATTTAAATATATACTGTCAAAGGGCAAGGCAGATTTCACCAATCATTGTCTTGTTTGTATCATTAAGCCTTGCGCTAAGAGGAAGATTTCCAAGGCCAACACATTATAGCTTGAGAAAGTAATAGCCAATTAATCGATGAATTAGCAAAATTGTATGATGGATTTTGCAGAGATTAGAAACATTAAACAACGCTGTCCATTCCCCATGAGCTGAGCTTCTTAACCTTCGAAACAAGTGGTCAAATGTGCGTGTTCACGTGGATTAGAGGAGAATGCAATCAGGAACCTTGGCAATGAGAGTTGTCAAGAGATACTGCAGGAGTCAAATGGACAGGATTTGGACAGTTATGTACAGAAAATTACTAACTCTATAGTAATTTCTGACGGAGTGAGAGTGAATGGAGACATTTATCCAGATATCAAGACCAAGGAAGATGGATTGATATTGAGTTCTGTTAGGATCGAGCACAGAGCAAGATTATTTAGAAGTCCAGTGGGCTTTTCAAAGACTTTTCTTGATGGTAAATACCAGGAAGGCTAGAAACATGCGTTCATAAACTGCAAGTGTAGCAGAGGCAGGTTAAGCTCTCTTAGTGACTCTCATGATTGCCCCTTGCCAAATGAAGAGGGAAACAGAGAAACTGTGAACCTTAGAGGCAGAACTACCTGCAAGACTAAGAAGAAAAAAAAGTAGTAGTCAGAGAGGAGAGCTACGAAAGCAAGAGCAGCATTTCCTGCAGCACGCTCACCGAGAGCGAAGTAAGAAGTAACAGGGAAAAGAGGCAACTTGGCAATTAAGACGTCTCTTTTCTGATTAAAGACATAAAGAATACGCATATGAAAAATTAAATAGGAAGGTGAGAAATGTAGTTTTTAATTACATCTCCTGACATCCTGTAGAGATGCAGCTCCTAGCATTAAACTTAGTTCTGACCCTACAAGTTACTATTACATTGACAGACACTGCCTTACTTTATAAAGACGAGGGCTTTTAGAGATTGCCTCCTTCTAGAGATACCACCAAGATAAATAATATCCTGACAAACACTACTGGGATGCTATATTTTTATTGCTTTCTAGTTCATTCTAATCCATTGTGATGAGCGATCTGCAATTGTGGGCTTGTCTCACCTAGAGTGGTAGTGTGAACTCAAGGTAATCATTTGAGGCCAGGAGTTCAAGACCAACCTGAGTAACTTGAGACTCCTGCCTCAATCCCAAAAGGCAAAAAAAAAAAAATGAAAATAAACACAATAAAAGTAGTAGTTGTGGGTCATCACTGACCCCAAAGGCTGAGTGTGAGAGGCATAGTTCCAGCCAATGATACTATTGGGAGGTGAAGGAATGATTAGGAAGTAGAGCTGGAGGAAGGAGGCCTTCCTCTTGCAGAGTATATTTCTCCCCAGTGCCTCTCTCTCCCTGGGTGAGAAGGGAAACCTCTCGTGCTACATTCGTCTCTATTGATGACCTGTGTCAGCACAGCCCTGCATGCACAGGGCTCACACATCCTAGGACAGAGGCTACTGAGCCTGCCAGCCAAACTCAGCCCCTTTTCTATGTTGTTTATCTCAGGTAAAATTTCCCAAGTTGTTGGGACAGATGTTGACCAACATAAAAGGAAATGATAGAAATTCTCACTGAGCTAAAATTATCTACTTTAATGATGATGAATAAGTTTAAATTTCCTCTATGTAGACTTTCAAACTTTTTCTCATTTGTAAGAGAAAAGAGTTGACTGCCCCTTCAGGCTGTCTTAAGGGTTTCCAGCTCATCCATCTCCAAGGGTATTCACACTCGTGTTTAGAAACAAGTAAGTCTTCAAGAGAAGTCAGAGAAGAGAAATTAAACATACAGCTGGGAAAGGCATGTGGGGAAAGACTGAACAAGCATCCTTCTTCTCTGCCCTGTCATACTTCCCAGTTTTCCTCCTGGCAGGGTGATAGTGTCTGTTCTGCCAGTCAGCCCATGATACAGCTCCTTCCTTTCCCCTATAAGCAGTTTTGCTTCATGTCAGATAAATTTTAAAAGCCTTGCACGAGTATATTTCAGTCTTAAATTAGGTTTTAAAGCACACTTATACTGCAATGCTGTTTTATTAGTCTTTAGACCTCGTATTTTCAGTGAATAGACTGGCATTGATATTTTTAACAGCAAATAATAACAATTAGCTGCCTTTTAAGTGCTAGAAAACTTGAATATTTAAACCTTTATTAAAAGAAACATTTCATTAAAACAAATTACGATACCTTTGGTGACAGTTACTGTATCTACTTGAAGCTTACCAAGAAAAATAAAATGAAAAGAAATGGCTCATCAAGCCACTGAAAGAAGTGAATAGAACTCATAATGTTAAGTGAAAGAAGCAAGTCTAAAGACACTATGCTGTGATTTTGTCTGCTATACAACACACTTGAGACAGTAAACAGATCATTAGCAGGGCCAGCATTCTGCGTGATACTAGAATGCAGGGACTGTCAAATAAGTTTGTCAAACCCATTCATAGTACAACACCAAGGGTCAAACTTAGAGCAAACTGTACAGTGTAGACTAGAAAGATGTACCCAAGCCAATTTATCAATTATAATAAATTTATCACTCTGATGGGCAATACCAATACTCATATTAGGCATGTGATAGGATAGGAGGATTTGTAAAATCTCTGACCTGCTCAATACTGCTCTGTAGTAGCTCTAAGAAATACTCTATTAGGAAGACAGAAAAAGAGCTTCACGTGATATTACATGGTTTATAACCCAGGGGCAGGAGGTAGGAGCAGGAGTTCAAGGCAAGGTCTTATTGAGAAAAAACACAACTAAATCAAAGAGGGGGAGAAGCAGGTGGTGAGGAAGGGGGTAGGAAGGAGGACGAGAAGTAGGGAGGGAGATAGGGAGAGAAGCAGAGAAATGGTTAGAGGAAAGAAAGGAGTGAGGAAGGGAGGAAGAGAGGAATGGTGGAAGAGAGAGAAGAAAGGGAGGAAGAAAGGAAGGAGCATGGGATGAGGGTAAGGGGTTCTAAAGTTTCTGCTTAGAAAACAGTTTGGAGAATAAAATTATATAAATAAATGTAAAACTTGAGATCAGAATATAAGAGATACCATGACAAAAGTCTAGGAGATAATCAGAGTGTGAATGACAGAGAAGCTACAGCATGATAAAGGCTTTGCCAAGAGATGATGCTGTGTGATGCTCTGAGAAATCAATGCACAGAGAGCTCTGGTCTTGGAATGAGCATGAAGTACAAATGATCAAGAGGAATAAGGACAGAAGCAAGATTGTGTGAGCACCTAGGAACAGTGGGTACTCCCTAAGTTACAGCCCTCATCCACCCACCTACCCCAGGTTCACTCTCATATAACTAGAGGCCTTCATTCTGAGGTTTTTGAACAAATCAAACTGCAATGCTTACGTTATGGTAGGTGGAATATATATTTACTGCTGGCTTCCATTGGTACCCAAATAAAACTAAACACTGGCCAAGGGTTATCTGCATTTAAGATACCCAATTCCACTCTTTTACAGCATCAATTTTCAAGACCGATGAAAAATCAACAAGACTTTCTGTGGCAAGAAACAAAAGAACCAATACAAATAAGACCCAAAATTGAACAAAATAATTTGGAAAAATAAGCAATTAAAAAATTTTAATGTGCATGAGGGTTTGTTTGCACCAGGTGTCTGATTGATGTCTGTAGAGCCCAGAAGAGGGCATCAGACCTTCTAGAAGTGGAGTTACAGACATGTAAGGCATGATAGGCATGATGTGAGTTCTAGGAAGTGAACCTGGGTTCTCTGGAAGAGCCACGGGCACTCGTACCCACTGAGTCATCTCTGTGGCACCAGTTGTGTAAGAGGTATTGTTGTGTTTTATATATAATATTACATATGTAATATAATGTAAATAAAAGCTATTATATGTGTCATAGATCACAGCATGGTGAGGCGGGAGGTGTACTACCTTGGCAGGTCCATGCTGAGCCATTCCTTCCCCCTGAGATACCAGCCATAAGAAGGGTATAGTGTAGAATAAGGTTTATTTAGGGTATGGGAAGGGGAGTTAAGAAGGGAGTAGAGGCATGGAAAGAGAGGGATGGAGGGAAAGAGCCAGACAGAGACAGAGGACAAGAGAGGGCTGCCAGCAACATGTGGAGAGAGCAGGGGAGGGGAAAGGGAGAGGAGGAGATTCAGTAAGAGGAAGGGGCAGAAAGAGTTAGAGATCGAGGAGGGGGCAACAGCTGCGTTTATAGTGAGTCAGGCCTACCTGGCAACTGTTGGGCGGAGCTTAGAAGGAATGCCAACATTCTTCCATTTCAGTTTATTAAAAAAAAGAAAAGGAAAAACTAGAAAGAGCTGATGCTGAATTGGGAATCGGGTCACCGCGATCTTCAGCTATTTCCTGCTGACTTTGGGGTGCTGCGTGTCTTTGAGAAACCTAAGACAATGGGGATGGGGATGTTGGTCCAGTCTCGCGAGAGTTGGTTGTTTCCTTGCTGTCTGGGGTCTGTGGGACCATCTTTGAATAAGACGGAGCAGGTCCAGGAGAAGCGTCTGTATCTGCGAGAGTAGATTGGAGCATCTGTGGGTTGCTTCTTGGAGATGTCTTAGATGTAGATATGTAGATTTTGAGTAATCGCCTGGACTTTTCAACACACACACACACACACACACACACACACACACACATACACATACACACACACACACACACACACACAGTCACAGACACAAACACACACACTCATACATACACACACTCACACACACACATAGTCACAGACACAAACACTCACACTCACACACACTCACACATACACACTCACATACACTCATACACACACACACACACATTAGAATTATAGAATAAAGTGAAGTATGTTTGGGAGAAAAAAAGATATCTTAGACGTACATTTGAAACCCTTAGGTCTTGGTGGTTGGTGTGAGAGGAGCCCCAATCCCAGGGCACAGGAGAGTAATCCCACCCTCTGCAATGAGCAGCAAGTGGGAACTATTGGTTGATTGATAAGGCTATTGATTGGCTGGTGTACTTATCCAGATGGGGTGTGTTTGATCCACGAGAGGTAGATCTGAGTGGGTTTCTTGGAGTTTATAAGTTTACAAAAGTCTTTCAGGTGAGGTTAGGGAAAACAGAAACTCTTTCATGGCATAGAAGGAGCAAGAGCTTTTTATTTCTGTCTAGGAGACTGAACACATATAACTTTAATATAATGAGAAAAGTTTTAAGTTTATATTTCAAAGACAAAGGAAACTGGAAAATGTGATGACCTTGTGAATATGGTAGGTGTGGCTGTACTGGTTCCCTTGAACAAGGAAACTCAGGATGCTCCCCTCATGAACGGCCGAAGTGATGACTGCCAAGTAAGAAACAAGAAGAATTTCAAAATTAATGTAATACAGATCAGAGTTAAAAATTGAATGAAAGGCCTGAATGATGAAGCTGAGAAACACACAAAATGTAGTGCAAAGAATAATAGGGGAAATTTCGAGGTGAAAGATGTTTCATGGGAAAAACAGCCAAGGGAAGGCTAAGGTCCTGTAAACCCAGAAACAAGGAATGGCAAAATAGAATCCTCTTGAGGTAAGCAGGAAGAAGATGTAAATTTCAGAGAAAGGAACCGACAGCAACAGAAGGAAAATTCAGAGTAAGAACCCAGAAACTTCTATATAAAAACATATATGAACTTTTTCCAAACACGAGACTTAAATCTCATTAAGCACACCTCCCACGAAGACAAAAGCCCTAGAATTGGGCTCAGCAGAGCACACACGGGCCTTAGGGAACCTACAAAAGGAGCTTCCTCTGGCAAACAAACCCTGCTTACATCAAGGAGGGGAGTCCAGAGTTGTATCACTAATCTCCATATGGGAGGGTCTATGGTTTCATTTTAAACTTAAATTGCGGTTGCTTTCGCAGTTATAGATTCTATGTACAGTTTCTATTTGGAAGATTATTGCAATGTTACTCAGTTAACCTAAAAGGGTGCATTCGTGTGCCAACTGCAACAATTTGGATAGTTTCCTCCACTAACTAACTTCTCATGAAGATCACAATTCTTCAGTGGGACTTGGGACTTCATTGAGAAGAACTTACATTCCCATTTCTTTGACATTGAACTATGAACTGTACCCTGCTTTTCTTAATAGAATGTGATTCGCTAGAATTGTTGGATGACTGACAACTAGAAAACTTAAGTTGTAAAGATGAGAGCAGGCATTCTAATTTCTTTGTTGTGATGATGAAATGGACACGTTCTGAAACTGTGAACCTACGATCTTCACCCCCTGGAATTGCTGCCTTTGTGCATACTGGCTGGTTTTGTGTGCCAACGTGACACGAGCTGGAGTTATCACCGAGAAAGGAGCCTCCCTTGAGGAATTGCCTCCATGGGATCCAGCCGTAAGGCATTTTCTCAATTAATGATCAAGAGTGGGATGGCCCAGCCCATTGTGGGTGGTGCCGTCCCTGGGCTGGTCATCCTGGGTTCTATAAGACAGCAAGCTGAGCAAGCCAGGGGAAGCAATCCAGTAAGTAACATCCCTCCATGGCCTCTGCATCAGCTCCTGCCTCCAAGTTCTTGCCCTGTGTGAGTTCCTATCTTGATTTCCTTTGGTGATGAGCAGCAATGTGGACGTGTAAGCTGAATAAACCCTTTCCTCCCCAACTTGCTTTTTTGTGCAGGAATAGAAACCCTGACCAAGACAGCCCTCCTCCGTTTGCTTAGTGCTCTACTTGTGACTTACCTCTAAGTCCCCAGTATGCAGCAGTTATAATGGAATATGGTCATCTCTTATTTTAGTCTCTATCTTGCCCCTAAGGGTGCTCTAAAATAGTACATTGTGATTGATCAGTGGTGAAGAGAAAGTGTTGAAGGAAGCCAAGGACTGTCCTGTGATTAGACAGGGGGAGCTTGCGCTTCTAGCCAGCAAGAGAATGGTAATTCCAGAGCTGTTTATCACAAATCCTAGAAATGGACTTTCTCATGGCTGTCTCTTTCATGAAGAGTTTTATGGACCCTTGCTCATGGCAACTTCTCTCTCCTGTTTCCACATGGAACCCCTCTGTGGGATCGGAAGTCGCATCTCTAGAAGGCAACTCTCCTGCCTTGCTATAGGCTGATTAGTAGCTCTTCATTAATTGATCAAAGGTGAAGGAGAACAATTTTAATACAACAGTAAGACAGGAGATGCTTCAGAAAAACGCCAATGCCAACATCCCAGACTGTAACAAGATCTCCTGGGGTACAGAAACAAGCATCTGAATACACAGTGTACAACACCATCTCCCACCATCTCCCTACTCTTGCTTCCTGATGAGAAGCAGGCCAACATTTTCACTGGAGCCACCTCAAGGACCTGCTCCCCCTTGCTATGCACCGGGTAATAAAAATGCCCATCGCTTTAACGTTTCCAATCTCATGTTGGGAGCTGTAGATAAATAAACATGACAATCCAATCTGAGGCACGTAAGAGTACATATATTTTTATGAGTTCAAGTATGAGATGTAATATGAAGGGCTCAAATGTTTAAAGGCTCCATAAAATGTGTGAATATCTATGTGTATCATGAGGTTAGAATGATACATATTGCCTATCCATATCAATGATTTTTCTATTTAGGGGCCTAGTGCTCCTGCATAGTTCACTTGAGCTAAAAATAAGTGTTGAGGTGGGTACCAGTGGCCCCAGTTTCCTAATCTACAAAGCTGTAGCTCCTTTAGTTAATTTCTGGAAATTACTCACACAGTGGGAAATATTATTTAACGTCATTAAGATGTTAAATAATTATCATCAGGCTGTTCGTTTCTGTGAGATAGGATTTTATTATGTAGACCAGGCTGGCCCCTTACCTCAGCCTCATCAGTGATGGTGACACAAGACTGTTTCACTGCAGCCAGTTTCCCTAGTTACTGCTAATAATATAACCAATTCTGTCTGTCATGTATGAAGCCTCTAGTTTAACACCAGGGTTAATTACAAGATTTTTTAACTAAAAGCTTTTGACTAATACACAAAGATGTAAAGTTTTGTATTTTTTTTAGATGCATGAATTTCTAATGTCTAGATCACGTACACAGTGCCTAATGTTTAAATCAAACTAAACATATTTATCTTCTCAAATGTTTATCATTTTTCTCAGTGGAGAAAAAGTTCAGTCCATCCTAGCTTTCTAAAATACATGTTTTTGTTGTTGTTGTTGGTTTTTTTTTTGTTTTTGTTTTTTGTTTTTTGTTTTTTTTGCCACCGGAAGTCACCTGTTCTGTGAGAGCATGCCACAATTTTGTAAATGTCCATCCCCATCTCTCCCTTCCTCCATTCTGATAGTCACCATTCAATTCTCAACTGCTGTGAGATCAATTGTATTCCACACATAAGTTGAAGTGGTTTTATTTTCATAAAGATGCCATTGTAGGCGAAGGTTCAAAGGATGTTAAAGTTTTCTTATACACTCACATGAACGAGAGCAGCACTCGGAGACAGCAGAATGAGAATTGCCTCTTTGGACAGAACACACTCATTTCAGTATTCCCAAGCACAAATGCCCCCAAGCCACTCCTGAGTCATTTTGAGAGCACACCACACTGGACGCACTTGATTTTCCATGAGTCCATATCTCTGCATGCGAAACCATTGTCAACAGTTGCCTTTGATGATTTTAATCACAAGAACGCAGAGATATTTGAAGGTCCATTGCTAAAGAAGAAAGACGGCTTGAGTCCTTACTGCAGCCCTTAAAATAGATCAAAGGGGCATCCAGAATGAGCTGCCATGTGCGGCTCTCAGCAGTCACGGGACTCGGCTGACCACAGCCTAAATCCTTTCCCAGCTGTGGGAAATGTGCACTGGAGTTTCAGAGCTTCTGAGTCAGGCAACACAGATTAGCCCGTTCTTAGTGCCGTCTTTCTCAAATAGTCTTAATTCAGAGGTCAAGCATGCTATGATCATGGTGAAAGTTTTTTTTTTTTCTAATTATTTTACAGATTCCAAGAAGTAATAATGGGAAGAAGTCTGGGAAAACTGTGTTTGCCCTGGTGTTTTTGACTTAAGAGGGAAAAAAATCCACTGATAACACAAAGGAGAAGTAGAGAAGTAAGTCTCCTTGTGTTATCTACATCTCTTAAATACACCTGACTTTTTAGGCTCATCTTAACAACTCTTGGAGAACTCATTATTTCCGTTTGCAATTGGGCTTCTAGAATCCTCTGTATAAAACTTCTATCTGCCCACAGCACTTTGTTCTAATGTTCTCCTTGTTTCTATTATCAATTCCCACTTGGGTTAACAATCTGGGATCTATAGGACAAATGTTAATTTAGACTACGCATGCTTTTAATAAAAATAGCTGGATCTTCTCCCATTCAGCAAAGTGGCAGCTATTGGAACTTAGTAGGTAAGTTTTAATCATATTTTCTAGGGGCAGTGGTGTGTAGTTCTGGTAGGTATGACGGTGTGACAGCATGGGTATGCACAGGCAGATTCCTGGCAGGTGGGCCTTAGGTACATATAGACATCCTCCCCCTTTATTTTGAGGCAAGGTCTCACACTGAACCTGTAGGTCATCAGGTGGGTTTACCTGGGTGACCAAGGGGCTTCAAGGATCTGCTTGTGTTCCCTATTCTGGACCATGAACCCTGTTGCAACAAAAGCCTTCTGGAACCCCTAGCTTATCACTCACACTTTTAAAATTCTTCCTTCATGTAATGGTATTGAATAGCCATTTTTATGACTGCATTCTATTAAACTATTTGTCTTCTACATTTACTGAAACTATTAGAGCTCATTACTTTACTATTTCTACAATTATACATTGACCCGTGAGACTTCCTAGTCGAAATCTATTAGGTCACAATTTAGAATTTATTTTAAGTTAACTTTTAAGTTTCTTCTAATCCCAAAGGTAATATAAATTTCTTTAATACATGTTCTCAAACAATTTACATTAGGGATTGTCTATTCCTTAGAAGTTGAAGGATATTTTTCTAAAAGTCGTATGATTCCCCTGTAAAATTATTGTTATTTTTAAAAGCAACAATGTAAGGTATTTTATAGTAAATTTAATTCCTTAAGAATGTAACTAAATAGTCAGTTTTCTGGTGCTTTTTATCATTTATGGAAATTTTAGTTTTCTAGAAAATTATCAAGTACTGCTTACTTTCAAATACAGTGCATACAGCATTCTATAATCCTGTATATAGTTCACTCTTTATTGTGATGATTTGTAATTCTACTCTGATTTGTAAAATACTCAGTGATTTTTCTCTCTCAGGTAATATTTTCCAGTTTTCTGTTTCTTTCAAAGAGAAAGCATTGCATCTTGTATTTCTTGCAAGGTTTTGTCAACATAGCTTAATTAATCTTCCTTAATTAATATTACTTCCAATTTTATTTCAATAAACTTACTGATGTGCACGCCTTTCCTAGTTTACTGATGTGAATTTGAGTGTAGTCATTTGCAGGCTGTTTTTGTTTTGACTACATGAACTAAGCTTACGAATTCCTGTGAGAACCCTTTGCACTCATTCCCCTCATGTATTCATATTCATGCCTCTCCTGTCACTAAATCCTGACATGCTCATAATGTTTGCACAGATTAGCTTTGCTCTAGAAATTATTTAGAAGGGTGCTCTCAATATTCAAATATAATATTATCTTTAGAATAAGGGGAGAGGTTTAATTTTATGCTGGTTAAATATGTGCTCTACAAAGAATAAATCTATTTGGGACTTCTTTTGTGGCCCAATATTTGTCAATGGTTCCATATGCCACTGAAAATAATGTTAAGTTTTGTGTTGTGTTGTGTTGTGTTTGTGAGCATAACATTTCATCTCCCTTATAAGATAGGTTTTTGACACTGTAGAAATTTATATCTGAAATCATAACTTATTCAACTTAAGTTTCTGAATGAAAAGCAGTACGATTTCCCTTTTTATGATATTATCATTTCTTCTGTATTCTTGCTAGTTTTCATTTACATATCTTTGAGGCTTTCTTTCTTATTCATACTAATTGTCATATTGGTATCATGGAGGGCTGGGTTTTTCATGACAGAAAATAAATAACTTTTCTTGGGTTCTGACTTATTTTCCTTTCACTAGGGTAATTTCCTTTCACTGGGGTAATTTCCTTTCACTGGGGTAATTTCCTTTCACTAGAGACTTGGTAGCATTTCACAATTAATTCTCAAAAAGTTATTCTTTCATATTTCTAAAGCAGTGGTTCTTAACCGGTTGTCTCAACCCTTTTGGGGTCACCAATCAGATACTTACGCTATAATTCAAATAGTAACAAAAATACAGTTATAAAGTAGTAATGAAAATAATTGTTCTGTTGGGAGGGGAGGTCAGCACAACCTGAGGGACTGTAGTGAAGAGTCACAGCATTGGAAGGTTGAGAATCGCTGCTCTAAATGAAGCAGTCCAGCCTGACAGACCCGAGTTTGGTAAAATTCTTCAATTCTATTTCTGAGGCTGACACAAGTGGGTCTTGAGTCTAAGCCAGAATATGAGGTACAGCAAATCTGAGGCAAGGTGTTCTGAAATAGTGGCAATTCTGTCTAAAACACAGAATCAGACAAAACAGTCCAAGTACAGTTGTCACTGCATCCAAAATCAGGGTGCAGGGTGAACAGTCTTCCTCCCACATCTACTGATGTTCTGTGACTTCCCCTTCCAGATGGACTGAAACCTCAAACCGTGGGCCAAAATAAACCCTGTCTTCCTTTCATTGCTTTGCTCTGGCATTTGCTCACAGCAAGAAAAGAGAAACTGAGACAAGCTGTTTTTCAGGCTTCCTTTTAGACCCCAATGGCAGCCATCAGCAAGGACTTTTCAACCACCGCATGTGCATTATGATAAGGTCTGGAGGCTCGGGGCTTATTAACCAGCCAGAAGTAAGAGCGCCGTGGTGGGAGGGTGCAGTGGCTACACAGGCAGCTACTGTAGCTTACTTTCATCCTTGCATGGCATGTGCACTGGGGAAGTCTGCCCCCGAGACTCCACCCACACTCACAATGCACACAAACCAAGAGGGAACCTCGGGAAGAGTGCGCTGGCTTCCACAAGCCTGGAAGATGCGTCTTCCTGGGCTAGTTCACTGCTTGCAGAAATGAGTTTGTGGCTTGAGGCTAGAGGTGAACAGCTAGGCTTCATGAATTACAGGTGTACGTACTGTTCCTCAGGGCCAAGAATTTAAATTCATACCACTGAACAGTTTTTAAAAGCGTGAACACATTATTTTGTTTGTATGCAAATGTGAGCTGCTAATTTCAAATGAGTCTTAACTATTTATTTAAGTAGTCCCTGGGGATCTCTACTTGAACACAATTTCCTAACAGTTACTTTGGGTACTAGATGCACTACTAGGAAAATAATAAACTGTGGGTTTAAATTAACTCAATGGCTCAGGTTGCCAACAGATTTTCTTAACTGAGTCAAGAACTTAGCTGCTCTCACAAACTCAATATTCCTTTTATCCAAATTTGGGATTTTGAAGGGAAGATGAACGTCTCTTAGATATTAATGCAGAAAATAGGATTTTAGAATCAAAAAGGAGCCTTTGCAAACAGTTACCATATTTGACCTTGATCGAGGCCAATGAACTACATGTTATTAATACAGTTATTTAGAAGATGGGCTTCAGTGACCCCAAGAAGCTAGGAGCATGGCAACGTGACCTGGAGCCACAGGGAGAACTCTATCTAGTCTTTCTCAGCAACCTTGTTTGCAGGTGGCCAAGCTGCACAATGCCAGGTGGTTTATATTCAAGATAGAAGCCCATGAACGATCTTGATTGGCTGGTTTAGCTCCCCAGCAATGCCGTCAGCAACGGCAGAGATCTCTGTAATTGAAGGCAATTTGACTACTGTCCTCTTTGTGGCCCTCAGTATTTGGAGGTGATAGGAGGGCTTTGTTTTGTTTTTTTTTCTAAAGATGGAGAAATCAGACCAACCAAGCAAAATCCCTCCAGTCCAGATTTTAGAGATTGGAGGTAGAAGACACTTTGAAATTCAATTTAGTACAAACCCTAATTTTGCACCTTAAAGATGATGAATTGAAGTCTAAAAGTTACAAATATTAGTAGTGTTTGGCAGAACCAGACATTACAATATAGGTTTGCTGAATTATTCTAGGAATGTGTGTGTGTGTGTGTGTGTGTGTGTGTGCGTGTGCGTGTGTGTGTGTAATTATATTTATATTTTGAATACTATTTGCTACTATTTGATGAGTCATTTAAGCATTTAAAATTATATCTAAGTACATATTGGGGCAAACATCTCTTTGAAAGCCCTTTTAACAAAATAACTTTAACTGATAACTTGATATAAATATCAGAAAGGAAGACATTTCATATTGCCCTTCAGTTCTATCTATCCTGTGAATTTACCTAAGATTAGAATTACCACCCATTGGCATAGTTAGCATCTAAGAAAGAAGGAGTCATGTTAAATGGTGACACTTGTGGCTCTTTTTAACAACACAAAAGAGAGAAGAGATACCATGGGGATGTAACTAGGAAATTTAACTAGGAATCTAGAGGAAGATTCAGGCGTTTATGATTTATTTATTTTTATTTTTATGAGCATTGCTGTTTTGCCTACATGTGTGCCTGCCTATATTATGTCACTGTAATCCTTGGACCTGGAGTTATGGACAGTTGTAAGCTGTAGGAGGTTGTTGAGACTTGATCCTCTGGAAGAACATCCAGTGCTCTTAACTGCTGAGGCAGCTTTCCAGCCCCAGATCTAGGTCATTTTTATAAGGCTCTTTGTACAAGGTTACCATCTTCTATAGTGACATGTGCTATCATCCCCAAGCTACTGGTGAAGAAATGTATGTCCTCCCTATTCAGGCAAGAAATTCGAGTGAATAGCCTTTCCTGCTACATCTATGGATGTTCAATGGTTTGCAGTCCAAGACCATTCACATGTGAAAAGGCATATTTTGGGGTGTCCTAGTCTAGGGCCTTTCATAAGAAAGGTGGTATTTTCAAAATTATGCCTATGAAAATTGCATGGACCAATACATTTCCGTTAATTCATGAAAGGGTAGAACTAATGAATGTTTAAAAGCATCAACCATGTTGAAGACTCCAACTACTTCTGAAGACTTAATGAAGCAAACCTGTAAAGGGGAAAACTACTTTTTTCCATCTGTCCTATGGATGGAAATTTGGAGAAAAAGAAAATATGAAGTGTCACTTTGGCCATGTACAGATAAAGTCTTCTATGTAGGCAGACTGTGGCTTGAACAGTCTGCAGCCACTGTGGGATAATATAGGTGTCTGATTCCTGCCAAATGAAGTTGGACAGCAGTTTCCTCAGTTTCCAGATGTGGATATTGAAAACATACTTATTTGTTAGGAATAAAATAAGTTGTTCAAGGTCAAAAGTATCCGTTCTTGTGTGAGATGTGATGAAATGTCTGTAACAGTCAGCCTGAAGTCCTCATCATGCTTAGGACACTGGGACTACCTGTTGCTCAATTTGTCTCACTTACTGGGGGTTGGAAGGGTGAGTAAACTTGCCTCTTGTTCTCATGTTCCATTCCAATCAGTGATTATGTGGAACTACTACACACCTGAGTGGAAATATCTGACCACCTGGTGAGTCTCTAAAAGAAGGTTGTACATCCTGCTCCTGGAGCTGCTGGGACTTACTTGAACAAATTTGTATTGAGACTGGAGGACACAAATTTCCATGGCATTGTCTGATGATACTGGAATGGACTGGAGGGTCAGAGAAGCCCTCAATTATCCACCTTGCGTGCACATAGTTTTCCATACCCACTCCCTAAGTAACAACAAATGGGGAAGATTCTATGAAGGTTCAACCCACATGGACCTGAAGGTAAATGTTGGTTGCCATTACCAAGATGACAAAGGGCATGTGCACACTAGTTTCAGAAATCAGCATTGTCAGTAAGTGGTAGGTGTTCATCAGCAAATTAGTTGTGGAAATACATACATATTAAACTTTCTTTTAATATTGATACACTCTTAAAACTGTGGTTTGGGAACTATGTCATAGTCATTTGGATTTATTTTTTATTATTAGGCAGAAGAATTAGTAATCAGAAAGTCGTTGACTCAGAGGAAACATGTTGATAAAGTTGTCAGCTGTGGTGTTAGTATTTGTCAATGTTAAAATGTTCGTTGGAACTGAAAATATTTTTAAAAGAAAGGTCAAAAAGAGCCATTGCACTCTGTGTAAGTGTCAGTGGAAATGGAGTCTGCCTCCTGTCCTACATTCCCCTCAAGTGACTTTCCTGTCAGTGAGACTCATGTGTGAAATTAAACAGCGCGTGTCACTTTGCTGAGGAGGGTTTTGTGGGTGGGTGTATTTTTCTAAGTGTAATTTGAGCAGTTTCAATGGGGGTTTCCACGGCTCCATTTATAACTCTCCCTATATTTATTTACTTGGAAATATATTATTCTTCATGTCATAGTGCCAAGAAATCTGGTTAGTAAAAATGCCAGATTCTTTTATTTGATTTTATTTGATTTCATTAGGGACCATCAGCCTAGCTGCTTAAGTGCCCGACTACCGTTTGCAGTTAAACATTCATTAAGGAATCCCTGGTGGTTCATTTGTTTCACCGAGGTCCAATTACAGTGCCACAAAAGCAGTTTTTGTAGCAATTAGTTGATTTTTCCTGTTTATGTTCTGTCTCTTTAGGAAGAGGACTAGCTTGCGGAGGTCAGATTTTTAATTAGGCACGATTTAGGGCCAATAAGAAAACTGATAATTTACTAAATGGCTGTGGTGGACTTAACAGCTCAAAGCAGAGGCAAATAATGCAACAGAAACCCCAGGACTCTGTCTGCCTGGTGTGCTCAGCTCAGAGCCCTACAAGAGAGGGAATAGATTAAGTGTTAAATGGCTGTCACCGGTACTTATGTGTGGTGGTACACAAACACAGCACTGGAACGTCACCTCAGGTACCATCAGGACTCATCATCTGCAATGACTCAGGTCTTAGCATTCTGTGAAGGAGAGGGATGCTTTTGTATTTAATCTGTCTAAGGTTGGATTGAGAAAGGTAAAATACTGTGCAGTATGCACCTACTGTAAAGGTGGTGTCTAGTCTACCACACAACCCTGAATTAATACCAGTGGTAAAGTAAACACAGAGAGGGCCATATGCACTGTTAGGTGTTGAATTGTGCTTCTTCAAAGTTGCTATACTGAAGTTCTAAGTTCAGCACTTCAGTGAGATTGCATCCAGAAAAGGGGGGATCTTGGAAGAGGTATTTAAGCTTGAACACACTTATGTAGGTGGATTCCAACATGACTGGTGTACATGTAAGAAGGGATGAAAGACATTTTACACAGAAAGAAACTCACATGAGGACTCAGGAGGAAGACAGCCATGCTCAAGGCAGAGAGAGAGAGAGAGAGAGAGAGAGAGAGAGAGAGAGAGAGAGAGAGAGAGAGAGAGAGAGAGAGAGATCCTGGAGAAGCAGATATTCCTGGTACCTTAACCTTGAACTTCTAGTCTTCAGAACTCCAATGACATATATCTGATATCTAACCCACATGGCTTGTGGTACACTCTTTTAGCCATCTTAGTGGACTAACAACTACATCTAACAAGTGAATTGGAATGACCATGGTTAAACCATAAATATCTATGGTGGTGTACCTTCTCATTCATCTCTCAAGTTCACAGCATTACAGGGAGATCAGATGGGTTGTATCTAGGCCCTGATATCCAGTCACTGTGCAAGAATGGGGAATATTCTAATGGCAGGAACATAGGTAGTTTGCTATGGCCTACAGCACCCTACTCCTGCTGCCTTGCTTATTCAGAGAGGTTCTGCATGCTGGTGCTCTATGTACAATATGTCAAAACAGCGTCTTTCAGATTAAAGGATTAGACCCTGAGAGACAATTTCAATCCACATCTATTATTAAAAACTTTTAGTCTTACACCTGCTAAATTAGTGGAACACATTTTTATTGACCCAATCTCCTGTCCTTTTTCTCTATTTCACCATGATACTTTCAAATTTGCATCACTTCTAGATAAAGAAATTGCTTTTTCATTTTCATTTTCAGTGTGTGAAATTTGTCCAAAGGTTTCTTGGTCTTTCAGATCGGGGTTTTGAAGGAACCTATCCAAGTCCTCTGGCCCTGGCACAAAGAGTCACTTTAAGTTTCAAGAAACTCAGTGCAGGCCAATCAAGCCATTGCTGAAACCCAATGAAGCCCTTTTCACAGAAGATTCAGCCCACCTGCTTCACTGAAAGACTTTTCCTCTACAGACAGACTTAGTGAGTTCTCTTCCCCAGACTACATCGCAATCAAAATAGGCAGAGCACGAAAATAACTTTATGTTTACCATCCCCTTCACATGCCCTCCATTTCTCCCACCAGTTCCTGCTTTTTATCTATTACCAGAAAGTATGAAGTGATTTCTGGATAGCAACACTGAAATCAGTATGAGGAGAGCAGAGGCAGGATGCTAACGTTCACATGTTAGAATTCTACTGTAACGATCTGGGTGACAGCGACAGACAACCACCATCACTAACTTGATTCATTAGCGACCCCTGTGAGAACACACCTCTGAGTGTGATGGTGAGGGTGGTTCCAGATAGGTTTAAATGAGATGGGACAACCCACCCTAAATGTCAGTTGTAGCATGCCATGGACTATGAAGGGACCTCCACTGAATAAACATGACTATGGGATTTTCATTCATCTCTCTCTGCTTCCTGAATGCATCTGTAACATGACCAGCTGCCTCCCACACCTGGCTCACACACCTGGCTCACACACCTGGCTCACACACCTGCATCCATCACTTTCCTGCTCACCTATTTTTATATTTGCTTTCCTCAAATATTTTGTCATAGCAACATAAGGAGCTGCTACTAAGAATGCCACTAAGAATGTGTTCTGTGTTCCTCTGCATCCCCCAGTCTTAATGACAAAAGCATCTCTAATTAAACAGAACCTTCTGTAACTCCTTGTGCAGAGGTTTTGGCTGAGCAATCTCTTTAAGAAGAGAATGGAACCCTACACTCACTCTTGGAACAGTCACTGTTGGGGTTCATTCATTTTGATGATGAAGTCATACAATAGACTAAGGCATGCTCATTTCCACTCAGAGGAAATTAGATAATCAAAATAATTATCCAGTTGATGCAGAAAGATCTGAGAACAATGTTGAACCCATTTATCCTCTTTATGACTCCCCTGTTCTCTCATCTGGTGTTATTGGAGAATCATGACAAATGTCAAGATGACCTGTAACATTGGTGAAAATGCATACAAGAAATGGAAAAGATGGGTTGGAGAGATGGCTCAGCCGTTAAAGGCTAGGCTCACAACCAAAAATATAAGAAATGGAAAAGATCTTGAGAAAAATTGGCTCTTGGTCTCAGGTGTTTGTTACATATTTTGGAGGGGTTTCCTGGCTGTGGGAAATGAAAGGCTGACTTTTTAGACTTTTCCGTAGTGACTTTTACAATGAAGGGGAAAACTCTGAGATTGTGTGGGAAGTGACTTCTCAGATTGATGTTAGGAGTCTGATACATACATGCAAATCACTTTAAATCAGCCTACCAGAAAATAAAAGCTAACAGAGATTGGAACCTTTGCATGTACGGTTTGCAAACGGAGATGCTGGCTTGGAGAAGGCCCACCAATATATTCTGTTTTCATGAACAACTAAACATTTGCTTATGAAATGAATGGCATGCCCTACTTCAGTTGAATACTGCTTGAGCCTTTCCCTTTCTGCTCATGCTTCCCTGGGGTCATCAGGGATACTTCTCTGGAAACCTGTCCTAGTGCTGAAATTCACAACTCCACAAACAACAGGTCCTGCTTACTGATATAGGTCTTTGTCTACCTGCATCTGAAATAAGAGGAACCAGTCTGTGGGTCAAGACTGAAAACCACAATGACGATGGTGAGCTAGTTCTGGTCTGGTCTCTGCTTTCTACAGTTTGAAGGTGTTTCTGGGGGCTTTGAAATTGGCTCTTGGTCTCAGACATGTTTTCTAACTGCCTAGAACAACCCTGTTTATATGAGTGGGCTTGGCCTGATTAGGAACCTCTGTTCTCAGACATACTATAATTAAAGAAATAGCTGTAAGTTCAGCATGCTTATTGCTAGGTCTCTGGGGAAATGACCAGTTTGTCTCTGGCAAACAGGGAGAGTTGCTTCCATAAAACCTAGTCGCGGTGTCACTGGTTTGGTCTCATCTGTGTGTACAAACAAGAGTAGACATCAGATAATCTCAAGCACACAAGAAGGATAAATACAGAAGCTACTTTTGAAACACGAGTCCTGCCTGATTTTAAATTCTTTCCAGAGTAATTAATAATCGTCAGTCAATGGAGTAACTTTGTACAAACAGTGAATGGCACCAGATTCCCTACTGGCCCCAAATAAATACATGGCAGTTGGAGACTTCTACTGAAGAGGGAAAGACCATGCTCATTCCCCAGCTTCCAATGTTGTATGTAGAACCAGAGATCATAATCTGCCTCAGTTCCATTTGACCAGATCCTCCATTCTGGTCACTTCTAGCACAAGAACTTAGAAATTTCTAGTAAATGCCATTTCGGAATACCATTTTACAACATTTACAGATAAGCGATAACTTCATAAAATTGTGGCTTCAGTAAACCTTCAGAAAATTCACACAGCTTTAAGCTTTCCAAAAGAAAGAAGAAAGAAGAAACAAAAAGTCTTTAAAAGAAAAGCATTAGGAGTGTAAACAAATAAATAAATATTTGAATGCTTTGTCCAGGATGCAAAGAGTGCTCTTAAATCCAGAATCAATAAGGATTTTTTATCCTGGAAAAAGTTCAATAAATTATATTTCCCATCGGTAATCATTCCCAGTGGATGTCATCAAACTTTTCTCAACAAGTGTTTAAGTATCCTTGACATGGAATCTGGCAAACTGTTCAGTCAGAACATAGAATATTAACATTTCCTATAAGTAGCATGTAAAATCCATGCATTAATTTTTCCTAGTTCATAAGTATGCTGGACATTCTGAATACACATAATGTTTTGGTAAGCCAGAATTTTGGCTATTAAAAATGTCAGACACATAATTCAGGGTCTTTATACCAATACTATTAAGTAAGCAAATTAAATAAAGCAAGAACTGTAGAAAGTCAGAATTAGTTTATACCACACTTAAGTTTCTACAGCTACCTAATAGTGCAATATGGATTTATAAAGAAAATGATCTTAATCCTTGTGAAAATACTGGAGTCATATGTCAGGCCACACCAAAGCAAAGCAAACAGCCTAATGATTTGTGTTGGCTTACATATTCCAATTTTTTTTCAAGCCTGATTATTTTTTTTTCAAAATAGTACCACAGAAGGAAAGCCAAGGGAGCAGATTATTAATTCTGCTAGTGTCATTGTGGGTCATGACAAATTCAGTATGTGACTTTCTTCCTATGCTGGTCTCTTGTCAATTTCAAGTGGCCTACATTATATTCCAGAACGACAGCCTTGAATGCTATTTAAAACTAAAGAAAATTTTCATTTAAAAACTCTCGAAGAAGGGCTGGAGAGATGGCTGAGCAGTTAAGAGCATTGACTGCTCTTCCAGAGGTCTTGAGTTCAATTCCCAGCAACCACATGATGGCTCACAACCATCTGGTATGTCTGAAGACAGCGACAGTGTATATACATACATAAAATAAATAAATATGGGGTTGGGGATTTAGCTCAGTGGTAGAGCGCTTGCCTAGGAAGCGCAAGGCCCTGGGTTCAATCCCCAGCTCCGAAAAAAAGAACCAAAAAAAAAAATAAAAATAAATAAATAAATAAATATGAACCTTAAAAAATTAAAAAGAATGCTTTTTAAAAAACTGGCAAGGAAATATCACCTATATAAATTATCAAATTCAAAGGGCCTACATTGTACACCCAAACCATCAGACATTTTGGTTTCTATACACAGGGAAGAAGAGGTGACTTCTGGAAGTTCACTGCATGGTTGGCCATCATCAGTCCCTTAACCAAAACCTCTCCTCTCTCCCGGGATCACTGAATCTGCTCCAAGCTGCAGCAGGCACCCGCCTTATCCTCCTCTAGGCCCATTTCCTGGTTGCTTCTGGGATGGAACAAAAAAACAAACACGTCAATCGGTTAAATGCTTTTCAGTCTTCTTAAAAATACAGAACAAGGCATGACCCCAGCCTACCTGTTTGGCTTCTCCCTTGTGTGAGCTCCACCTCTCTGGTTTCATTCATGCTCATCACCATTCAAACCCTCTAACCACCTTCTCTTGGTGGCAGGATCTTTGGTTGTTCCTCCAGCCCTTAGATACAGTCGTGGTGAGAATAACCTGGTAGGTTTCCTACTGGAAGGAAACTGAAGGTCCCTTCCCACAGGGCAGGTGACTGAAATACCTGTGGGAGAAGGCAGTATGAGGGGAAGGGCTTTGTCATGGAATCTACTCTATTTATTTAGATTCACACGTAAAAGTTGGTAATTAAAATATCTAGGGCTGTTGAGATGGCCCAGTGCATAAATCACTTGCTATACCATCCTGACAACCTGGGTTCATATCCCAGGATACACAGGATGGAAGGATAGAATGGACTTCTGTGCTGTGGCAAACACACACACACACACACACACACACGTACACACACACAGAGGCACCCAAAAACATGTAATAATAAAAAAAGAAATGATCAATTAAATATTAGTACTCCAAGAGAGAATTTGGTTTTAGTAGAGTTATTGAATAGGTAAGACTCTAACAGCATGCTTAATATGAACACTTAACGCCTTCTACTATTATTATCATTAATATCTATTTACTCAAGTTTCTACAAAGCCGTACAGTTTCCAGAGGCCTATAGGCCTTATGAACCATGCCTATCTATAGTGTATAATGTATCAAGTAATCATAATCTCAATCTATGCTAATATAATACAAACGAATGCAGAGGAAGGGATGAGAATTAGAACTCAAGCGTGAACTTAGCTCTGAAGGGGAAATTGGTAATTGTTTTCCGTTGCTCCTACCAGAGGTGGAATTAAAGTCTACATCCTACACACCATTCTGGCGTTGTCTTAAGCTCTTTCTCATTATTTCTGTCACAAGAAGCTCTCTTCCTGGAGCCAGGTCTGGATCACCCCTCGTTCTATTTGGGTTACACTCACCATTGCTGCATCAACACCCAAGAGCTGCTTCCAATTGATTCCTGCCACTTGGATTTCAGGGGAAAGGACCCAATACAATTGCTTTTAGCAAGAGAACCTCAGTTCTTATCGGAACTACAGGTCAAGCCCACATGTTAACAGTGTAATCCTGTGAGCACAGCTGAACAGCCATGCTAGATCAGCATCCTGGCCCTGCTCCACAGGGGAGATCAGGCTGCTTCCATGTTGAAACATTGTCTTCCCATCAGTCTTCTACATCTAAGAAGTCAGCTTTAAGTGATGTGTTCATTTCATTTATTTTTCAAAGACCATATTCTATTCTGTTCCCAATATCTTTCTAGGAGGTAGAGATCCCAGTGTTGGGCTGCTGCTGGGGCATGTGACAAACTACTGAAGGCAAATAAACCAGGAAGGGAAGATGCAGCAATCACCATGCATGGCTAGGTGCAGCACGGCCTTGGTGGGGTCCATGACATGGTTCCTTCCCCTGGTACAGGGCCAGTGGTTGTGGGCCTACATGAGTGTCAATGGCTGCTATGGGCATAAGGATTATTTGTAAAGTTATGTACATATTTTTACATTCCTCTTTTAAGGATTGTCCCCCATTAACATTAATGACTCCATGACAATCAGAGACAACAGGAGTCCAAGAGGAGAAGGTGTGGCTAATGCCTCAGCAAACTGATAAATGCTGGGGCCTTCAGGACAGCCCTTAAGGCTGTGGAAGAGAACTCTAAAAACATGAATCCAAAAATATATGATTTCTAAAGTATGCAAAAATATAAGGATATGGTATGAACTGTATAAGGAGCTTCACAGATCTAAAGGAACAAGGCAGCTACACTGAGCTAGCTTGCCTGAAAGATACACAAGTAGGCAGATACAAAGGCAGGCAGATTCCTGAGTTCAAGGTCAGCCTGTCACCATGCACCATAGGAAGGAGGATGCTACAGACCAGTGAGTGCCAGTGGAGATCCTCTTAGCTTCATTCTGTAAGGGCTAGACATCTCCAGTTTTGAAATAGGGTGTGATTGTCAGTCTTGGGAATACACTGTGCTCGTGAACATATATTAGAGTTCTGTTCTTGTTTTATTTATGTACTTGTTCTTTAATATGTGTCTGTATGAGTGAGGTCTGTGCAAAGAAGTACAGATGCTCACATAGTTCAGAGGCACCTGATACCCTTGGTTCTGGAGCTGCAGGCAGGTGTGAGTTACCTGGTGTGGACACTGGGAATTGAACTCTAGTTCTTTGACTCTTTTTTTTTTCTTTTTTTTTTTTTTCGGAGCTGGGGACTGAACCCAGGGCCTTGCGCTTGCTAGGCAAGCACTCTACGGCTGAGCTAAATCCCTAACCCCTGGTTCTTTGACTCTTAATTGCTGAACCGTCTCTTCAGCCCACAAAGTATAGCTTTAAAAGGTATGGCCTCAGTTCTCACATCTAAACAAGTATAGATCACATTTTAAAGTGTAGGGGAGTAAAATAAAATACATCTATACATTGTAACAATTGGTGGCATAGTATTTTCATTGTCTGAGGAACCATATGTCATCTTAATTATTTAAGTTGTGTGGGCACAAGAGTGTATATATGATCTGTGGAAAGTCTATGGGTCCCTGAACTGTGGCATCTGCAGGGGCTTGGGCTCTATTCCTATTGGTTACTGAAAGGCACTTACTTTTAAGAAATTTACTGGTCCTCATGAAGAATTCTTCTTGGAAGGGGTTATTTACAGACCTCAATTGTCAATAGTATTGTGTTTTCTCAAATTGTGTTAACATAATTCACCATGTATCACAATAAAAAATGTGACAAAATTTAAAAGGATGTGTACAAAAAGACAGCTGTGGTAAATAACTTTAGTAGTCAAGTATAAGTAGGAATATTTATAAAGGTACATATATACACAAATATCTATATCTATATATACACATTATTATATCATATACATGCACAGAGACACAAGCGGACATGCACATGTGCACACACACACACTGTTTATAAATGAGTTCACAATGAGATTATTAATATTGATGACACAATAAGTTCTACTAAACATGACATGTCTGGTAACTTAAAATATTTTCCTCCCTTCATATTTATTTCAAGCCATTTATAATCAAATGCTTTCAACACACCTAAACGAATGGAATAGAATTCTAAAAGAATGGAAAATCAGAATGTAGCAATCTAGCTTCATGCTGTAAAAAGAATAATTACATGACTGTAAACAGACTCATCAATGTTATTTACCTTTTAAACATATGTTATTCACAAGTGGTCAACACACGAAACATGTGAATTCATACCTACATGCAACCCAAATTCTAAAACTCATAAGCTCAATACATTTTAACTATGCCTTTCAATTTGGTAGGGTGTTGATGCTTTTGGTTGATTGAGAAGAAGAGAAACAAGAGTTTTTGAAAAAATTACAAAAAGAGGCACTAAGGGAAGAGTGACAACAGGTACCCTATCCCATGATGTTTATTTTTCTTTCTCCCTGGTTTCGAATGGGTTAGCATATCAGTAAAACAAGAGGTAAACAGAGCCCTATCTCAGATTACATTGGCTCCTGGGGCCATCAACAAAGGAAATATCCGTCACCCCACAAAAAACACAATGATTGCCTGTTACTGGACACTAGCAGTCCCAGCCTAGCCACCAAATGGCATAGTTAATGAATCCACTCATTTCTTGTACAAATAAACCAGAAAAAGGAAGTGGCTGGCCAAAGGACTCTGAAGGTAGATGGGGAGAGGGTTAATACAAGTTCTCAGAGCTGACATTTCCTTCTTATTTAAAACATGCTTTTCTTGGGAAAGACATGATCTTGATATGGTTGACTAAGCCACAGGCAATGGCAAGTACCAAGACCCTTTAGATGTTTGTTCTTTTTTTCACAAATGGAAAAAAAATCAAAAAGGAAAAATTTTTTTAGTATACTGTAGCTCCGAAAATTCTGCAGCCTGAAAACACAAACAACTGTTTTCCTCTTTAGTTATTATTTATATCTGCCTATTAGTTATTACACCAAAAATGCTTATATACCTATTAGTTACATAGACCTACAAATGCCGATGTTGATAAGATTTATTTGATTCATCACGATTTCTGAGAGGCATTTGCATTGTTCATAGCCTCTGTTCAAAACTCCCTACCTACAGAAGTAGAATTTAAGAAAGTGAATGGGAATGTGTTCAAAACAACAGGCTAAAAGACATCCAGGAACACTTTGTTTAATGGTTACAAAATAAAGGTTCGATAATATATTGCCTAAATCATAACTTGTCCAAATAATGGAATAGTGCGGTGGTTTTGAAAGCATTAGGTAATGAGAAAAAAAATCCCAATAACGTGTTTGATGAGAAGGGTAAGTTGTAATGGAAATTATATATATTTATTTTTATATTTTTTGAGGTTTAAGTTTCAATGTTTATTGAATTTTGTTAACACAAACATATAACTTCATAAGGTCTTTGAAAGGATAATGGATGTTAATCAGAATTCCCTGAGTGCATGTGATAATATGAACAATGCTTTTTTGCTTTGCATTTTTCTTCATTTTCACTTTGAATAATGAATATTTGTCTTACAAAGTTCCTTTGAAAAACAAAACATGTGGCATCATAATGTGTCTTAGTCAGAATGCTCTGTACTAAACTGGGAAGATATTTTTCAGCTCCACAAACAAACAGCATCCCTTATTCCTCATTTTTATAGCGAGATATTTTCTTGATGACACAGAATTCTTCCCAGAGCAGTTTTCCATGCTCTTAGCCCTTCTCTGTGACATAAATTAATATCAGCTAATCACCATCTGATGCTTATGCCCCATACGTTTGGCGACTTTCAGCCTCCTTTCTCTTCCTTAGGCTGGAAAGTGACAGTCCCTTTAATCTTTTCTTATTGATCTTCTTTTCTACTCTCTTAATCATTTTTGTATGAGTACAGAAACAATTCTGTAGTGGCAAAGATTTTGACAAAATTATAGCGAAGAGATTTTCAATATCATCATGTTTAACTGTGCCGTTAGAAAGGTCACAGTTTCTGTGCATATCTTTTCCTTTTTCATGACATAACACAGGCAGGTTTCAAACTCCTGGAAGACCTCCTGCCTCAACCTCCCATGTGCTAGGTTTATATTTGTGAGGCATTATACCTGGGCCATTTAATTTTCATAGACCTTAAGTTAAATAGAATCACACAGACCATTCCCCAAGAGCTACACATCTTACACAGTAAAAGAAAAATTTGAACTTTTATTTACCATGTGTATTAATTAACTCAGTGTGCATTAAGAACGTTCTTTTAAAATAAGCATTTAAAATACTTGTTTCTTTTTGTTATGTGTGTGGGTATTTGACTATACGTATGTATGAATACGCACCACATGTGTGAAGACGCTTGCAGAGGACAGGAGAGGCCATCTGAAACCTAGAACTGGAGCTGCAAGCAGTTGTGAGCTGCTGTCTGGACGATAGGAACTAGACTAGGGTCCTCTGCAAGAGTAACACATGCATTTCACCACCAAATCATCCCTCCAGCTCCATTAAAGAACATCTCATTGGGCACTTTTATGTGATATATGTTAGCATCATATTAATGTGTCTCCCATATGAAGGGCTTCTAAGTATATTGCATACATGTAATCCTGTCATTCAGGAAGTAGAAGGTGGAGGATCAAGAGTTCAAAGCCAGGCTGAGGTACATGCGACTCTTTCAAAATAAATTAATAACATAGTAAATGAAAGTGATGTGGGTTGGGAAGAAGGCCCAGTCAATAAAGTGCTTAACATCTGAACATGAAGATGTGAATGGAGATTTCTATCATCTTTGTAAAATCCGGGCATAACAATGCACATTACCAGCCCCAGTCCTGAGAACATGGAGATAGGCGGATCTCTGGAACTTGCTGACTAGCCTAACCCAATCAGTGAAATCCAAGTTCAGTCAGTGAAAGACCCTCTCTCAACAACTAAGCTGGACAGTCACTGACAAACACACCCAATATTTGGCTTTCACAAATATTTTCATATACACCTACACTCACACTTGTATGTGCACACACATGTACACACACACACACACACACACACACACACACACACACACACACACACACACACACACACTGAGAGCAAGAGAGTGGGAGAGCAAGAGCGAGAACAAGAATGAGAATAAAATAGCCTAGAGAAAGATCTCAGGGTATAAAATCACTCTTTGCCTAACAGCCTGAGTTTGATTCCTAGGATCCACGTGGTGGAAGGAAGGAAAGAATAGATTCCCAAAGTTGTCCTTTGACATCTAAACATGCTTGAATGTCATATGTGTATCTACACACACACACACACACACACACACACACACACACACACACATACACACACACAAACAAAACAATAAATTCAGATATTGATAGGTATATCGATAAAAGAAAATCTTATTTATCTACAAGTCAAATTTAAAACCTATCTTAAGCACCTTCAACCTCTGACTGACAGGTTGAAATTAATATTTTTTCTTATTCAAGGTGTTTACCAGCAGCATAATTATAACTGAAACACAGATTAAATACTTATGCTATGGTATATCATGTGGAACCTTTGAAAAATATGATTTCTCCATGGTGATATATTTTTGTTGGACACATCAATTACTTAGACATTTTATATAAATAAAAAGAGCATAAAATTAAAATTAAAGAAATATGATTGACTAGAAAAGTGAGTAGGTAAATTGCAAAGTTATTGTTTTACTGACTTTGTTCCATATTTCCAATATTTTCATAATCACATCCTTGCATCAGCACCCTGATTTCTTTAAGCATCACATAAGCCATCCTGAGTCACAGTGGCTTCTTATCAAAATCTGAACTTGAATAAGGTAGAGGAAAAACACTGCCTCAAGCTACTCTGCACTTTGATTCTGTTTCTTATTGAGACCAAGTATTGTTACATTGCCCAGGCTAGGCAACCTGGGCTGGGTAGCCTAGGCTAGGTAAGCCAGGTTGGGTAGCTCAGGCTAGGTAACCTGAGTTGGGTAGCCCAGGCTAGGTAACGCAGACTGACTTGAAACTTTTGATCCCCTTGTTTCAGGCTCGAAAGAGTTGGGGTAACAGATAAGAGTCACGGAAAATTGAACTTTGAGAGTTTGTGTTTCTATGCTTCACTTCAATCTACTCCCCCACCCCAACCCCATTGTAACAGCAGAAATTGTCTCACTCAGTCACTGTCCTGTTGCATATATAACAATAACAATGACAACAACAATAACAAAACTCCAAAAGAACAAGATACAAAGTAAAAAACAGGGGAGTCCTGGGTAGTCTGTCATGACGCCAATCTTTCTCTAAGCCCAGGCATGAAGAATCACTTACAGACATGAGTGCAAAAGGGAGACCACACCTTCCAACATAAAAAGACTTGACCTGCCCTGAGGTGGCCTGGTCTCTACTAAAGGAGGAATAATCAGATTCCTGGATGTAAGCTAAGGGACCAGAAGGACCACTATCTTCCATAGAAGCAATATGCTGTTTTTTATCAGAAGAAGGATAGGTCTTAAAACCATTACTAGACACTTTGTGGGCCCATAGTTATAAGCCAGCTTTGTTTGTCTTAATTGCAGATGTTGGGTGGATGGACAACCCCCATGGCTTTCAGATTCTTCACCTTCTGAGGAAGGCATGGGCTTTATTTGTTGTTACCCTTTATCACCCTGATAGTGTGATATCTTCTCTACATGAGCAAGGTGAGTTTCAACAGAAGGGACAGAGTTGTATCTGCAGAGAATGACCAGGCTTGGCTTTTCCCTTCTAAAGTTCTTCAATCCACTTGGCAAATCATTACACGTGTCCTTTTAGATTTTCCCTTCAGGATAATTATTATTCTTTCTGGATACATTGGAAAAAGTCCCAGAATATTTGTCCAGCCATAGCATTCAAATCATAAGGCCTAAGACACCCTCTGTTTATTAACATAGCAACTCAGTCAATGCTTTTCTTAGCCTCACAATTTAGGCATTTCCCCGCTATTCCTTATATACAATGCTATTTTCCATTTTATTTTATTTTTTTTTTACAAAAAGCAGCACAAAGCATGCATAAGATAATATAAATGTCACAGCTCAATTAGTCGCACCATTTTACAAGAATAAAATCAGTTTCATTACAACGGGAAGGAACAACATTCTTACTTTTGCCTGAAATTGGGAAGCAGCATGCGTTTATAATCTTTGGCCTGTAACTGAAAGAATATAGTTTTAATTTGCATTTAAATAAAGCAAATCTCCCATTGCAGAGAATTTTCTTTTATTAGTCCCCATAAACAAGATGGCATTAAAGTGCAGAGCCTGCTTAAGTGGGACACGAGGATAAATCAAGAGGATAAACGGAGCAATATCGTGAGAGAAGGGAAATCCACCCAAGACAAACTTAAATAGTTAACATTCTGAATTCTTGCCATCCATTAAAGAAATGCTAAGGCCTCAGAGATTTCCATTTGCCGAACCTATACTTTTAGAAGAGATGTACTTCAGGCCTAATAAATACCTCCATTTATTACCCATTGGTAAGCACAGAACCATTCACTTGCGTGCATACTAATTGAGTGGGTACTGAGTTTATATCATTTGTAATTAGCCTTATAGATTTTATTCTTCCATAACAGAAAACCCAAGGTAGTCAGCATGGCAGATGCTATTGGTCTGATTCTATCAAGAAGCAAGTACTGAGTGTGGCAGTTGACCCAAGCTCTCCAGGCTTACTCTAGGAAGCAGGGAGGACTCTGTGTTCTGGTTTGTTCTGTATTTTCCACACAAGGGTGATGGCCTGGAAGTTGGGGGTGAACCGGAGTTTATTTCTTCTTTATTTCAGCACATGTTCATTGAACATAAACTATTCTTAGAAGGTTTACATTCCCCAGAGATGATGTGCTTGTCATATAAGCTTCTAGTCTGCTAAGCAGAAGACCAGGAGAAGATTTAACTCTCTGTGAGGCTGTCCAGGAAGTCTTCAACCGCTTGCCTACATGAAGTCAATCAGTTTTCTTGTCGGTCATTCTTCACCATCATCGGCAGAGCATTCATTCCACTATTCCTTTACTTTCTCACTCACTACCTGTTGAGGATAATGTGTGGTTTACGATAGGTTCTCACCACCCAAAACGGCAGCAGGAAAGACTCAGTTAACAATATACAGATAAGTTTTTACATCTAAGAAACAATGTTGCGAAATCAGCTGATCTGACTTCAATCAATAATGAAACACACGTTTCTAAATTCAAATGCTAAGTTTTATAACCCGCTAGACCACGGACACAGCCTCTCATTGTGAAAATATAAAATGACATTTTAAGAGGAATATTCAATATATACATAATAGAACATTCAATGAAAAAAAACATCCTCCATGTTTATGGTACATTGTACCTACAGTTTTTATTAAAATGCATGCCAAGAAGAACAATCTGTCTCTAAAGCTTAAAAGTTAGCATAAATTTAAGTGAGTTAAGGCTCAACCTATCATCAAGATACAATAGTTATTGGAAGTAATATTGAATGACATTAACAGTCATCCCTGATGTAGTAAAATAAATTTTAATCATATTTGAGAAACAAAGTGTAGATGAACTGATCACTTTGTATGCAATGAAATTCGTAATCATATTAATCACAGCACCAAAAATTATAAATATCCAATCCTCTAAAACTAAAGAGTTCCACAGACTTGTGAACTTATTATCTAAAGGGAACAAACATTATTAAAAATAAAATTATAGTATCAAAGCAATCTAATAGTAAAATAAATTCTTAATGGAATACAGAAGTATTGAAACATTATTAAATTAAATCTGGTTTTCATTTTTGAATGCTGCTATATACGAATATAGAGAATATATACTCACATAAACAGACTCTATCTTGGAAGGCATAAATCATGAAATTTAGATTAGTAAGATTACGAATGGTGTACATTTTATGTGAATGTTTTCTTCATGGTTTCTAATACAATCAGTAAATACAAATGAGAAAAACTATAATATTTAAAATGGGCATGCACATGCTTTATCAAAATACATTTAACCACTTGATTAGCAATGAAGTGGTGATTATCCTGTGTTTCTAAGGTGACTCCGGATGAGTCATTCGGCCTTCTTATTAACACAGCTTTTACTTTTGGTTATGCATCGATCTATAGCAGAGGGGTGAATGTACTGCCCTCACATCCAGAGACTTGGATTCCCCTAGAACTGAAGTTATTGGCAGCCGGGGACTCCCTGATGCAGGTGCTGAGACCTGAATTTGTGTCGTCTGGAGGAGTAGCAGGTACTCTTAACTACAAGATCATCTCTCCAGAACTCCCCTGACTTGTAAGGGTTGTTTGTTTGTTTGTTTTTGTTTATGGGTATGTGTATGTGTCTATGTAAGTGTATGCTATGTGTGTGTGGTGCCTCTCAGAGTGAGATGTCCCCTGGTGCTGTAGCTCCAGGGGTTACAGAGAGCCTGGTGCTGCCTAGAAGAGAAGTAACCTCTCTAGGCCCATCATTTTGTTGTTTTTGAGGTTAATTCTGCTTTTTGGTTATTTATATTTTGTAGACAGGGTGTTATTATGTAGCCCTGGCTGGCATAGAATTTGTAGTGTATCTAGGCTGAGTTCAATCTCATAGAAATCCACCTGCCCATACATACTGAATTCTTGTATTAAATATTTAGCCTAGTAGTACACACCTCTAATTCTAGCATTTGGGGGTACAGAAGCAGGTAGCTCTCGCTGATTGAGGCCGGCTTGGTCTACATAGTGAGTTCCAGGACAGTTAGGGCTATGTATAGTAACCGAGGTCAGGGGGGAGTGTGAAGGGATAAGAAAAGAGAGAGAGAGAGAGAGAGAGAGAGAGAGAGAGAGAGAGAGAGAGAGGAGAAAGAAGAGAGACAGAGACACAGAGACACAGAGAGATACAGACACACACAGAGATGAGAGAGACAGAAACAGAGAGAGAGACATAGAGACAGAGACACACCCAGAGAGATAAGAGGAGGGAGATTTTGATTCAGGCTACCCAAAAATCAAATGCTATCTCAAATGCCAAATATGAAAATTTTTCGTAACAAGAAAGGTTCTTCCATGAGATCTCAACCATATGGTCACTTAAAGAAACTTTCATAATGACAACACCATTTAGTATGCCAACATGGCTAAGGACACTTCATCAGACATTACCCAAGGATGAAGATCAGCCGGCAGTCAATGTCTTCTGAGAGAAGAGTAATAAGCTTTCTCCAGGTCTGGGCATCCTGACACACTTCCAGGTTACAAACACTCAGCTCTAAATGTATAAACATAAACACAACATTAAATAGAACTCCATAGGTTCTTACATATGTGTGTGTACATGCAAAGACAACAATGACAAAAGGTCATAATTTGGAGAGAGATTTGGTGGGGGCATTGGAGAAACAGAAGAGGAAATAGAATGGGTAGAATTAGCATAAATATAGTACTCATGTCTGAAATTATCAAAAAATTAAAATGTGAAATGAGTCAATGTGAGCTATAATATAGGAGAATGACTTGTAGCATACACTAGGGTTTCCATACATTCTATCTACTATCTAAACACCTGCCATTAGATCATAGGGATAATAATCATGAATGATTATGGTAGAGAAACCCAATGTGAAAAACTAATTTTGGCAGATAATTGCCTAATTTCTACCAAAAACCTAAACTATCTTAAAATTAGGAAATTCATGCAGTATGAGTGGTTTTAGTTAAATATGTTAGTCAAATACCAATATAAATGGCACCCAATGGAAATTTGCCCTATTGGAAATAGTCACTGAATGTAGATTTTTGCAATTGTTATAATTTTTAAGCAAAAATATTTTTTCAAGGTGAATGAACATCAAATTGGTAAACAAATTTTCTTTACTGTATACTATTACTAACTATCCCAAACCCTGAGGGTTCTTCTTGAACCAGGTTAAATTTGGTCCAGCTACTTTGGCTCACTAAAGCCTAATTTGCTTTAACCTATCTTTGGTAACTAACAGTAGCCAAACACATGGCTAAGTTACAAAAAGTATCAAAGATGGATTCATTCCACTGAGCAAGTCTACTAAGTAACGAATTTTGCAATGTTTAACCTAAGTGAAAGTTACTTCAATGTACCAAAAGGAAGGAAGAAAGGAATTAAGGAAGGAAGGAAGGAAGGAAGGAAGGAAGGAAGGAAGGAAGGAGAGAGAAAAGTGTCTTCTTAGAGTTTATTATGAACCTTAGCAAAGATCTGAACATGATCTTTCCCCATTAGGTTCTTGTTGACAATGGGGAGAAAAATGGATAAGTATAAAAGTCACAGTATGTTTTAATTGGTACAACTAAGAAACCATCAGTTCATATGTTCTCTTCCTGTGTATCTCTTCAATAGTGTTTTTTTCCTTTTTTCCCAACATCAGCTTTTGTAAGATTGCAGAAATGTAGAGACCACCATTAAAAATTTGAAAAGGAAGTCCTTGTCTGAAATATGTAGTTACACAAATATATGTTCCTCCCATCCCCTGCTTTTAACTTGATTGTTGGGTAGAGAGTTGGCACATAGCCAAATAAGTTTGAATGTTCCACTAGCTTTGCATGGATATCATCTAGTTCAAGCAAACTCCTGTAATAAAACCCTGGAGAGGAAAATAAAGAAAACCAGCCCTGTGTAAATATACAAATATTTAACATCAGAAAATGAGATCTGATCATAAAAATAATTACATATTGTTTATATTTTCCTATGCCATCATTTTGGGTTGGCACACATTTTTTTTTTACTTTGCTTCTCATCCTCCCTTTTGGTCCCACACTGTCCTACCTGTGGACTAAATGTTAGTCAGTTTTACCATCACAATGTGGAAAAGCACCAAAACCAGAACAAAGGTGAAAGTCTGTGGTGAGAAACAAGTGAATAAAGGCCTTGGGAACCCCTGTTTCCCCCTACAGAGAGGGGACAGCCCCTGGACTCCTTAACGTATTTATACTCTACGTAGCTTGTGACATCGATTTTGTTACCTCAGTTTGCTGGCCAGTCACCATGGGGTACTTAGATGGTACGGCATCCTGCCTGGTGCATAGACAGTGCATCGTCACACTTTGTGCTTAGAGGATACAACATCACGTCTGGCTTGCATGAAGGAGTGCGGTGATGTAACACCGATACAATCTTCCAGTTCTTAAAAGTATATCTGTCATGGTAGTTTCAGGTCATTTAGGTATGGTAAGGTCAGGCCAAGCACTGCAGATGGGCAGGTTCCCAGCTTCATCCTCATCCTTGGCTTGTGACAGTCTCTACTTGTCACCAGAGTGACTTCTGAAAACAGACATCCCAAACTAAGAATGTCTCACATATTGCCAGCACTTAGGCTTTCTCTGAAAAATATAACTAAATTTAAATATAATCTTTGTATGAAATAGCTATTTACTTTATAGAGAGTTCCCTCTTGGTGTGCCACACCATTTTACCTCCATTGCGTACGTTTGTGTTTGTGTCTGTAACTAGCTGGCTGGGGGCTAAAGACCAGCAAGGTCACGTTTGGCTCGGATGAGCAAGAAGGCTAACAAGCCCAATGCTTGGGGTCTAGGAATTTCTGAGTGTTAAACTCTTCTGCCCCTCCACTGTTCTCTCTAAGGTTGTCAAGACTGACTGGTTTTTATTATGTGACTGAGGACAAGGGCCCTCTTATAAAGATGGAATGGATCAATAACCAGGAGTGTGACCTGTGTGTGTGTGTGTGAGGACATAGACAAGACTGTGAGGGAGCAAGGGGAAGGGACCTGATGTCAGGAAGGCATTCAGGACCCTTTCCCACCAGACACTGCCTGACTCTTCCCTGTTTAATGCCAATGGAGTAAATGGTTCCTCCTTAAAATCAGAAAGGGTGGTGAAACATCTTAGAATGCTAACAGTCCCTAAGAACTGCTTGCTAACTCAAATTAAGAGGGAGTTCCTTTGTATCTTGGGCTCCAAATGCCACTTAGATCATTGGCTTGCTGGGGCCCTATGAGGGATTTATAAACAAACTGATCTGAAGATTCTGCTCCGTGATTCAGAAAAAAAATACACACACACACACACATATATATATATATATATATATGTATATACACACACACACATATATATATACATATATATATATATGTATGTATATACACACACACACACACACACACACACACACACACACACACACACACACACACTGTAGATGAATGGTCACATCTGCTTTGTGACAAGCATAGTTTTAAGGCTCCCTCTAGTATCATTGACCACAGCTTCTTCCCAGAGAATTAATGAGCTGCGTTTCAAGGTGACACCTAGTGACAGAGAGCAGGAAGACAATTCTATTGATGTATTGACACACAAATGCTGTCCACAATAGCTCCTTCCATGTACCAAGCACTGAATGCTAAGGACTAACTCTTGAGTGAACATACCATCTCATTTAAATATCAAAACAACCCCAAGACAGGACTGTGTTGATGATGTGATACACACTTACATGGTATTTTGCTAAGACATTGTTTTGATGAGGCAAGGCCCATGGGAGAATATGTGATGTTTGGAGACATATAAATAGGACTCGATAGGTCGTGAAGGTGCACTTGCATAGCTAGCTTTGCAATGCTTCATTGGTCTCGTATCTTCATCTTCACTGATCTTCACTTCATTGAGAGAGGCACGGGAACAAATTCTGGCATCCCAATTGGTCTCGGTTGATCTCTTGACTCATGCCAATTCTGTGGAGGCCAAGCTGTGCCTGCTGAATCATGCCACCACTACTGACTTGTGTTTGGTTTCCTGACACTACTAAACTGGACTGCTGGTATCCTGCCAAACACAGATTGAGATCACCCGAAAGAATTCCTTCTAAACAAAGTCCACATCTCCCTGTACTCTTTACTGTCATTTGTCCCCTACCTTTGGACACTGGGCTAGAAGAGGGGATGTTAAAGCCTTTGAGAACCCCTATTAAAAGTAGGTTTAGAAAAATCTAAGCCTACACTGTGTCTCTATCATTTATGAAAAGTCTCAGCTACGCAGCTACAGAGTAAAACTTGAAGAAGGACTAAAAGCAGATTCAAGGCCAAGACTTCCAGTGCCATCAAATATAACCTATTGTTATTAGGCACACACCCTCCTGTGACATTTTTTAGAGACAGGCCAGCCTAGAAGAGGCTCACACTAAGGACATGGATGAACCATGAACTCACACTCTCATTGAGAAACACTGAAGAAATAATGAGCAGATGAACAGGCAGGTATGTCTACAAATGACCATGTGTGTCTTCTCAGGCAAAGTTAGGCTACCGTTACTGAAATGGAACAAAGCACTACAAATCAGATGAGTGAATATTTTGCGACATGTCAACACAAATGAGTCGATGATAAGGAGCAGGTAGGAGGGAGAAGCCACAGCCCAAACAGAGGTCAGTGGATAGAAGAATAGCCAGTCAGAGATAAGACGTGTGCCTAGTATCTTGTTCATAGAAATAAAGCTTGTTTTGAATAAAATATATTTCATTATAATAGAAAGCTGATTTCAAGAAAATGTTGTTCCTTCAAAATGTTTAAGTTGTTTTCTTAAAATCATCTATTGTAAGGAAATACATTTTATTCAAAACAAAGCTTAATTTTTAAAAACAAGGAACATGATTTTCTACCAGCCTATCTGAAGAATGGAGAGATATGGAAAACAGATGTCTTATAACCTGCTTCTGTTCATCAATACATAATCAATACATAATTACGAAGTAATTTACAATAGTGCATTTATTGGTTTAACTTCAGCCATGATCCTGCAGAGGATATTTATACTTTAGAAAAGATATTTTACTAAATTATTGGATACAAATTGCTACTAAGCAATCCTAATTAGAAAACAGATGCTGGTGTGAAGATCGTGTTTTACCTTGGGACTTGCTTGATCCCAATATAGTTGCGTTTTTAATGGATTAATGTTGCTGGGCCATCACAACTGGGAATAGCTCACACCAGTGCTACTGGGGCAAGCCTTATGCCTCGGCATATGGCAAATGGAAAATAGCCCACATTTCCTCCAGAATGCTCTGATAGCACACACACACACACACACACACACACACACACACACACACACACACATGTGCACATAGACACAACACAAATATACACATCTGTGTAGACACCCATAAACACATACATGCATATGCAATGTACATACACATGTATTCGTGCATATATGCATGCACACATATATGCATATACACATACATGCATACAAACATATACACAGACACAAAATCAAGAAAAGGCACACAGCAGAGTTAATGGTACAACTACAAACTAGGTCCAATGTGTTATGTATGTAGGCTTTCCCAGAGATGATGCCACTTATGAATTTTTGAAAGAATCTAACAAATGGAAGGAAGGAAAGGAAGGAGGGAAAGAAAGAGGAAAGGAAGAGGAGGGATGGAGGGGTGGAAGGATGGAGTGATGGAGGGATGGAGAAAGGAAAGGAAGAACAGAAAGAAATAAGTGAAAGGAGAAGAAAAAGAACTATTTTCTTTGGAAGTTCACTGCTGCCTATTATTATTGCTACTGTTTTATACAAATAGATTTTCAACAGTTATATATTGGTTTATGTTAAGCTTAGCAATCCATCACTACTTTTAAATATCGTATGAGTTCTGACCTCTAGATTCTATGAACTAAAAAAAAAGAATTCAAAATAATCAAGCCGTGGGACTTGGCATGTATTATTATTTATCACCTTATTTTTATGAGTCTTTATGTCTACTATACTTCTGAATTTCCATTATTCATGATATGCCCTTTTTGCTGTTAACTCAATGTCCTTTATTTAAGAGTATTAATTGTAAGGATAGATGTGGTCCTTTGACTTTATAACCTTATTAGAAAGATCTGACCATATTTGGATTATGACAATGGGTGGTAGACCATAAATCCAGCCAGATACCAAAAACAGATATTACTGAAGTTATAAGTAAATTACTCAGTTGAGAGGTGAGGCTAGAAAAACAACACCCATCAACCCACTTAAAGGAGAAATTAGAAAGTAATTTAGAATTAGTGCCCCAATCAGACACCACAGGCTACCAAGCCAGAAGCCCAGTGCTAGGAATAGCTTTCCACTTTGGGTATTGTTGGTCAATAAGGCCCCACAGACTCCCAATCACTACCAGTCTTTTGGTTACTCTTGACGGTCGTCTCCTATTGCTGAAGAGACCAGCTATGTCATTAATATTGAACTTGTCAGTCAGGGAGGTTGAAGAAAAACAATGTGTGCCACTACTGTTCTGGTCAGCTTCTGGTCAACATGACACATGATTAAGATGGTCAGTTCAAAAGAAAGGACTTTAGATCATGGGTTCAGAGGTTTTAGTGAATGGTCACATGTACCTGCTATACTTGGTCTGCTCCTAGGTCAGTGTCCCAAGGTAGAGTATGCCGTGAAGGGCATCTGTTATCTGAAAGCCATCCAGAAAGCAAAGAAACAGAATAGAAGGACCTGGAGTTCCAATATGAACTTAAAGGCTATACCTTTGGCCCACTGTAAAACTACATCTAGTAAGGATACCTTTACTTCCCAAGAGTTCTATGGGATGGGATCAAGCCTCTAGCATATTCATCTTTTGAGAACATTCAAGATCAAAGAGGTAAGCACCCTGTAAGGAAATGTAGCTAATTTTTTCTTTGTTCTTTGAACCCTAAAGCCTTCCTTATAATAAATTCAGAATAAATAGCAGACAGAAGAAAATTTAGCCAGTGTTTACCAAGAGCAAGAGCCCTGGGGATTTGTAGCATGTTCATTATATTGAGTTTCAGCACTTCCAAGAAGACTTCTAGAGTTTCCACCAATATTCTACATCTTGGGAAGGAGAAGTCTGGTATGCAAGACAAGGTACTCAGATTATAGCAGACTTCTCTGAGGCTTATGTCAAGCAGATTCTCTAAGAACTGGTTTCTGGTGGCCTTGGTCAGAAATTCATATGGATGTTCAATTTTATCTCAACATATAAAGAAATTGGTCTTTGTCATACCAATCTTTATAACATGATAGCACTGATCAATTGAAAGTGAAGTTCACTTGAGAAATGAATCAACCATTAACTGCTATCCAACAAACAGAACTGAAGCAGACAATTGCAATTATTGAGTTGAGAAATCTCTTAAATTAAGAACAAATAGAATTCATTAGATGGTGATGGGAGTTGAAGCCTCACCCACTGAGCTTCATCTCAAGTCTGTTACCTACGGGCTCAGTGTTGGTCAAGCATGAGAAAAGTCTTGGGTTTGATTCCAAGCACTTCTCCTGAAGAGCAACGGAACAATGACCAGAATACACCTACATGCTAGCTTGAGAGAACAGGTACATACTGGTCCATTTTACCAAGGTCTATGCTTCATTGGTCTGGGAAATCTACTGCTCTTGGTGCAGATCTGAGAAAAACAAATCTCTCTGGATTTCATCATGGACAGAGAAAGGTAACCATTGTTAAATATACCAAGGAAGAAAGTTCCAGTTTATTGACATGCTAAAAAAGAAATAGATGGATTAAAGGGAATTTGAGGGGAGGCCTTGGAGATCCAATCTAGGTCCTTGCATTTATTAGGCAAGAACTCTACCACTAAGCCACACCTTAGCATCACAGAGAATTTCAAAGCAATTGAATTTTCCTGCATGTTGCTGTAATGATGTATGCACACCATTTGGTGTCTGCTAAACTTAGACGCCTATACAGCAGAGTGAACTCTGGCCAAGCTGGGCACCAACTGCCACAGTATATCAGTGCTAGTCTGTTACAGTGTATCATCACTAGTCTGCCACAGTGTATCATCACTAGTCTGCTACAGTGTATCAGCATTAGTCTGCCACAGTGTATCAGCATTAGTCCACCATAGTGTAACAGTGCTAGTCTGCTACACTATATCAACAGTCTGCTACAGTGTATCAGCATTAGTCTGCTACATTGTATCAACATTAGTCTAGTATAGTGTATCAACATTATTTAATCATTTCCAAAAAATATTCCACACCTGTATATGCTTCCATTCACAGTGCTAGCCACATGGAAACATTGGAATGATCTGCTCAGGTTTTCTGAAAATCTAAAATGCTTATAGAAAACAGTCTGTGAAATTAAAGAAATCCATCTGATTATATGTTTGAAAACTGGATCCAGACAGAAAAACCTTGAATGAAAGCCCATGCATTTCTTTCTCCCTGGGCTACAAGAAATTAAGTTATCTCTGTATTCTTGGATCTACAGATTCAGCTAACCTACAGGTTGAACAAAAATCAATTCATCTGAACACTTAGAGAATTTTTCTTGTCATTGTTCCCAAGCACAGTGTCCACATAGCATTTCTATGGCACTGAGCAGCACATGTCCTCCAAGGATGATTTCAAGTACAGGGTGTGTGACAGTGCTACACAAGCCTTGTGCCATTTTATGTAACACATTTGAGGGTCTATAGATTCTGCTAGCCTTGAAGAATTCTAAAATCATTTCCTTATGGATGCTAATGAGAGATAGGAGCAGTGGAAAGGGATATCCTGCCACAGTTCTGTGTGATCAGTCTATGGCAAGTATTTTGCTTTCTGTTTGGAAGGTTAGTGAGGAATTTATTCCATCACCTCTTTCATGTAAAGCCTGCCTGCCTTGCCAGTTTTCAAATCCCTGTCACCACCACCACCACCACCACCACCACCACCACAACCATGACCACCACCACCACCACCATGACCACCACCACCACCATCATCACTATCATCATCACCACCATGACCACCACCATCATCATCACCATCATCATCACCACCACCACCATCATCACCACCACCACCACCACCACCACCACCACCACCACCACCACCACCACCATCATCACCATCATCATCATCATCACCACCATATACTTACGTGAGAGTGCTTGCCATGGATGTGCAGTATCTCTGGATGAGAAATCACCAGAGTTAGTAGTAGTCGTTCTTAGCCCACTGCAGAAGCAGGGCTGCCAAGAACCCAGTGTACCCTGGAAGCAGGGGGTTATGAAAATGAACATGAGTTTGAATTCAGTTTTGCTGACAAGTGAGCACACGGGTTTCAGTGGATTTCTTAACGTGCCTACTGTGCGCTCATCTATAGGATGGGACTACAGTGGTTGCTACAGGGAATAATATATGCACGGTAAGAGCACCACCACAGTTGCTATGATTTATATGAAAATGGTTTACGTACTTAAGGATGGAAAGTTTAAAGACATAGACTCGACCGCACAGTTCTCATAGCAAGGTCACCCCTGTCTCATTTCACAGTCTATCACAGACTTTGCTTACTAGACATTGTGAGAATAAATGGGAAAACACAAATGGGAAATCAAGAGTGGCTTTAAAAACATGTGACCTAGAATCCAACTAACAGATTCTGTCTACATCAACTCTTCCTTTTTCTATAATTTATCTCATCCTTCTGGCTCATTTCAGTTGCTAGGGAAGAGAAGGTTGAGGGGAAAATTAAGCAAAGAGACCTGTGATTGTTCATCTTCACTGTGAACTTAACTGGATAAGGCATGACTATTGACATGTATCTCTGAGTGCATCTGTGAGACTTCCTCCCGAGAGATTTAAATGAGAAGAAAGGCTAGTCCTGAATGTGGTCAGCAGCTTCCATTGCTCTGGGGTCTGAACCTGGATTAAAAAGGAGGAAGCTGACTCCAGATTTATCTTAGTGTCCTGACTGCAGATGTAACAGAGCCATCTCCCTCATATCCTGTCACCACGACTTTCCCTACCAAGGTGGACAGTTTACTTACTGTAAACCTTCCTCTTTTAAGTTCCCTTTGTTAAGGCTATTCAAGTTTCACTTACATTGTTGTAAGATATCCACAGGCAACATAGAGAAGGAAGGGGAAGGTCTGGCTTACAACACCATGTTTAAGTTCATCACTGAGGAGAAGTTAGCCGGGGACTCCAAGCAACTAGTCACACCATATTCCTGGTCAAGAGCAGAGAGAAGGGAACATTCCTGTGACATCTGTTTACTAGGTGGCTTGCACTCAGCTAGCTTGCTTCGCTCCAAACAGGTAAAGGAAAGATGACACTGTCCAGAGAAAGATGACACTAAGGAAGCATGTCTTCCCATATCAATTAACAATTCATACAACCTTTTCATAGATGCACACAGGTCAAACTGATCTAGATAATTACTCAATTGGGGCCTTCTTCCTGGGTGATTCTAGGATGTGGGGAGTTTATATTTAAAAGTATCCATCTCAGAGCCACTTTGTCATAAGTAAGGGACCGTATAGGTCCCTTGACAAGAGGAGGTCATCTATCAACTTCCATTTGGAGACAAATTCCAGGCTGATGCTCCTGAGCTTAGATAAGGGCAAAGAGTGGGTGAGAGGTCCTTCCTGTTGCAGCCAGATTCTCTGCTCTCTTATCACTTTGAAAATTTTAGTGGGAATAAGCATGTATTTCCATCTTAGTTTTTAAATTAAAATACAGTGACATCATTTCTCCCTTCTCTTTTCTCTCTCCCCAACCCTTCTAATATGTCACCTGATTACTCTTAAATTCATGACCTATTTTTATTGTCAGTTTACACACACACACACACACACACACACACACACACACACACACACAGAGAGAGAGAGAGAGAGAGAGAGAGAGAGAGTCCTAAATCTATAAATACAACCTAGTTAGTCCATGTAACATTACTTTTATAATTTTAGTGCCAACTTTAGTGCCACTTAGTATTATGTAGCCCATTGATTTTATGTGATTGTATCTATGTTAATTCCTAGAAAGAAGGGTTGTTTTATAGAAAGATGGAAGATTAAAAGCTTCTTCTTTTTGCTATATTATACCAATTACTAACTCATTCAACAAACCATCATTAATTTGGGCAGAAAAGAATCTTGAGGAAGAGCCACGCCTCCCTTTCTGAACCACTATCCTGTACTGGGAAGAAATAATGGAGATTACTGGAGGGGATTCTAACTCACAGGCAAACCTTGTACCAGTTACTAACGCAGAGAACAATAGTTGTAGGAGACCAGAGGACTTTGTGACAGCAAAGATACCTTCTGTGCTGTGCTCCTAACTCTTTGTCCACATCCAGGTCTCTGCTGAGAAGCAACATCCTGGAAGCAGCCAGTAAGTAACCTGTTTCTCCATCCCTCCACACCAGTTCATTCTACAGAACTCTCCTGTCTGCCCTGCTAAGTAAGCTGCATATTTATACATTTACCTAGCCATTCCCCCTTGCTGCCAGTTTCTTGCATTTCTAAGCTCCCGAGAGTGAAAACTCTGTGTTTAAAATATGCCCTCCCTTAACATGTCCTTCGTGTTAGAAACAACATACTTCTCTCAACGTGGTACTCAACTTCTACTTGCCTCTCTTCCTTCACTCTGAGAAGCTGGTTGTAGTCATTTCCTCCATGCCCAGTTTATCTGATGAAAATTTTCAAGCCACAAATTGCTAGAATATAGTAGACCTTCCCACACATACTTACTTGCAAAACCAAAAACTTGGATGTGAGTTCAAGCTCAAGGGAGCATCACCAGCCTAGGTAGTTTTGTCCTTGTATATTTCAAGAATCAAGCCTGTGGTAAAATGAAGCAAAGATTACTTAGCACTCAGAATGAGTCCATCCAGCAGGTGATGTGGCAGAAACAAGTTAATGCAATAAAAAAGTCACCCAGCTTGATGTAAAGGTTAGAACGGTTGATATATGAACATAACAAGACACCATTATTGGAAATTGAGTTTCTTAAAATTAAAACAAAAAGGTTTGGGATATTAGTAATATTCGTAGTCAATAGTAAGCAGATAAAAGTTTCATAATGACATATTAGCTAAGACTTTTCTTTTTCTAAGTGACCGATGCATCATGTAGTTAAAATTATTTTTATGATTAACTACTATGGGACCACTTTATCTGAAATCATTTGCTATTATTTAATATAAAAACCCCTCTGATACTATCAGGGATGGCAGACAATGGTAGGGGATAGTGAAAGATTATTTTTAATATTTGGCATAATGGTCTACCATAGTTCTTATTGCTATCACCACTAAAAAATTGAATTCAAAGAAAAGGTGATGTTGAATCTTCTCAGAATTTTGTAATAACAGCTAAGAGTTTTGAAGAGCTTGTTTCTGCCTCAGTACTTATTTGACCCTTGGTTCGTCTTTTAAAGCTCTTCAGTTTTAAAAAACATCATTATTTTTTCAAGGAAATTATTCTACCTTGTATTATTTTAAAAAGAATAATCTCATAAAACAATGGGAACTTCAGTCTAAACCAGAACATAGGTTTATAGGAAGGTTGGAACATGGGCAACAGGAAGTTGGTGTGATTAATATGACATGGAGAGCAAAGGTTAAAGGTAGAAGAAATCAGGGTCTTCCTTTGGGAATATTAGGCATTATAAGAATAAGTAAATACAGGGTGGTAAATAAAAGTAAGCATGTTGCTGTTCATATCCCAAACAAGTGCTACCAAGGCACATAAAGACACAACTTTCATGAGAAAGGATGAGCCATTCATCAACATTAGTGTGAATCAATTGTTGGAATTGTCTTCTGACTGCCTGTAAAGCAGTTGTCATGTAAGCCTTCTACCAATGACATGTTTTGTTTGTTTGTTTGTTTGTTTTGTTTTGTTTTTGTTCTTGTTTCTTTGGAAACAATAGAAAATCTCAGAAAAGAAACAGAAATTAGGAAACTTCAATCAAGTAGAAATTGTGGAATTGGAATGAAAACCTTTCTTTATGGACCTGACAGGATAGAGAAGATGGAAAAGAGAATGAGCCAATTTGAGGACAAATATGAGGCTTACTCAATGTAACCGAGAGGAAGAATGTAGTCGATGAAATAAACAACAGTAGCAAAGCAAGAAGCAGAAGCTGAAGGGATTGTGGGATGCTGACAAGAGTGCCACCGTCTGTGTGGAAGAACTCCAAAAGGACAGAGGAACGAAGACCATGAGGTCAACAATCTAGCATAAGAAAGTTGAAGCCAGGTCTTTTCAAATATGGTAAGAAAGCCCAGATTGGGTAACAAGTAAGACCATCTAGGGGATGCCTTGAGGGTAGAATGTTGGTTCTGGGGCACCTCAAAAAATGCTTACCAAGATCAAAAAAATGTAGGAGTGATGTCAACTAAACTGGAAAACAATAATGACAATTTAATACAGCTACAGAGTGCATGTTAAAAGGAGACTCACCTCTGTATAAGGAGATACCCATCTATATAGGGAGACATCCAAAATCTACGTTAGGGATAAGATAATTACCAAGGACAATATCAGATACTACAGAGTCCTAAATGGATGGATCATCCAGTAGGAAGATGTGGCTATACTAGGGGTGTATATATCAAATGTGAGGGCTTAAAACTGTATGACGCAAAAGCTGGCACGAATAAAAGGAAAATATACAAGTAGAAAGTCATAATCAAGGACTCTGACCTTTCACTTTTAGCAACTGATAGAGACATGATACTAGAAAAATTAGCAGGAATGTCCTCTCAAGGACAGCATCACACAGCAGCATCAAGCTGACATGATGGCATATGCAATACCCCGTGTTTACATTAATCGATTTGTGGGGAAGAAATGACTATGTTGGTACTTCCGATGTGTGAACATTCCATTTTCTTCTAAATTGTTGTCTTTTCTTCATTTAATTGCACCATAAAGCTCTTGGAACATTTTTTTAAATTAAAACAAAATTGCCAATAATTAAGTATTTTTTTTAAATAATCCTGGGTGTTTTCTTTAATCTCCTACTTGATCTTTGTTACTGTTTAAAGAGGTAACAGTTACTGCATACAGCTCTCCTATCTTCTGGTAATACCAAATCTGCTAGATTCATTTTATAAGTTTTACTTGAAATTTCATATATAAATAATCCAGCTGATGATGTATGAAGATGGATTTATTCTTCCTCAACCACTGGTGCCCTATTCTTGTCTTCTTGTGCTGTGACTTTTGGTACCAAATTGACCAAGAAACCTTAAGGGATGCCTCATGTTAACTTTAGGGATGTTGTTGTTGTTCCTTTTTTGTTTGTGTTGCTCTTTTTAAAAGTTTCTGTGCCCCTTGCTTGTGGAGAGTCATTTTCACAAATGGCTGTTACATTTTGCCATATTAATCATTCATAGGTTTTATTATTACCCTTTTGCTTCTTGATGTTGATTTGTTTGTAAACGTGTAGTCGACCTTGCATACAGTTGGTTCCGATATGTTCGATGGGATCCATGTTTGCTCCCACTATGGCAATACTGATTCTTTAAGTTGTGGGACTCATCCCTGTGGAGGGGTTTACAGGCTAGCACAGCACAGCACAGCACAGCACAGCACAGCACAGCACAGCACAGCACAGCACAGCACAGCACAGCACCTGAGAGGGATCAGCACTTCCTGTTTCAAGGATTGTAAAACACCAGTGAAGGCAGAGGTGGGAGAGAATCCCTCTCCATGCTGGTGCTCTGTGAAAACTCCCCTGGGAGGAGCACAGAGAGCACATGGCAAAGATAACGTTGTGTAGCCAAGAGACCAAAGGGGCCCCGATGGCATTTGCTACAGCAATTACAGAAATATTGCCTCCTAGATGCTGGAGACAGTGGAGCCCAGACATGTTTCTGCTCATATCTACCACCACAGTGTCAGTCTCTCCATCAGGAACCCTATTTTCCTGTTCCAAATCAGAAGGCTTTAAGTCATGTGCAGAAGGGGTCAATTAGAAACAGCCAGCTGGTCTGTGAAGCTAATGATGATCTTGGCAGTTGAACTTACACGGGAGCTGAGATTTATGATCCAGCAGCTACAACTCCAGCATCCAAAATTTGCCAGCATTTGACTCTGACAGTGCAATCGCAGAGAACAGCAGCAGCACCTGGGCCATTTGGTACCCTCCTGGAGAACCTTCCAGCTAGACAAAGCACTGTATCCCAGGAAGCATGGAGGGATGCATGGGAAAATCCTTGTTTTTCAGGAATCCAGTCACTCAAGACCAATGAAAACAACCTATTCTGTGACAAGAATGGTCATGCTTTTGAACTTTCTTGGCAAGAGTAAATACATATTTGACTGCATAACTGTTTCAAAATCAAAACCAGCCTCCATGTATTGGCTTTTAACAGCTGATGGCTCTCAGGCTGTGTTTGACGGTCTGTTTTCAGGGGCCAAAGCTTCTGACACTGACAGTTAGCTCCCTGGAAGGTTTTTATCCTTATTACTGTATTATGTGGGCACGGCATTTGGCAGGAGGAAATCCAAGGGCAACTGGTAGATAAAAATGAAAGCAAATCTCATAAGACATTTGGCATTTGCACAGTGAAAGGTGGGAATGACCTCTGCCCAGCAACCTTTATCAAGGAAATGAAATGCAATTTCTACAGTGTCTTCAAACCTTGACCCCCATGAAATCTTCTGTTATGCTTGATCTTCTGTCAAAATAGTTTTTCGTTTTAAATTTCTGATAAAGAAGTGACCAAACAGCAATGGAGTAGGATTCTGTTTAGCGTTAGGTAGGCCGTATAAAGCAAAATTTGTACAAAAAAGCAAAACTAGTAACTTAAAAAATAAAAATGTGTTCTTTCAGGATCAATGAGTTTCCTAGAGCATAGAGCAAGGGTGATAATGAGTTTCTTCTGCATTCTAGCCATGACACTTCCTCTTCATGGGCCAAGATAAAAAGCCCTCTGACAAAGAATTAACAGGATGTGGCAATCCATCTTAAAGATTCTTTGAAGTGTCGCACACAAACATTGTCTTCAGCGCCATTGGTTGAAAAAAGCTATACGAACACACATGTCTTTTTGAGATGCTGCCATACTTAGTTCTTGGCAACTTGACACAAACTTAAACATTCCTAGCAAGGGAGAATCTCAAGTGAGAAGCTGTTTCCATCAGATCGGCCTGTGGGCATATCTCAGGGAAATTCTCTTGTCTTAGGTTTGATGTGGGAGGGAGGGTCCAGCCCACTGTGGACAGTGTCAAACCTGGGCAAGTAGGTGTGAGCTGTAGAGGGGAAGCAAGCCAGTGAACAGCATTCCTCCAAGATTCCTACTTCACGATTTCCTGACTCCTGGGTTCTCTTGATGAAGGACAAATCTGTAAGCTAAACAAACTCTTTCCTCCTCCATATTGTTTTTGGTTGTGAGGTTTATCAGAGCAACAGAGAAGTAACTAGGACAGATGCTAAACAATGACATCATTTACTGATGGTCAGTTAACGCCTACGTTATAGAAGTTGCTCCAGTGTTTAGTCTTAGTCAAGGGTGAGTGAAGTATAGATTCCATTTTTAAAATTATTTAAAAGGTTCTAGAAACTATGTTTTAAACCCTCTTCCTTTTTCTCCCTTCCTGTCTATCTCAGAAATGAGTTTTAAAAAGATAATTCCAGACTCCAGTTTAAAATGAAATTGAAGTCAATGCTTTCAAATGTGCTCTAACTTAGTGAGGTTCGCTTCCCTGGGGAGGTTCGACTTGTACATCGTCATTGTCTGTCTGGAATTTCAAAAAGCACATGATCAAATTCCCAGGCTAGAAGGTAGCATTCAATACTTTAATGGTTCTTTTTCAAAATGGCCACGGATGATATATCTAACACAGCCTGAAGAAGCCAGTGTTACTTTACAACTCTTGAATGGGTAACCTGTAATCAGAAGACCTTCTCTTGAATGGGCAACATTTAACCAGAAGACCATGGTCACCATGTTATTTCCTTTCAGATTACCAGCAGAAGTCTTTGGTAGTGCTATAAGAATTTTATCCAGCCGCATTTGATGGAAAGTGCAGTTGATGATTCCTATTCATTTATTTTATAATTGGAAAATGCAATTAACTCATTACATTTATTTTTGCTTTACTGGATACAATTTACAGAATCAATAACTTAAAATATGAAAAACACTTTAGTAGTCCGAGTGTACTCGTTCATTTTTTGTGGCTAATAAATTCTAGGATATGACAGAAATGCAAATCTATATTTAAATTGTGAGATTTGCATTTCAGATGAGTAAAGTTAAGTTACAAAAAATCTTTTCTTCATAAATTATAATATTCATTTGTAATTTGTTCATGTAATGATAATAAAATATTTTATAGACATAAGTAAAATATTGAAATAAGCTCTAATTCCTGACACCACAGAATCAAACTATTGCCTTATTAAAGATGTGATATATGCTATGTATTGCATATATATCCAAATAATGTTTACATACTATAAAATTGGGAATGATTTGATTATTTACATATGAATATGATGTTACATATATGTGGTTATTTGGATGAAATATTCCCCCATAGACTCATATGTTTAAATGCTTGAGATTGCCAGTTGGTGGAACTATTTAGGAGAGATTAGGAGGTGTGGCCTCAGAGAAGGTGCTTCACTGAGGATAGACTTTGAGTTTTCAAAAACCCACATGATTTCCAGTTAGCTCTCTGCCTGCCTCTACTTGCAGATATGGGAGCAAGCTCTTAGCCTCTGCACCAGCACCATGCATTCCTGCCTACTGTCAGGCTCGCTGCCATGATTTCTAACTCTCTGGAGCTTTGAACACCCAACACACTGTCTGTCCTATGAGTTTGCTTTGGACACAGTATTTTAGCACAGCAATAGAAAAGCAACTAAGACAATACCCAATCTAATTTTGAATATATTACATTACATAGCCCCACATTTAAATATAGGCATTCTAAATATTTTTTGTCTGTGATTTGTTATGTCATAAATCATTATAACACTATTACGAAAAGGAGGATTCCTTTTTGCTTGCAATTGATACATATCTTTTTCATTATTTTATTCTTTTGGTTTGCTGGGGTTTCGTTTTTGTTTTGAAACATGGTTTCACGTACCTCAGGCTGCCTTCAAGCTCCCTATTAGCTGAGGATGGGCTTGAACCCCTGATTCTCCCACTTCCACTCTCCAGGTAATCGAATTATAGACTTGTGACTATGCCTAGAGAGCTGTATGGGTTGTATGCGACTTTTTCCTATAGTCAAGACAGTTTCTTCTCCTAGGGTCAGTTCATGAGATCCAAAATATAACTAGGAGATGCCATGGCAGATGTGAATATCAAATCAAGTCAATATCAAATCAATCAAAGAAACACGTAAGACACACAAAATACAGAAATGATTCAAGAGGAAATAATTCTTTAACTTGTCTGGAAAAAATATTTACTCCCACAACCGACTTTCATTCAGTGCTTTGGTGGATTAGTACCTGCAAACTTTACTATTTTATCTGATTACTGTGAAGCAAAAGCTTAGATCATCCTTCCAATTCTCTAATGACCTAAAGTTCAACCATAGTTATGGTTATTCATAAACAACATTATATATAAAGAGCCTCGATGAAGAATAATACCTAGAGATATTTAAAGAAGGGAGCATAAAAATGTACAAGAAAAAATATAACATCTCATATTTATGATGTCATTTATGATATATATGTATATGTATTTCGTGATATATATGTATATATGCATATATGTATGTATATGTATATCAGTGCACGGTTATTGCTGTTAATGCCGCTTTTTATGTTAGCAGTTATTAATTTTCTGTGAGTTCATCATTTATTATGGTTTTCCAGTGTTTTTCTTAATGCTACTAATAATGTTTGATAACTTCCAGATCATCTGTGCTGTGGAAGAGACATTTGCTCACGTGCAGATGAGTCTTCTCCCGTGAACTTATACTGCCATGCTTCCGTCAACTGATAGGCGGCAGCAGTGAGCAGGAAACCTCAGGTGGGAGAATTGAAGGGTCTTGTTTAGATACCTAGGGTTGGTTGCCCGTCAGAAACACCCTCCGCCTTCCACAGCAGCTGTAACTCACTGGTTCCGGTTCTGGTAAGGACTTGTGTTAGGGTCTAGTTTAGGGAGACTACAAAGTAGGATGAAAACTCCTAAAGCCAAAGTTAACTCATTTCCACCGTAAAAATCAAACTGGCTTTGGATTTAGTATGCCATATTTATCTACTGGTTAAGATTGCAGGTATACTGCTTCTTATTATATTATTTGTGACTTCAAACAAGTACTTCCGCTTACTGAAATCCTCTACTAATAGTAAAGCCACTGTGCCATGCTATATAGGACAGGTGTGAAGGCTGCACTGTCATCCAGAAATGCAAGGCATAAATACCAGCTCTGGCGGGACTTCCACCCCCCACCCCTACCAGACACAGTAGAAGAACATGGATCTATGTGTAGTGCTGGATAACTTCTTGATGGCATCCTGATTCTGGAACACATCAAATTGCTAAGAGGAAGAAATTACAAATCTGTGAGGTTTTATATGTTCTGTCCCCAAAATGCATTCCCAAAGATCATGAGAAAGGCTATGGAATATGGCTGAAACTGTTTAACCCCCTTTCTCTGATATATGTGTTATTTATCACTAAGTATTATTTTAAGCAATTACTAAGTCTGGGGCAATAATCTGAGGCTGTTTCTTCCCAAAAACACGTTTCCTCCCCCATTCCAAAGACAACAGCACATTAAATCTGCAGACAAAAGTCTTTTTCTTTCAATTTTAAAGATTTTAACCCTAACCTAATTTATCACGCAGCAACAATTTTTTGGCTTACTTTTCCTAATTAAGGTGATTGTAAACAGTTGCTTATTACCTTCTAGATATTTCTATCACTTAGCTGAACCCCCCAGAAAGAAGTCCCCTTCTCCTGGCTATTTTATTCTGCATAGACACATCTTAAATAAATTCCATGCCCTGCCCTTCAGTCTGGCAATGTGTTGTGTTGCAGGTGATTGTGGGTAAGGACCTCAGAGAAGATGAAGGGCTTTGTTAGCCGTTTTCTCACAAAGCTACCAGTGAATGTTAACATCTGGATGAGAAGCTGTATTTTCTAGGTTCCTTTCCCTTGCCTCTTTCTCCTGATCAGTTTTGTATTAGATCTTTATGTTTTCATTATAACCGGGCAGCAAGAGCCTCCCTTAAATAGAAGGAGTGAATGAAGGCAATTTTTCCCATTAACAATATATTTCCCTTTGGGGTCTCTGGCACATTATTGTTCTTATTTCAAGGAGGAGAAACCCCTAGAAAACTGTCTTCAGTTGCGGAGCTTTATTTCGGATCCTATCTGAAAGCTATGGGTTTTAAATTCCTCTTATGAAAACATCCTAAAATTGCCAGGAAATGAATACGATTTTGAGCACTCCTCCACATACATTAGAGCAAATGCTATGCTAAAAAAAAACACACTTCAAGTACCCGTTTTCCCAAGTAGTCATATGGGAAATCTGCAAGATTTGACATTTCAAAATAAAGTAAAATATTAGTGAAATATATTTTCGATCTAATTGCATTCTTTCTTAGGAACTACAAAATACTACACACACTAGGCCAGGTGTGTTTGTTTTATGGAATCTGTACGGCTCTGATATAATGCCTTATGTTGCAGTTAGATGACAGATACACACAGAAAGATATACATATACAGTAGGTAAACAGCCTGAGCCTATCTATATGATATCATATTAAACGTTTACCGGCAAAACCTTTAGGATAACATGTAACAGATGCTAGGCTACACCCATGATGTCTGTGGCAAATTCTACTCTGAGGAAGAACAGGATGATTGTGGCTCATGATCGAGACCTTAAAGAGAAGCAACTGGGATAGCCCTCTGGGATCCAGAGTGGCTTCTCATATACATAGAACTCTTCACACTACGTCATGTGGAAACATGCTAGAAAGGGAAAGAAATGGAACGAAGGACAGCTCAAAATATCAGTTTTGGTTTAAAAGTAAAACCAACCTCTGGAAGTCGTTTAGAGATTAATTTGTTGGTTCTATACATATTGGTAATTCTGAACAAGAAAAAATTTGTTGAAAACTATAACTATGTAAGTTAAAGATGATCTGAATCTTAAAGTGGCCCTGGAAATGAGTAAATGAATGGTCACCCTGTGTTAAGAAGAATCTCAAGGGAACATAATTTTGGCTTAGTTTTTCCTAACGTTGTTGCTTCCTGCCAGGCTGGGCTCTGTCAGCTCATCTGGGGACAACCTACACCCACAGAGGTAAATGTTCAGAGATAAACACATCCGGGGAAAAGGTTATTTAATGGCTTTCCATGGATTTCAAAATCACTTTCCAACTATGTCGAGCCAACAAAAAAAGATCTGATAATTTATGTTACCCAGATGTTAAGAAACCCAACAGCTTTCACTACTCATAAATTTAACAGCATTAAGCACCTGCTGGCTCCAAGCACCGACCCCTGCCAAGAAGGAAGGAAGGAGCTTTGAGATACACTAATGGGCTCCTTCCCTTACCATCCAAGCAGAGCTCCAGTCTCAATCCTGAAGCCTCCCCATGGAGAGACCCCAAGTTTCCACACACCAGGAGCTGCACAGACTCACTCTGCCAATCCTACAGTAGACACAGAGAGCAGCACTCAGAGGTGGGAGGAGTCTAAGGAGCCCCCACTGTTAGCTAACTTAGTAAGTGGGAGAAGCCTAATATTGTGAGGGAGGAAAAGCAAACACCAGCAGTTTGGAAGCTGAAGGAAACAGGAAGGTTAATTGTAGCCAGGGCAAGAGCCTCCCCATAACTCCTGCGACACTGAGGAATGTACGTAACATGTCTGTTTTTTTCGGATTTGTTGTTGTTGTTGTATTTATTCCTTGTGTTGTTGGGTCTTGTACATGCTAGCTAAGCACTTGGACTTTACAACTAAGCTAAATGCACCCCCCACCCGCCCCCTGCACACTTTTTAAACTCTTCAGTTCGGATTTGATCGTTCCCCTTGGCTAACCCCATGAACACGTGTTAGAACAATTCGTTTCTGTTCAGACTGCGCTGCTTTTTAATGGAAGGATTCCTGAGCACCTGAACAGCAACAACGGGGGAATCTGCATCCAAAATACAACGAAGGACAGAAAAGGAACTGATTCACAGGAGTCTAGAATTTGGACTAACCACGGAGTAAGGAAGTTGTAGATCTGTAATACCTTAGGGTGCTTTGGGTTCTCTTTAGTCGCGTAACTGCAGGATGGAAGGCAATCACTGTCTGTATCTCCGTAGGAAGTTAGTCTGAGGCACCTCTGGATTTATTTCCCTAGGTCTTAAACGTTTTGTAGAAGCTTGAAAGTTTAGATACGTCACTAAAAGCGGGTATCAGTGGTGCCATGGAGCTGTACCATACCAACAGGCACCAGTTGGACGAATCCATTTTCCCAAGGATGTGCGCATTACTCTCGGCAGGAGCATCGCCCAAATCGGAACTCTTTATTCTGTGATGTGAAGCCAGCTCTGCCTGTTTCCTACCCTCCTCCTCGGTTTATGAGTCCTCATGTTAAGGGAAGCGAATAAGTAGCACATCTGCGCGCGCGCGCGCGCACACACACACACACACACACACACACACACGCACGCACGCACCAGAGAATGTCTACCATTCTGATATGCTACCATTCTGGCATGCACAGCCTCATTTACCCCCATACCCACAGTGTCTTCCACTCTGACTTTGCCACTGAAGACACCAAGCTTACGTTTGACACTTGTGGGGCTTCCTCTTCTGTGTGACTGAGGCCATCTCTTTCAGCACGAAGAAGTATCTTGGCTTCTACCTCCTTTACCTCCTTATGGCCCAATAAACTTGTGATTTGGAAACTTATGAAATTCTAAACCTTCAAACTGTAACTTCTTTCTAGATCTTTACCCCCTTCTTCACTGGCTAGTGTGTGTGTGTGTGTGTGTGTGTGTGTGTGTGTGTGTGTGTGTGTGTGTGTGTGACATATATATATATATATATATATATATATATATATATATATTCCTTGCTGGTTACACTGGGTGATTAAGGGTGGTAAGCTCCAGTTGCCTGATCTAACGACATAATTGGAAAAGCAGAAAAGTAATTCTTTTTAAAAATTCAATATATATTAATTATCAATACTAATGGGATCCATGTGATATTTCAATATATGTATTCAATGTGTACTTATCAAATGTAACTTTCACATTGATTAGTCATTATTCTGCCTTCACAGTAAAGTTTTTAGGTATCACATATAGAGAAAATATCATTTTTGCTTCTCTGTGTTGCTTATCTTAACCTCTGGTTCTATACACTCTCTCAAAGGCAATCGGATTATTGTAGGAGTTCAGGCCAGAATGCAATGAGGTGACAAGGGAAGAGAAGCATGCGGTTCATTGTGGTAGAAAGGAGATGGATGATCCCCTGCCAACACATGAGCATTGTAGATAACACCTTTGGATACTCAAAACCCACTGAGCACCTTCATCAGCACAGCCTGTGCCCCGAATCCATTCATTGTCTCATCAGCCCTGGGAAGAAACAAACTCTGAAAAGTCAGTTTGCCCAGGATTACACAGTTGAATTAGCATCTACCACTCGTCTGCTGCTTCTAAAAGGTCAATGGTTAATGACCAGTTGATAAGGCCTCTGGGAATGAAGATAAGTTAGCCAACAACAGTATCTCTTAGAATGCGCATCTCTAACCTATTCCTTTTCTTCACAGAGATGACTTTGACGACCGGCCACTGGTAAAATAGCAGCATTAATTCCAAGCGTTGCTCTCCAGTGTAATGAGATATGAGGAAGGCTGCCCTGCCAACGTTGTTATTTAATGTGCTTTTCAGTAGAAGATTCCACATAAATTATCATCATTAATCATTCATGGAGAAATGAGCACCGAGTGGGTGAAGTTTTCTGAGGAAATATTATCTTAGGTTATTAAAATGTAAGTGGATTTGTATGCACAGGGGTTAGTCACGAGGGAGAAAACACAAGCAAACACAGCCAATGGAAGCCCAGCGAAATGAGTACAGCTAGGAAATTTGGGGAAAGAGTTGAATGTTGGGTTGTAAATGGATGTTCCTGTGAATTTAAAAGATTTTTTGTAAGGGAGGTTTCACAAAAACTACAGGAGACTATGAATCCAGGAAATGATAATGATGAGGAAGAGGAGGAAGAAGAGAAGGAGGAGGAAGAAGAGGAGGAGAAGGGGGAGGAGGAGAAAGTATGTGTTTTGCTTGTCAAACTCATTACCCCATTCAACTTACCACTGTCCACTGCACCTTTAGAAAACCTGAAAAGCTCCCCCCCACCAAATGATCTAGAGGAAAAAGTGCCCAAATTCTAAAAACTCAGAAATTTTCATTCAATAAACAAGTCAAAAGAAATTCAGAAAATATGAACAGTCTGAAATTATTGCAAAATAATTAATGTGAGAGACATGTAATTTATTGATTTAAAAATACCTCAAAATCCTTATAGTGAAAATTGAGGAGAGGAAATGGCATTGAAGGGGTGAAAACAATCCAGGAAATAATAAAAGAGAGTTCCTGGGAGCTGAGCGCAGCTGTGAACTGGCCATGGTATTGAACATGTTCACCGAGTTCCCAGCAGGCCTCTGTCTGAATATATTCCAGGGACCCTCTCCAAGCTACCATGGTGCAAACATTTCTTAGATGCTCTGAAGAGTAAATGCAGTTCATGAATGCAGGGTGGAGCTTCAGATTATCATCGGATTTTTAAAAATCAAATGCAGGAAGAACTAGAAAGAAATTTCCTGGAAAATTAAAAATGAATTTATATTCACAATTTTGAGGCCAGGCACACTAATAATAAGACATAGAATTAAAATATTATTTCTGAAATATATAAGAACTCAGCATTTGTGCACCATCATTATTTGTTTTTAGAGTTGAGGAAATGCTATAGTAATGTGGGTAATATTTTTCATTTTTTAAATATTTTTTATTTTTGATTTTTTAATGCATGAAATTTGACTACCACATGATATATATATATATGTGCATATATATATGAAATATGTATATATCTGAAAACATCATACTTAAATCTGATAAATTTAAGTATGTATATAAATTGCTCTTTAATTTGTCAATTAACAATGTCATAGGTGGTCAAAGACAAATAAATGTTTGTAGACCAAAGCCCTAGAACACCCATGAATGCCATCCTGGGCTTTTGGAAGCAGATATGTGGGCAAACTGTAGTGTAGGTTGGGGGGTAGGGGATTCAGAAAGTAGACAGGCTGAAGGCAGGAGTGCTGTCATAATACATCAACAGATATGGGATAGAAATATAGGGCAGCTCAATCCCAGACATGATGTAGCTTGGAGAAAGTCTGAAGTATCCCAGTGGGGGCTTAGTGTATAGAACCATAATGGTAAGGTGTCACTGTGTGATCAGCTCAGTCACTAGTTCATAAAGAATGACTTTGTCTTGAAGGTGTTGCAGCTCTCGGAAGCATCAGCCAGAGGCTGTGAGCATCCCTCACAGCAGGTGTCCTTGCAGAGCCTCTGAACAACATAATTACAATCCCATCAGATTGTGGCTACCCAGGTCTGGAATCCATGTGCTGAGCCACCAAACGATTCTGGTGGCTTAAAACTATGGGTAATCTATCAAGGTGGGTTGGTTAGAGATAAAAGTGAGGCAAATAGGAGTCAAAGTACAGCTCTGTCCCAGTGCTGGCATTTCTCAATGTTCTCCATGCAAGATTAAATATTAATTATAGAGTCTTAGCCTAGAAGCAATCAGCATCATATGGTCAATAAACAAAACCAAGACAAAATGCTCTCTCTCTCTCTCTCTCTCTCTCTCTCTCTCTCTCTCTTTTCAATGCATGTGTATATGTCTGTGTATGTGTGTGTATGTCTCTGTGTTTGTTTCTTTCTTTGTGTGTCATTGTGTATATGGCAGTGTTTGTATGTTTACATGTGTGTCTGTGTATGCCTCCATGTGTGTATATCCCTCTGTCTGTGTTTCTCTCTGTGTGTGTACATCTATGTGTGTCTCTGGGTGTGTGCTTGTCTCTCTGAGTGTATATGTGTGTCTCTGTGTGTATGTTGGTGTTTATATGTTTGCATGTGTCTCTATCTGTATGTGTTTATGTATGCCTCTGTGTGTGTTGTCCATGTGTTCATGTCTGTGTATGTCTCTACGTGTGTCTCTTTGGGTGTGTGTGTGTCTATGTATGTCTTTCTATGTATATGTCCATTTGTATATGTTCGTGTGTGTGTGTGTGTGTGTGTGGCTGGAGGAGGGTGTCAAGTGTCTCCCTCTACTGCTCACCACCTATTCCTTTCTGAATGCTGTTGACTAAGCTGGGGGCAAAGGAAGCTCCAGGACTGTGTTGTCTCTGCCCCATGTGGTGAAGGGTTATAGCTGTATATTGTACCTTTGGCTTATGTAGATGCTGGGCATTAAACTTAGGTCAAGTGTTCTTAGTCTTGTGTTTATTTTCTTAACAACAGATATACACAAAATGAAGCAACAGAAAGAAGAGGCTTATTTACAAAGATCACATGTGTGTGAATTAATCTGGTCTCTATTGGAGAGTGGAAACATTAACATTCAGAATATACCTACGGACCCACCAATATTTCTAATTTATTTTTGTTACAATTTTGTAAGTATAAGAAGGGGTTTGCATAGATTATCTGAGCAGGCTAGGGTCCCAAATCTAAGCTGGTATCCAAGAAAGTATGCTCCCATCAAACGCTGCGATTTGCATTCTAAAGCTTAAAGCATCACGATTATGTCAGCAAGAGGCCCTACCAAAACTCAAAGCATGTGGGAAATGGAAAAAGAAAATCCCACAGAAACGTTATGACCTTTGATGTGTATAAAAGATGAGCTCGTTTGGCCACAGTGGGTGCCTGTATTGCAAAATATTAAAATGTGTGCTTCCGTGGAGGCTGAAGAGGTCGCTTGGAATTAAAATCAGTTGCTGTTCTCAAAAGAAGACTGGAGTTCAAACTTTAACAGCCGCCTGTGGTGGTCAGCACCACCCTTACCTCCAGCTCCAAGAGCTCTGATGCCTTCGTCTGGCCTCCATGGACAGCCTCACACCTACACAGGAATAAAATAGTAAAGCAAAACGAAGGAAGAAACAGGCTGTGCTTCAAGGCTGAGAAGATTCACGGCAAGGAGGTTTGTGACTGGGGCGATGCCTGTGTTGCCCAGGCTCCCACATTATGCAGAACTCAGTGGCACCCATGGAGATGTCAAATAGGCGTGATGTCCTTCATGCATCAAAAGGCAAAGATGGGAGCTTGACACAAGAGAGTGGCTAGCTAGACAAGCCGGACCTGGGAGCACCACATTTTATTGAGAAGCCATGCCTCAGTGACTAAGGTCAGGAGCATTTGAGGAAGGCTTCCCACATCAGCTGCAGGCCTATCTCTGGTTTACAAGAACTCCTCAGATGCTAGATACAGCTATCTGCAGACACTGGTGAAGTAGCCGACGACACCTGTACACATACATGTTCCCTTACATGTGCACACACATGCACACCACACACCCATTTGTAAGAATGCGCTCCTGACTGATGAGCTGACTTAAAGAGGAAACCCTGAGTAGGCCTGGGGGTCTGGCACTAGAGCTGTGTTCCGACTGCGTTCTGATCAGGGCTCGTTGAAACAATTCTGGAATCCAGGCCTGGTCATTCAGATACTGCGATCCAGACTTCCAACACTACTCCAATGCGCTCGTAGACTTAAATAATGATCCTTGGGAAAGCAGCCCTTCTCTGAAGTCCTTCCACACAAAGAACGCAAGCTGGAGAATCGCCAGGAGGACAGCAAACCCTTATCACGTGACCTATCTCTTTTAATTGTTCGTTTAGTAAGGCAGGTTTTTTTTTTTTTTTTCCGGTGTTCACTTTTCCCACTTCATTCCCCCAACAATTAATTCGTTCTCCCAAACCATCAATATGAGTATCATAAAATAGAATTTATAAGAGTTCATCCTCATATGGGGAAACAGAGAAAGCATGCCTTCAAAGAACTTGAGATTTCCCTTGCTGAATTTTTAATTAATAACAACTCGACAGCAGGAGCTTAAGGGCCTTCCGTGCCATCGCTCCGCTCTACTTTGCCTTCCGATCAGAGCAGAGACATCTGGTGAATGCCTGGCCAGACTGGCATTTTGCTTTCTCTTTGTGAGTGTGCCTAGAAGTTTTGGATCATTTCTTTCTGATTTGAACTACTTAGCCCATGCTTTGCGTGCAGTTATCTCTAGCTTCCAAAGATTCCTGTCAGAGTAAAAACAACCGGGCTGCTGCGGATACGCTGAGGAAACGAGTGACCCGTATTCTCCACAGTGTGCACTGCCAGGCGTCAGCTCTGTAAAAGGAAAGCCTCCGCCGGGACACAGAAGGCCGGCTCTTCAGTGAGCCCAAGGAAACGATCAAAACTGCGTTGGTGACACCACACGCTCTTGCCTCCTGTTCACACAAGCCAGCAATGTTTTAAAGATTTCCTTTGACTTTTCTTTGTTAGGCGTACACGTCAGGGTGGGTACCAGCGGAAACCTAAAGAGAGCATTGCATCCTCTAGAGCTGGAGTCACAGGGGATTGTGGGATGGAACATGGGGAAGTTCCAACTCTCATTACTCTTCTCTGAGTGCTGAAGGACAAGCTTGCTAAAACTGGAAACTTTACCTTTTATATGGGAACAAAAAGTTACACATGCTTACCCACACACAATTCCATGCCTGCCGCTTGCTAAGAGGATGTTAGGAAACGGTGCTGTTCTGTGACTTTGTCGTGGCGATCACAGAGTGCACTTGAATTCCTGCTGGGTCACTAAAGGAAAAAGGCAATGCGGTCCACCACCCCTGGAATAGCATCTTGCAGTCCATGGCTGTACATACATGCACATAGTTGTGCATACAGACACATACACTTATTTTTTTCCGCATACGATAGTTTAGAGAAGAATAAAGAACTCGGGGAGGTTTGGGGGACAAAACAGTCTGTGTTTTAATTGCAATATGCAACATTATTTCCTGAGATTTTCACTCACAAAAAGGGATCAGGGAAACTCCAACCTCTTCATAGCTCATGTTGTTTTTTTTCCCCTTTCGGAGGAAAAGACGCCTATCCTCCCCTCCTCCACAGAGCATAGGCTTACACAGAACAAATTAGTGCTTTTATTGGATTCTGTGTTTCTAAAACACATTTCGCTTTAGGATTCTTTTTGCCACCGGGTTTTTCTTCTCAACACGTTTTAGCATATTTTTAACACAGGAAGACTCATCCTCATTTGTTTTTGCCTGACGAGCCCACAACACACAAAGCCATGAAGGTAATTTGAAGCCAGTCATTAAAGCAACAGAAGGAGAAAAATACGTAAAGCAAAGGAACTCTGGCTTCTCAGACTCTAAACTCACACCAACTGTTTCCTGGTTAATATGGGTAAGGGAGTCCCTAAATACTTAGCAAATTAGGAGTATGTGTGCGTGCGTGCGTGTGTGTGCATGCGTGCGTGCGTGTGTGTATGCGTGCGTGCGTGCGTGTGTGTGTGTGTGTGTAGAAAGGAGGCAGGGAAGAAGAGAGGGAGGGAGGGAAAAAACAGAGAGAGAGGGAGAGAATTTTATTTAGTATTCTGTCAGATTTCAGTTTCTCCAAAGATGACTTCCTGTGCTATTGATGCTGAGTTCTTTAAGCCGAACCCAGCTGAAAGTTCAGGCACGCATTCATCATAACACTTGAAATCCAATCTCTGTTCCTTTTCCTTTTTCTTTGTAAAAAGTCATTACCAAACATATTGACTTCGAACCCTGGGGACTGAGAACCAGCAAAATTTGGAACAAGGATAATAGATAACAGGTTTTTGTGAGTTTGCCTCCCTCTTAGTAATAAAGAAAACGAAGAGAATGAGATTAAAGAAGAGAAATAAAGAGTGAACGAAGGCCCGAGACCGATGACCTCATCATTCCGCAAATTAGTGTGGTGCACCCAGTTAAATGGAAAATGTTTTAGAATTTCCAGAGACGACTAACTATGTCTCCGTTGTGTAAGGGGTGTTCATCATTCCTGACAAAAGGCAGTTATTTGGTGAGATTCCTTGCACTAGACAAACAGCAAGCTAATTCACGGTGGGAGTTGTTAAATGATAGGTAATGATTTTTGCTTGAGAAATGTGTACTAATATCCCTTAACTGATTACCTAGGAGAACGTGGTCATTCTGGCCACATCGCTCATTCAGGATGGCTGTACGATTGTTTTAGTATTGGCATTGTCCGGCATCTCCAGTTCAGCACACTCTATGCTCCCATGATTACTTTCAGCCTCTTAAGATGTACGATTCATCGGTCATTTTCAAGAAGACTTAGCTTCCTGCTCTGTTACACCATGGGTCTGCAGCCTTCCTGAAGTAGAACAGAAGAGGAAAGGATGGCATGGAATTCAGTAGCTACCATGGGACAAGAGATGAGACTTCAGAAAGAGGCACCAGAAATGAGTCAAGATTAGTGAGAATTGTCATGCCCCTCTGGCCACTGGTAACATTTCTGCATTTTAACATTATGGGGTATTTTGACTGGTGGTGAGAAGTAACCTCCCCAAGGTCATTGTGAGCCTGGTTTTGTTTTGTGTGTGTGTGTGTGTGTGTGTGTGTGTGTGTGTGTGTGTGTGTGTTGCAGTTTTGCTGCTCACAAAGACTGGGGGACATGTTTATGTAGCAGCATTTGAAGTGCAATCTCAAAGTTTCATAATCGAATATTGGACTCCTAGGAGATACTCAAATTCAATAAGTGGGAGATAGATGCTGAGGAAAGCATGTTTAAACATCACCCTTAGCTTTACAGTAGGACAAAATCCTTTTTAAGGGCTCCCTGGACCACAGAGGAGAAATTCCCAATCACCCATAGACACACCAGCTGCACACATCCGTCCTTCTAAACGGATTGTGTGGTATGGCAGGGGAGGGAAAGAGAAGATTGAAAATGAGTAGAGACAGTTTTCTGTTTTGATTTGAGTATTCTTATCCTCGTTGACTTGTAAAATCAAATGCATGCTAGATCGTTTTATACCAAGTATGAATAATGTCTGCAATGAGTCAGAAACGACATTCATCCCATGGGGGTGCATACATCTGAATGTTCTTACCACATCTACTCAAGACAATACCTGAGGATATTCTAGACATTAAGCCATGTCTTACTGGACCAATGAGAAGATGAGAGACAAGTTTTCAGGATGTGCTACACACCATTCGGCTGCTAGTACGCTTAGGGGTGATCCTTTGGTCTTTTCATCTCTAAACGGTTTTACTCAACTATTTTCGATTGATAAACAAGATCTAATTACTTACTGAGCAAGCAGTGAGGAATCTACCAAGACTGTCTTCTGAATTATTTCTAAAGAAAGAAAGAGGAAAGGAAAGGAGGGAGGGAAAGTAAAGGAAAAAAGAGAGGAAATTCCAGGTAATTTCCTACCTTAATGTGTTTTATTAATGTTTAGGCTAGTCGGTCAACTAAGCTGATTCATTATGTGGCCTCTCCATACACATTTGTCATTATGTTTTGTTCTCATTTGATCCCTGACCTACTGTTCTCCCCATACCCTCTTCAACTCCAGCTACCATTTGACCAAGCTAAGTCACTATTGAGGGCATCCCTGAAGGACTCTGAGTCACGCACACTACTCTTCAAGATCATCAGGACCTGAAACCAGCCTAGATGAATCTATTTAAAAAACGGTGCACATGTATGCAATGGGATCTCTGAGTCTCTAATAATGAAATGATGCCATATGTAGGAAAATGGATACAATTGGAAAGCATGTTAGGAGAAGTCAGTTAGATTCAGAAAGACAAATGCACATTTTCTCTCACATGTAGAACGTATATTTAAAATTATGCATTTACAAACATAAGTGCATTTATGTATGTGCTTCTAAGTCACAAAAATTTTAGGTGAATCCTGAGAGGGGAAGAAAGGCGTTAAAGAAGGCATGAAACAGAGACAATAACAGGATATGTGCTAGAAAGCAGAGAGCAAGAACCAGAGTGGACATATAGAAGAAAGGGAAGCTATCTGACTGTCTGTTTTCTAATTACATGTGAACATCTATTTTTTCTGCTCTTTTTGGATGTTATTTCTTGTAGTGTTGGGAATCAAACTCAGGGCCTTGTGCCTGCTAGGCAATTGCTCTAACATTCAGCTGTCTTGCCAGTACTCAGTATTTTGAGACACATTCTCATTCTGTGGCTTAGTTTCATCTCAAACTCATGATTCTCCTGCCTCATGCCTCCAGAGCATTAGAATTAGAGGCATGCACCGTCATGTCATGGGGCTGGTCTTCTAATTGGCATTATATGGCACAGTCAATTTCTAAAATATGTTATATCATTACTATTTTAAGACGCGCATGCACGTGCGCACGTGTGCGTGTGTGTGTGTGTGTGTGTGTGTGTGTGTGTGTGTGCACTCTATTTGTATGTATACCTGCATGACAGAAGATTCCATTATGTATGGCACTGAGTCACCCTGTGGTTGCTGGGACTTGAACTCAGGACCTCAGAAAGAGCAGTCAGAACAGTCAGTGTTCTTAACCACTGAGGCATTTCTCTAGCCCTGGAATAGTCAATTTTAACTTCATAAAAATATAAAATACAGAATTTACTATGCCTTCCTATGATATCACTATTATTCCTATTTCAGGGCAACAATAAAAATAGAAAGGTTTGTTCTTTCTTAGAAGAAAGTATATATTTTACCTATACATTAGTTTTAAGATACCCTTTGCCTTGATGTAGCCAATTATTAAAAATTATTCTAAATCGTGTGTGTGTGTGCGTGTGTGTGTGTGTGTGTGTGTGTGTTCTTGTGTGTTCTTTCTATCCTTTCGTTTATGGTGGCTTGACTTGAATACCACACATGTTTTTTTTTGTCTTTAAACATTTGTTCTTACCTTTTTATTTACGATGGACACACATGATCTCCTGCATGTACAGCATCACATACATGTAGAGGTCAGAGGGCACCTTCTAGTACCTGGATCACTGGATCTTTCCTTCCACCATGTGATCCTAGGGATTCAAACCTGGGTCATCAAGGCTTGCAAGCAAGCATATTTACATGTTTGTGAAAGTCTTTCTATTTATTCTCTCTCATATTACATCCTGTGAGTTCCCCTCCCTCCCGTCACCTGTCACCTAAGTCTCTCCTCTCCACCTCCATTTCCCTCAGATCCATTCCTCCATTTCTCCTCAGAAAACAGTAGGCCTCCCAGGGACATCAACCAATTATGGCAAAACAAACTAGAAGACCAGGCACACATTCTCCCATCAAGGCTGGACAAGGCAACCCAGTAGGAGGAACAGGGTCCCAAAGGCAGACAAAGGACAAAAAGACATTCCCTGCTCCCACTGTTAATCCCACAAGAATGCCTAGCTACACAACCATAACATATCTGTAGAGGACCTAGGTCAGACCTATGTAGGCCCCCTGATCTCTGAGAGCACACTTGAACCCAGTTCGTTGCATTCTTATGGTATCCTTTATCCCTCTGGATCCTTCAATCCTTCCTTGCCTCCTCTTCTGGATTCTTTGGGTTATGCCTAATAATCTGGCCGTGGGACTCTGCATCTATTCCCATCAGTAGGTGGATGAGGTCTCTCTAATGACTGTTGCACTTGGCTATGGTTCCAAAACACCCATGCTCGCCTTTAATGTTTACTTTAGGTAGATAGTTTTGTTTGAAAATAAATGAAAATTCTTCGCAATTTTGCAAGACTGTTGTGTAATAGAAATTTCACTCTCTCTCTCCCTTTTTATTAGAGCACAGGAACTACTTGCCTCCTTTACCATCTAAAATAATAGAGTAAGTTGCACTGTAAGCTAAGACGTCCTGAGAGCGTGGAGCTTCAGGTAATAAGTTTAAATTAAGGTTCTTAAATGTATGTTTAATTAAGGTATTTAATTTGAAATGTCTGTGCTCCTTTTAATTCCAATTGATTATTAAGAATAGGTTTCTTTAGAATATTAAAAGGTGGGAAAGAGGGAGAGAGAATCTAATAGAATCTAGCAAACCTCAAAGTTTATCCAGGACACTACAGTTGCCACACTAAGGCAGTGTGTGTGTGTGTGTGTGTGTGTGTGTGTGTGTGTGTGTATGTGTCTGTGTGTGTATTTCTAGCAAGTTCCTTCTGTCATCTGATGCTTCTGTGTGAATGTTAGATTTATGAATATATATGAAAAGACAGTATCTCCTCATTGGTAGCAGAATGACCTTCAGAGTATCTCCCTTATTTAATCTTTTTGCTTATATTTAACAGTACCATAGGTAATGTTTTGTGGCATCTCCTGGGAAACTTTGAACGGGGATTGCACTGAATTTGTATGCCATGACTGATACCACATGTCTTCTAAATATATCTATTTTCAATGTTCTGTGGTCTCGACTAAGATCTTTCAATTCTTGATTACGTTTATGCCTTGGTAAAAAAAATTAAGCATGTTTGAGTGGTATTACTCTCCTGTCTTTTTCTGTACCCATAGATCATCACATTACATGAAATGAGTCCTACCCATGAAGAAAAAACCATAAATGTTTTCTTCTACTTGTGCAAGCCAGGGAAGAGAGTGTCATGAACTAAAATGGGGACTCCTAGGGAGGTGGAAGCAGAGAGGGGGTGGGAGGGAGAGAATTAGAAAGGGTTTGATGCATGTCTGAAATGTCAAGCTGAAGCCTACTTTTCTGTGCAAGGAATATTTGATAATAAAAATATGTCAGTTATAGGCAAAATGGTCCATTCGTTCTCATTCCAGAAGAGTGATTACAGCAGAGGTTGAGGTGCTGGGGTAGACCAAGGCCAAGGTGACGACTTCAGAAATGGGTAGATTTCAATGTGGACATCAGGATCTACCACTTGCAGGATTTTGCATAAAGACTTTGTTCCATGGTTGTCACTGAGGAGGCCCAGTAAACTGCTTCATGGTGCAAACAGCCCTTCTCAGAGCTTGTCCTGAGGGAGCGTAGGAAGGCTAGATATTTCACAGAACATGACACCAAGAATTATCTACAGCCACCACTTTTTTTTAACACACCAGGATTCTAACCTGTTCTATTACTTCTCTGTCTTTAATGACAGCCTTCATTTATGCTTTGATAAATGAAATGCTTCACCTAGAAGCAGGTGAAAGAGTAGATCATAGGAAGCCCAAACCTAGGATCAAATATAGATCTCAAAATCGGCTTTTTCACAATTCTAGGATTCCATTTCTCTTCCAAAACATATCAATGAGCCTCTGATATGACACAGGACAGAACTCTAGAACCCTAAGTAATGACAGCTAGGACTGATTGCTGCTTGTATGTTGTGGCCACCATGCTGCGAACTAGATACACCGGGCTTTGGTCCTCCTAAGACCTTGTCCTGCACTCCTTCTCCTCTATATGACAAAGAGACAGAACATGACAAAATACTTCCCTACATGTTGTGTGTAAAAAGAGATAGAGTAGAGATTTGACACCACTGGCTGATTCCAAAGCCTCTACCTTCTGTTGTCCCAGCTTGGCTCCCTGCTACTTTCTCGTCAGTGGTTCTCCTAAACAGCCATATCTTCCAAGGTGACCATTCTGTCATCTCTATACTCTGTCATAATGAACCAGTCTATATTTTCTTATATTTAGCCCCTGTCCAAAGGCTATGCACTTCATCTAAATTCTGGAACATTCTGTCTGAACTGTTGGGTTGCCTATGCCATTCCATTGCTCACAATCTTGGAAGGGTTTCCTGATTCTCACTACCTAAAGAGCAGAGTAAAGCGCCCTCAATCTGAAATTCAAGATTCTTTCAGATTGATCCATGGTTATGACTAGCACCCATGGACACAGCCTTCTTCTCTACCTAGAGAGCTTTTGATTTCACTGCTCCAAACTGCCTTGAACTCTATGACAGATAAACTTTACCATGCATCATTCCTAGCCCCAGTTACATCCTCTTTCTAGCCATTTCTGCCCAGCACCAATGAACTGTGTATAAGAAATGTCTGACGTTGATGATCATCCATAAGAGAAGTGGCTCCCAGATTAATTGGTTTTCAGAGTCTCATACTTTTATGAACTGCTATGGTTTGAATGTGGTTAAAGTTTTGGGGTCCAGAATGTTATTATTGTGAGGTGGTAGAATCTTTAGGTGAAAAGCTTTTACTATTATTCTTCATGTTATAGGCTTTGGGCCATCTATGGTGATGTCAGGATGTAGTAAGACTTCCTCTTTTGTTTCCTTACCATGAGCTGCAGTGTTTTCTCTTTTACCACACACACACACACACACACACACACATACACACACACACATCAGCCACTTACCAGAGGCCAAAGCAAAGGCTCTTACTAACCTTGGACTAAAGTCTTTAAAACTATGGGTTGAGTAAACTATTTTGTTTTAGACGTTAATAACCTTAGATATTTCCTTAGACTGACAGAAAACTGACTTAATATATTCATAAGCACACATTGAATGAATGAATGAATGAATGAATGAATGAACAGTTGCATAGAGTTATAATTGTAACAGCCTACCAGACATTAGTAGACCTCTGACTACTACTCACAGTCCTCTCTGGTGGATGCCCCACAACAATGCTATTAATTTACTTTAACGTTTATTATTTCTGATACCACAAGACTCAGGTAAAGTATATCAGTTGGCAAATAAAGAAGATGAACATCAGAGAGGCAGAATGAGTCTCTTTACAGTCACTCATCTCTCATCCAAATGTGCTTCAAGTCTGTGACTCCAAGGGAGCTTCTACACAGGATAGCATCCTCTATCTCCCTCAGTGTGTGTGGGTCTCAGACTCCCACATCTTAAGTAACTATAGATCGTGGAATACTTACTTTCTGTTGTAAGAAACAGTGACCAAAAACAACTTGAGGAAGAAAAAAAAACTGTATTTGGTTTATTGTTCCACATCACACTTTATTGCTGAGGGAAGGCAGAAGCTTAAGCAGGAAACTGGAGGCAGGAACTGAAGCAGAGACCATGGAGGGACACTCTTTATTGGATTGATCTCTCTGACTTGACTAATTTGTTTTATTTTATTGTTATATTTTATATCCAGGACCACTTGCCTTGACCATCTACCGTGAGTGGGTCCTCTCGTTCATTACAATAATTTATCAAGGAAATGACCACAAGCTAATCTGATGGAGGCTGTTTCAACTAAGGTTCCCTCTTCCAAGGTGACTAGTTTGTGTCAAATTCACACACACACACACACACACACACACACACACACACATACCCTAACCAGCACAAGCTTCAAGGTCTTCTCAGGTGATTTTCCCAGGGTCCTCAAATCTCCACAATGCTGGGGTTGAGACTGTGCTTCATCAATGTCCTCCTATTGTTCTAAGCTTTAATGATGCTCTATGTCTGTCTTCAAATTCAGAGATAATCACGTCAGACTAAGATCTTTATACAAGAATATGGACAAATGAACACACACACTTGTATAACCACAACATAAACACTCACCCACCACCCTCCTCACACACAGAGGTTAGGGAGAGAGAGAAAGGCCAGAACAGAGAAAGGCAGACAGCAACAGGGATGAGGTGGGGGTGGGAGGGGGAAGAGAGACTTCAGGCTACAAACAGAAAGCTGAGTCTCTTTGTGAGCAGCTACTGTGTTGATCCACCCATGCTCAGTGGGCAGTCCACAGTTGCCATGTCTCTCAAGTACCATATTAGCATTCTTCATTCCCCTTTACCTACATGGTTTTTATATTACCCTTTGACGTGCCCCCAGAATACGATATCAGACAGGGGTCCAGAAAGCTGGGTGCGGCTTGAAACAATTAGAGCATACTCAACTCTTTCCTTCCCAATGATGACCTAGAGACTGAATCTGTCTGGAGCACATGACCTCATTAAACCCCTCTAGGTGGAAAAGGAAGGTCATGTTGGTCCTGATCCAATGTTGATCACGTGAACTTAGGTGTGGCTTGGGGAGGCAAGCAGGCTTTAACCTAATTAAGGGAAAATTATTTGAAAATTATGGAGACCACACAAACTGTTTCAAGAAGCAGGTCAATAAAACGCATCCAGAGTGGGAAGCCAGAATATGAGGGCCATCAGAGAACTCAGCCATTCGGACACCAAGCTCTTGTAAAGCAGACACTAAGTGTTTGACAAAAAACACTGATAGGTTTGTGCAGTGATAATTCATTAAGTGCAGGAGAGAGAGAGAGAGAGAGAGAGAGAGAGAGAGAGAGAGAGAGAGAGAGAGAGAGAGACTGAGACACAGAAAGACAAAGAGACAGAGAGATATACACATACACACATGGGGCGGGGGGTAGACACACACATATTTTATATATATATATATATATATATATATAGAGAGAGAGAGAGAGAGAGAAACATTATACACATACAGACACAGACAGACACAGAGAGGCACACAGAAAAAGAGAAGGGGAGAGGGACACAAATACATTCACTGAGGCAGACAGACACAGAGAGACAGACAGGTACACACAGAGAGACATACACGGAGAGGAAGAGAGAGAGAGAGAGAGAGAGAGAGAGAGAGAGAGAGAGAGAGAGAGAGAAGGAGAGGGGAATGGGAGGAGGAGAAAGAGAAGAGAGTGAAGGGGAAGCCCACTGGCAGGCACAAATATAATTATAGCTATTACTTTTTTCCCTAAAGTAGCTATTTGTGGTACTCAGAAACTCTAATGTGTTTTTATATTGCAGTCTGCTGTGACTGGGGCAAGCTTGACATTTGCCAGGTTGTATTGCTATTAAAAAGAATGATGTTAGTAAGAGAAAAGTGAGGGGACAAAGAAAATTAATTAACACCCCCATCTAACAAAGCAAAACAAAGGATGGTTGACTCATGCTGGGAACGTTTAAACAGTTGAGGAGGGGAAAGCAAAGCTTTTTAAAACCCTTACCCTCTAGGTTGAGCAGAGGGCCAAAGGGGATCCCAAGAGCTCTGAGGGTACTCCATGTGCAAAGTTTCCACGCAGGCTAACACACAGGCCAGACGTTCATACTCTTCAGCAGTGAATCTGTTGCTTTCTACACAGAGGGCAGCAGATGGAGCACTGTAGGGAATGTTTTCCCTAAATCTACTTTGCCTCCCAGCATATTGACAGGGGATATTATTAGAATTGTCACGTGTCACAGGGAGACGAGGAACCAGCTGGTCAC